>NC_081180.1:97297964-97897964 GCF_029867415.1 Vicia villosa | reverse complement strand
GGTAGGAATGCTCGCAAACCCTGCGCATCCGAATTCATAAAGAAATAAGCATTTACTCAAATGCCACATGAATATAAATTTCAAGTCAATGAACGGACCTCAATTGTTGTTAACAAGCCGCCAGTATTCCACTCTGTAATTCTAACCTCAATAGGTTCATTGAGCTGTTGTATCTGCCCCAAACATTAAGAAAAGAAAGATTAAAATCTCACTCACATGAGATAATGAGCATCAATTTTGACTTTATTTTATCTTTTGTTATAGAAATAGTTTACACATAAGCACTTAAATGATAATCGTTATCCAAACAAGGCGGAAATCGATGGCATTAATCATCATTGAAGAACCAGTTCGGTGTAGCAAATAAATAGAGAACCAGTTCATGTGTATATTTGCAACCAAAACTACAGTTTTTAAAATAATAAACTCTTCCAACTAGTCATTAGAATTAGAACTACTTAATCCAACCGATAAATTCGACATGGAATTTGCAAACATGGAATATCTACTAAACTAGACATCGGATAAGGATAAAAAGGAATGAAAGAATGATAAAAACCTGCCTCACTCGACGCCAAGCAATCCGGCGAAAGAGTCTTCTAGTAGAAAGCAATGGCCTACCACTAAGTGTTCTACCTAAAACCTCAGCAAACAAAATGGTTCCGGTATCTACAACAGGCCTTCCAGGCACTGATACTCCACTCATTACTTCATCATTCTTTACAATTCCCATCTTCCCTCCAACCGTAAAATCCTCTGCATCCCTATTCATATCACATAACAAATTCTCCATTTCTTTACCATTCAAAGGAAGCACTTCCTTGGTTAACATTGTGCCTAGTAAATCTGCCCCAACATTTACATCAAGCTTGTTTTCATTACCAGAAACAACAACACCAACCACAAAATCCCCGGGTTTCGGCTCATAGTACTCAACATTAACCTTCTTATCATCATCTTCTTGTTCCTTTTTTTCTTCTTTTTCATTTTCATCATCTTCTTTTTCTTTCTCATCACTCACATTTTCTTTCTCTTCAGAAACTTCCAATACCTCATTCTCTTCTTCAACTTCCTTCACATAATCCTTACTCCCTTTGAAAAACTTCAAAAACGGTGCCAAAGCCTCCTCTTTTGAAGGCTTCTCTTGCTCTTTCTCAACTTCTATAACAGGTGAAGGCTTGTTCAACAACTCAATGCCTTCAAGCTCTTGAATTTCGTCATCAATGGCTTCTCGAGATACATCACTGGAAACCCCATCAAACCCAGCATTCCTAGAGCAAAACTTGAAGTGGGCACCACTAAAAATCGAAACTTTCTTCGTAACCATTGAACCATGAGGAGTGGAAAGAACAATATTGGGAAAATAACAAAATTTGTGGGGTGTTAGAGAAACTAGTTTGTTTGAGTTTGTTAGAGGCTTCTTGCTGAAAATGAAGGAGTTGCAGGTGAAGAATAAGGAAGACTTACAAGGTTGAAGAAGAAAAAATGGCATCTTGGTATGGTGAAGCTGAACAAAGCATTACCTTTGGTTCTCAAGCATACAACATTGGTTTTGTTTTGTTTTATCCTTTTGAGGGTTCATTTCTCTTTTCTCAACCTTTCTTTTCTTCTCCTTATATTTCTATTTTTTTTTCTTTCAATTTTAATAGCTAAATAAATAATTCTGGTAATTGGGGGAAATTTTTAAGACTGTTTATTCAAATTATACATTTTTTATAGATAAAAATTAATGAAATACTCGTGTGTGTAAATGTAAAGGTTCTCGCTTAAGGGGATGTCTTTAGACCGCTCCAAAAGAGGCGATGTTGGAGTGTCGTCCCTAAGAGATATTGCCTCGTTCTAGGACTTTTTTATTAGTTAGTCGTAAAAAATATGAGATATGACGTTTTCTGGGGCAAAGAGAAGTCAGGGTCAATAAATGATCCATGACTTCTTAAGAAATAGGAATCCAATGGTCCACCATTGACTAAGTAGGCGGTGACCCTTTCCAAGAGAATCATAGACTCTAAATGTCTCTATAAATACATCTCCCCTTAAGGGGAGAGTGAGAGATCTGAAACCCTACAAATCATTCACCCTAAAAGCATAGCACTTGATCATGATACACTGATCACACTCCTCATTGACTTATACCTAAGCATATCACCATCTACATAGCCTCTCACCTCACATGAGCAAAACTCCTAAAACCACCATAAAACACCACCATACAAGGCTTCTCACCGTCCTAGGAAAGCTCTAACCACCATACAACGTAAGATACCTACTAAGGTCTCTAGGTCTCCTTGCCCTTGCGAGAGAACACATACTTGTATTTTTTTACCAGTACAATGGCGCTTACCGTGGGGCCCCAGTAAGACTAACATGTGTCACACTTCTTCTCTAACTCCCTACATCTTACCTCTGAAGATGGCCGACAAAACAATAACCTACAACACAAACACCATCGTTAGAGATTTCTCCGGTGGAGGTAACTCTAGATCTTCTTGGAGGAAATACACAAGGCAGGTGTTTACAACTAATGTACTATCTCGTGGCTTCCTCAAAATCTCCCAAGGGAAAACGGGGGTTAACATCATCTTCTCCAAGGAGGATCCATCGACATCAATCCTCACAATGATGATCACTTGGTCATCACTGTGCAACAGGGAAATTGGGACATCAAGCATATTTTGATAGATCATGACTGCTCTATTGACGTCTTATTTTAGGACACCTACTAGAAGCTGTAACTCGACCCAAATGACATAAATATGTTCAGTGGTTCTTTGACGGGGTTATTTGGCGAATAGGTGCGAATAATAGGCCACACAAACCTAGAGACCACACTGTTTACGGTGATTTCCGGTAAACAACCGCTAGTCTTCCAAACTATAATAAATATGATTTGGTTACTCGCAGGATCGACTAGATTGATCCTAGGACATAGTCAAAAAGATTGTTATTGATGGTCATTCGAACCATATCTATGATTCATCTTGTCAATAAGAATTACTTCGAACGAAACAAACAAAATTAGCAATCACTTCGTTATACACGTGAGTATAACTTCAGCGAAAGGTAAGTCAAGATAAAATATGAGACAAAACTGTAAAAGTGCAGAAATCTTAAAGTGCAGAAATGTTAAATACATCAAAGATAAATGACATGAAAATAATGAGTACGAAAACGTAAATGGCAAGAAGTAAATGGCAAGAAGTAAATGGCAAGAAGTAAATGGAATGCAATAATATTGAAAGATACTTGAAAATAAATGGAAAATATACATGTATTAAAATGGTGGTGTCATACGTACATTTCTCAGCGAACTCTTTCTCTTTAACACTTGATACTTGAGTAATATGTGAGTGATTTGTACAAAATGAACACACTGAATCCTAACATTAGAACCCTTATTTATACTAGTTTCGACCTTAACGGTCCTACGCTAATCTAATGCCACGTTTCTCATGAGAATCCTCGGAAAGCCATCTGTCTCTGGACAGTTATGAAAACTTCTTCGAATTTCAAATCCTCCCGCCTGAATCCTCCTTCGACGCGTGGCAATATAACTTAACATTAAAATACCACGGAAATACACTAAGCATCAGTACTTAACATATTTCGTAAAATTTGTCTAAGTCTCGAAGATATACACTCCTACTAGCTTTAGCATTCACTATCTTCGTTATAACTTAGAAATCTTCGTTCTCGAAGCATGGCCATCAGGAGCCATTTTTATCTTCAAAGATGGTCATCAGTAACCATCCTTCCTTCGATTTTTTATCCTTCGAAGGACCATGTTTGCAAAACGAAATCTTCAGCTAACAAATTGCCCCCAATAAATGCCTGTTTCGAAAAATAAGAGAAATAGGCGCTTCTTGTTGTAATAAGATTTCGTTTTTAGAGTTCCAAGATCATTGACTGACGTCATAATCATTGATGACCCTATTTCCAAAACGTCTTGTCATTTTCAAAGACGTCTACTCATAACTTACATTCCCACGTTCTGGTCTTACTTTCGGATCATTACTCCTATATACTAGGAGTAAAGCTAATAACTATTCAACCGCCGTTGGATGAAATCAACGCCTGCCGCGTGTCTCTTGGTTTTTACCCAAAAGTTTTGAAAGGGTTTCCGTTAGACCTTTAAATACCGAAACTTTAACCTTCGCATAACTTTCACCTCTTATTTCCTTATTTCTCCACAGAAAAGAACACTCCTGATTATATTCAAAACCCATTCCAAAAAATCAAACTTACTCATGGCGTCTTCCTCAAATGTTCTTCAACCAGCTCTGAAACTTCAACAATCTACACAGATGGGGGATCAAGAGTGCGTACCAAACCCAAATTCTGCGGAAGTGCGCGCCATTTACGCTTCTCAGGTAATCATCCCTTTTGAACTTTCTGGAAAAACTCATGCTTTCATGGGTCCGTTACCAGGAGAAACTAACCCTTCTCTAAATAAATTCTTTCCTGCTTATTATAAAACTAGGCCGTTAGTTAGTAAGAACAAAATAGATGAAGATGGCCGTCCTATTTCAGCAAAGCCTGATGATACGGAAAAATCTTCGACCGAAAACCCTTCAGCCCTAGAGAAAATTAGGTTAGACTATGTAACCAATTTTGTGAAAGTTTTTAGGTCAATTCCCTTAGCAAAAGACCCTGAACTATACTATGCCTGGTTGGCAAGAGTAGAGAAACACAAGGCTGTTTTCTGGAAAGAACTGGGCATTTATGATTTAATCCAACTGTCCAAGACTGGTTTAGAATACAACCAAACCATGTTAGTTGCGTCAGTTTATTTTTGGGATGCTTCTCACAACACTTTCCATCTTCCATGTGGAATGGTCACCCCCACGCTTTTCGACATAGCTGCCATCACGGGGCTTCGACCAACTGGAGAACACTTTGACCCCAACGTCATGGACACTGATACTATTAACTTCAATGAAGCAACTGTTACCTATACTGCATTCATTCAACAGTATCATGACGAAAATAATGAGGTAGTCTCAGACGAAGAGCACATTGCTTTCTTAGCCTTATGGCTTTCGAGGTGCGTCTTCTGTTCTAGGTCCATACAAGTAGCAAAAAGATATCTCTGTATGGCTAATCAACTCCATGCCGGAACAAAACTAAACCCGAGCCAGTTAATTCTAGGGTTTCTCTACGAGAACCTAGGTGAAGCAACAGACCTTGTAAAGAATTATAAAACAGGTTCTTTGCTTTTCGCTGGCCCTTTCTGGCTGTTACAACTATGGCTCAGTGCTACTTTCGAGACTCAGCTCCCATTTCGAGGTGTTGTGAATGAAGAAGATCCGGATATTAAAAATCGAACTGTAGAAGGAACCAGGTTGGCTTCGCTAACTCCAAAAGAAGAGACTGGTAAACTTCGCGAGCATTTTCTAGCATATATCATGATGTTTGCTCGGTGTCATCAATTCAGCCCTTCGATGGCTCCGTTCGTAAACAGGACAGTGGGTCCCGAATGGTTCACTCGAAAGTTCCCACCAACAACTCAAGATTAAGAGACTGAATCCATGACTATTTGGAAAGCTTTCCTTACCCCAAGATTATTCTATCACCGTCTTCGCCCCTCCAAAAGCCAATATGTTCTCCTCTGCTACCAACCAAATCTTGTTTCGAGACAATTTGGACTGGTTCAAATAAAACCCAAGTGTCTATACGAGAAAAGGAACCACATGTGTTTGCACACTTTATATCTGACTGAAGAAGAATGTGAGTCAAAAATTGCTAGATATGCTGATGTGACCAATCTTTCGCCTATCCCTTTCAATCCCGTATTTTACTCTACTCCAGATTTTCAACAATGGTGGACGGACTATTACACCACGCAAATCTTTGACGCTGAGAGCCTTACTCGCGAACTAACTGAAGCTTTTGCTGATGTGCAGGAAAAATTTCAAAAAGGTACTTCGACTCATATTAAAGAAATACAAGCCTTTCAAAAGTTCTTTGAAACCATTTACAGGCCTGATGACCTTAGTCGGACCGTTCGTGAAGCTGCAGTCACTTTGCGCGAAAAGTTTTCTGCTAAACTGGATAAGTTGAAACTACCCTCGTCTGTTCGACCAGAACTGCGTTATGAAGTGGCTTTCAAACTTAATCCTCCAAAATTCCCTCCACTGCCAAGCGCTGATTTTGGTGTGGCTTTAAGCCCTCCTTTCCCAGACTGGTTCGTGTGTGGGAATGCTTTTAAAATTCTTCAGGAAAGTACTAAAAAACGCGTTGAACGAGTGGTCCCGACTAAGCATACCCTGGATACTTTCAAAGGACATCTCCATATAAATCTTGAACATGTTCGTGTCTTGACTCCAATACCTGAAGGTTTGGATTCAGACAAAATTCTTTGACTAACGTTCCTTTTCTGCTGAAATACTAATTCCAGTTCCAACTACAGCTGTCGCTCGAAGGAGAAAGATTAAACAGCTCCCTGCGCAGAAAGCTTCTGAAGTTTCGCAGAGCAACAAGCCCAGTGAGAGTGACTCTTTCACTGCTGACAAGAAAACCACGGTATGTACATACTTTATCTTTCATTTGTATGAATCATCCTTACCTTACCCAATTTATATTTTCAGAGTTCGAAGCCTCCACCACATTCGAAGCGAAAAACCTCTCCAGTAGTTGTCTCAGATGAGGAAGACAAATCTCCACCTCGAACCAGACAAGCCCAAAAGAAAAAGCAGAAGGCCGCTACTCCTTCAAGAAAAGAAAAGGGATCTGGGTCTTCGAAACTTACTTCACCGGGTGACAAGGTATCTTCTGAAGAATCACCTTTGAAAGGTGGTAGTACCGCTTTTGTTGTCGAGAGCCACAATTCGAGCCCAGATAACATCCTAACTAAGGTATTTGGATTTCCCAACCTGCTCATCTTTATAAATTTTTAACTTAAAATAATTAAGTTAACGTTTTACCTTATGATTGTAGGATGATGTTGGCACAGCCACTTCCGACCTCAAATCCTTCACTCTTAATATTGATCTTGATAAACTCCAAGGTAAATGCATATTCTTTTTACAACGAAGAAATCTCAAACCTTGTACTTCATTATCATGCTGTACTTTTGCTTTGTAATCAAACTCTTCGTAGAATATATATGTATGCTCAACTTTTATCTTAGCTTTTATCTCCCACTTTGTTCATATTTTTGCAATCCTCGCAAACAGTAATTTTAGCAAATCTTCCAGATTTCGCCAAAATCTATTTCCTGATTTGCCACAGTAATTTTAATTAATGTAAAACACGTGATCTGACCATCCTTCGCACCTTTTAACTTAGCCTTGACGTTTCCACTCCCTTAGCCGTAATCATTATTAAGTGATGACATCACTTTCTCCAAAACATCTCTTTAAGACGTGCGTGCATCAGTTTTTCATGATTGCATCTCAACTTCCAAGGGCGGGAAACGGCGGAAGCCATAACTCCTCTTTGGAATACCAAACGCAGTCTAATCACACATTAAAAATTAAACCGTTCCACTCCTGTCCCCAGGTCTATATAAGAGGTTAACATCATACTTCTTTTCTTCACCCTTATTCCACAGAGCCTTATCTTGAACTTTCGTTGCATCCTTTTGCATTTTCTTCAACACAAAACCAGAAAAACATTTCCAAATTTTTTCTACAAAATGGCAGTACCCCTCACTTATAACAATATCAGAGCTTGCATCAAAAAAGAGTTCAAGGTTTCTGAAGAAGACTTTGAAAACAACTCCATAAGCATTAGTGCTTTCTTTGTCAACCAAGAGCTTGATTTCTATTATGAAATCTTGGAGGGACCAGTTTATCCCAACATGCTGGCTGATTTCTGGATGTTTGCGTCTTTACGCATAGATCCAGAAGGAAGAACCACCATAATCTCTAAGGTTCGAGGTGCCCACATTAGGATCACTCCCACCACTATCTCTAACCTTATGAGATGCAACAACTCTGGGGAGACCTTTGATGATAACAGCTTCAACATGACCACTCACCTTCTGTTGAGGACTCTCATGGACAATGACCCTTTCAGCGCCAAGGTCATCAGGATTTGGCACCAACTCCTTGTGGGTAATTTTCGTCCACGAAACCATGATCAAAATAGCATCATGGTGGAAGATTTAGAGTTTATACTCTGTGGCTTTCGTGGGAAGAAAATCAACTTTCCTTTGATGATCTTCAAAGGGCTTGTTGAGGCAGTCTCTATGGCTGTTGCTCGTCAAGGGGTTGTGACGTGTCTTCCATATGGGATACTTTTATCTTACATATTCCTCAAAAAGGGTATAGTGAGAAGGATGCGCAGCTCTGGGTCCATGGATATGTTCGAAGCGGAGAGCTTGCCCCTGCTGGCTTTGGAAGGTTTAGATCAAAGGATCAATTAGCAAGTGTTTGACCTAGGTTTTCATGTTTTCTTTTTTGTAATCTCAAATGTTCTTAGGTCACGTTCTTAGATCTCTTTTGTAATGCATGCACTTTTGCCTTTTAAATGACAAATATTTTGGTGTTTCTCTGTCTCTTTACTTTAACTATCATATATTTTGATTATAAAGCCATTTTGGTAATGGTTTGACCATTTTGGCTTTCGTAGTACCTTGAATATCTACGTTTTTGCAATCTTTACTTCGTACATGCTTGGTTTATATCTCTTCAGATATTTCCCGTTTACTCTTAAGATCCTACGATCTTCTGCTAATTCTTCAATTTCGTAAGCATTATTCGAAAATACCTTTAAGATTCGAAAGGGTCCTTCCCAGTGTGGGGACCATTTACCAAGTGCCTGATTCTTTCGATCTATAGGTAAAATAACTTTCCAAACTAGGTCATTATTAATAAACGTTTTACCTTTCACCTTTTTGTTGTATGCTCTGGATACTCTTTCCTTTTGTCTTTTTATCATCTCCAACGCTCGAAGTCTGTCTTCGTCCAGATCTACTAACTCATTTATCATTAACTCCCAGTATATGTTGGGAGGAATATCTGCCTGTCTTTGTATCCTTACTGACTGCAGATATATCTCGATTGGGAGCACTGCGTCATGACCAAACGTCAGTTGGAAAGGCGTTGTATTTGTAGCTTCCTTTGGAGACGTTCGACAAGCCCAAAGTGCTTGGTCCAAAGTTTTATGCCAATTCTTGGGTTTCTTCCCCACATGTTTTTTGATAAGGCCAATTATTATCTTGTTTGCTGCTTCAACTTGTCCATTTGCTTGAGCATAGTAAGGTGTAGAAGTAAATAATTTGAAACCTATTTCTTTGGCGAAGTCTTGCATTTTCCGCCCAGTAAAGACCGATCCTTGATCAGTAGTTATACTTTCTGGGATTCCAAATCTGTATATAATATGTTTCTGAATAAACTCAATCATGGCCTCTTGATCCACATTCGCCAGTGGTATTGCTTCGACCCATTTTGTGAAGTAGTCTATTCCTACTAATATGTATCTTTGACCTTTAGACGACTTGGGGTGAATTTATCCAATCAAATCTAGTGCCCATCCCCTAAAAGGCCAGGGTTTCACTATTGTACTTAATTCGTTTGCTGGGGCGTGTTGGATACCTGCATGTTCTTGACATTCTTGACACCCTTTCGCAAACTCTATGCAGTCTTTTAACATGGAAGGCCAATACATTCCATAACGAAACAGAAGCCATTTCATTTTGTGTCCTGCTTGATGTGCACCACATGCTCCACTGTGTACATTCGAAAGAGCTAAATATGCTTCTGCTTCACCCAAGCATTTCAACAATACACCTTCAGAAGTTTTCTTAAACAATTCATTTCCCATCAGGAAATATGACAGGGCTCTATACTTTACCTTCCTGTCTGTATCTGTCGAAGGATGTTTTAGATAGTTTATTATTGGACTCCTCCAATCTGTATCTGCCAATGAGTCTATGTTTAGTATTTCGAACTCTTCTTTGTTGGCGTAACCTAATTGTGAATTCTCCAGGTCACTTGGGGAAAGTTTAGTAGACATTGCTCTCCCTCTTACTTCAATCAATTCTTCTAACTTCTCTTTTGATACCTTGTATCCTGAAGCTAGTTGTGCCAAGTCATTCGCTTCTTGGTTGTTGGTCCTTGAGACGTGTTTTAATTCCACATATTCGAATTTCTTGAGCAACCTATTTGCTATGACAAAGTACATGATCAAATTTTCTTTGATGCACTTGTATTCCTTTGTCAGTTGTTTAATGACCAATTCAGAGTCTCCTTTAATTTCGACTCTGGTTGCCCCCAATTCTAACAAAGCTTCAAGTCCAGCGATTAATGCTTCGTATTCAGCTTCGTTGTTGGAGCATAAAGGGCCTTCGATTTTATACTTAAGCTTTGTTGGAATTCCATCAGGAGAAATTATTAGTATTCCAACTCCGGTTCTCTCTCTATGAGTTGAACCATCGAAATATAACTTCCAAGGCTTTAGATCCACATACTGTTGATGACTCTCAACTACTGCATGGTCGACAATGAAATCTGACACAATTTGACCTTTCATCGCCTTGAGAGGCTGAAATATCAGTGAATATTCAGTAAGGGCTAAAGCCCATTTACCAATTCGACTATGCAATATTGGCTTAGATAACATATGTTAAATAACATCACAATGAGACGAAACATAAACATCAACTGGCTTTATATAATACTTAAGTTTGATACAAGAGAAATACAAGCAAAGGCAGAGTTTTTCTATCGCGGTATATCTAGTCTCTGCATCATTGAGTACTCTACTTAAGTAATAAATGGCTCTTTCGATGCCATTTTCATCTTGTGCCAACATGCTGCCTATTGTTTTATCTGAAGCTGAAATGTATAGGCGCATGTGTTTCTTCCCATTTGGGGGAGATAGGATTGGTGGATGAATTAAGTATTGCTTGATTTTATCAAAAGCTTCTTGATTTTCAGCACGCCATTCAAATTTTCCCTGCTTAAGTCGTAGTAGAGGTGAGAAAGCTTGCGTGTGTCCGCTCAAATTAGAGATAAATCTCCTTAAGAAGTTTATCTTCCCCAATAAAGATTGCAGTTCTTTCTTCGTGGATGGAGATTTGGTTTCCATTATAGCTTTCGTCTTATTTTGGTTGATTTCTATCCCTTTCTTGTGGACTACGAAACCCAAGAAATCACCTGCCTGCACAAAGAAAACACATTTGAGGGGATTCATCTTCAGGCCATGTTTCCTCATTCTTTCGAATGATTGGCCCAGATGATCAAGATGACTGATATCTGAGGTAGACTTTACTACAATGTCATCTATATATACTTGCATGAATGTTTCTATAAAGTCATGGAATATATAATTCATTGCTCTTTGATAGGTTGCCCCGACATTTTTTAAACCAAAAGGCATTACGACCCATTCGTAAGTACCTATTGCCCCTGGGCAACGAAATGCCGTTTTGGATACATCATCTTCTACAATAAAGATCTGATTGTATCCAGAATATCCATCCAACATGCTCAAATACTCGAAGCCTGCGGCTGAGTCTACTAGCATTTCTGCCACAAGCATGGGATATTCATCTTTAGGAGTGGCTGCATTGAGATCACGAAAATCTATGCATACTCTTAATGAACCATTCTTTTTAATTACAGGTACTATATTAGCAATCCATTCAACATACCTTGTAGTTTGGATGAACTTGCAACGTAGAAGCCTTTCGACCTCTGCTTTAATCTTTGAATGAATATCCGGCTCTGCTTTATAGGTTTCTTCCCTTCTTTTATTGGTAATTTTAGTTCGAACAAATCTCTTCCTAGCCCAGGCATCTCATCGTAATCCCAAGCAAAACAATCTTTGTTTTCTTTTAACATTTTGATGACCGTTGCTTTTAGTGCTGGTTTTAGTTTCGCGCTGACGTACATTATCCTCTTTTGACCTTCGTCTCCAAGATTTACTTCTTCGAGTGGATCTTGGGCTAACATCTTTATGTTTGATGCCATTGGGTCCTTTTCGAATCCCATAGGCTCTTCATCGTAAATTGCGTCTAACCTCTGACTCGATTCCTCTCCTATGATCTCTTCGACTTGAACCGGATCTCCAAAGGATTTAGAACTCGTATGTATCTCTGGATCTGTCACTTCTTTTTTGGTTAGAACTGTGTTAATCATTACATTTGATAATTCGGCTTCGAGAGCCGCCCTTCTTTTGTTCTCGGCTACGTAAGCCGAAATCTTTTCGAAGAAGGAGGACTCAGACATTATTAATGTCATCGTCCCAGCCTGTTGGCCGTATTGGTGGATAATTCTCCAATGGTGCTGTATCTGTTGGGCCATCCATGATCTCTCTGTCCCACTGGAATCCATTTGGGTGTAGAGTTAACTAGTACATCGCATTCTTATTTGGGGTATACATCTCCTCCGCAGCATGACAAGGACCTATGTTTGCCAAGTTTCTATCGAAGTTAGTTTTATTAACTTGGTTAACTTCAGCCATATAGTAACTCTGATCCCCTTCGATATTCTCTACTATACCATCATCTCTCCAAATGGTTACCCTCTGATGCATTGTTGAAGGCACAGCTGCAACTCCATGGATCCACTCTCTCCCAAGCAAAAGGTTATAGTTTGCTCTTGCTGGTATAACCATAAACATAGTTGGCCTCGTGACTGATCCCACGGTTAAATTCACCTGAACAACTCCTAGTGTTTGTCATATCTTGCCTTCGTAGTTAGATAAAACCATGTTGTGTGGCCTTATATCAGTATCGAACATACCAATTCTCTTCAGCATGTATTAGGGCATTAGGTTCACTGCTGCCCCCCCATCGACTAGGACTTTATTAATGCCAACATTTTCAATTTTAGCCCTTATATAGAGTGGTTTCAAGTGATTTCGCATACCTTCATCGGGCCTCTCGAAGAAAGCGTTCTGCTCTTCAACTGCACCATTATTCAGCACATAGTAACACACAGGTCTGTGTTTCGCCATTTCTTCGATATCAGCCTCTTCGCAGTCTTCAACTTCAATTTCCTGATTAAACTCATGAGGGAGCACAGATACAACGTTGCAGTTGAGGTTTATAGATGACACCCCATCAGAATCGAAATCATTTGTCATTCTATCTTCTTCTTTCCAAGAACTAGAACGCATCTTTTCTTCTTCATCCAAGATCTTTTCAGCTTCGAATAGCCTGCGTTCCACCGGAGGTTTGCTTGACTTTGCCCCCTGATGTGGGACTTGGTTGCTACTAGACTCTCCAGCTTCTCTTGGCCTATATTCCATTTGAGCTTTTTTCATTCTCTGGTGCCTTCTCCACTGGGATCGGGACATAGGATTTTTTCCTTTGTAATTCTCCAATCGATACATCTCTCGATTTGGTTTTTGGAATTGCTTCCTATATGCCATTGCAGTCCTTCCTCCTTGGTCCCAACTTCGCCATTTGTTGGCTCTTGCACCAGCTTGCACCCATCTGTCCCTGGGTACATCCGCAGGAACTTTGAATGTTACCCTTCGAGCTCTAGGATGTGGGCTATCAGGTCTTTTCGTTGGGGTCCATATGTCGAAGCCGTATAGGTTAGGACGCAATCCCTGAGTTTCTCGACCCATGTAGCAGTACACACGTTCGAATGATCGTGCCAGCATTTCATCATAAACTGCCCCACATCTGGGACAGAGTGCAACTTCAGTGTTTTCCCTGTGACATCTGACCAAAAATCCCATTAAGCTTTCCTCCAACTTTGGGTACACTTGTAGCAGAGGGTTTGGTTCTCTCCCAGGGTGTTCCCATCTTTCGCGTCGAGCCCTTTCGAAGTTAGCCTCGACCCTTCGATTCAGCATGATCGAACATCTTGGACACATCCATTGTTTTCCGCCATTCCTTTCATGGAAATTCCAGAGGTAGTCATTGAGGCTTTCTCCTTTTGGAGAAATTTTAATGCCCCCCTTTTGCCTTGACAACCATGTCTCCAATTCGCCAAATTCAGACACTGGACATCTGGCGCTGACCATGTTAACAACTGCTGGAGGAACTTCAGAGATCTGGATTTTCTGGAGCTTCATCCTGAGGTCTTCAGTGGCCTCCCTGTTTTCTCCCCTCGAACCTTCAGTTATCTCTGTCTTGGAAGATTCTTCAACATCAGTATTGAAGATTGCGTCATCATTTAGGCTTTCAGTAGCCTGCTCTCCATTGAACACCGTTTTAGTTTCCGTAACTTCGACTTCAGATGCCTCTACCATGTTGATATCCATTGGCTCACAGAGGCTAGCGTCATCAATGTTCAAAGGATCTGTGTCGACCCTCATGTGGCTCTTGGTCTTGTCAGCAAATTTCAACCTCCCATCTTTGATAGCATTTTGAATTAGATCCCTGAAAAGAAAACATTGTGAGGTTTATGGCCCAAAAAACCATGATATTTACAAAAACCCCTCTTCTTCCGTTGTTCTAACGGAGGAATTTTGGAATTCGGAGGCAGTATCATTTGGCCATCTTTTACTAGTAAATCAAATATTTCATCACACTTGGTGACGTTGAATGTGTAAGTTTTCTTAGGGAATCTATCGTTCTTATCGCTTTCTACTGGGTTTTTTCCATTTGCAGGGTTGAGTAGTTTGCAGGCATAAGGTGGTGCTTCCTTCAGTTCAGCCAAATCTATTTCAACTTCTTCAGGGTTGTATGAGTCGTTAAAAGACTCGTCATCAGCGTCCTCCGCTTCGACGTACGCTACCCTTTCCTTTTTATAGTTTTTATTTGCCTTAGCTTTTTCTGCCTTCAAGCGTTCGACTTGTCGAACCCTATCTGCCAACTGGGCCATATCCCTAAGGTATGTAGTATCTAGTTTCTTCCTAATTGAATAATCTAGACCACCCGCAGCCATTTCCTAATTGAATAATCTAGTTTCTTCCTAATTGAATAATCTGGGACTGTTGTGAAACACCTTGATTTCAACAGTCGGAACCTATTTAAGTAGTCATCAATTGGTTCTGTAAACTTCCTCTTAATACTGGCCAATTCTTTCAGACTTATCTTGGTTTGACCCATGTAGAATTGTTCATGGAACAACCTTTCTAAGTGTGCCCAAGCATCTATCGAATTTGGTGGCAAAGTTGTGAACCAAATGAAAGCATTCTTTGTTAGCGAACTAGGGAAATATTTGATCCTTAAATCCTCGTTCCCCGCTAAGTCTCCTGCCTCTGTCAGGTATCTGGCAATATGTTCTACAGTCGACTCGCTAGTTTCGCCTGAAAACTTTGTAAACTTGGGTACTTTAATGCCTCTAGGCAACTCTGTTTGCATGATATAATCTGATATAGGGGATGTATAATTTGGACGTCGAAGTCCAGTACTAAGGCCATTATTGGCCATAACCCTTTCTATCATGGCAGTTAGGTTATTTTCTGTAGCCAGATTTTCTCTTCTGACTCTCTGGACGATTTCATCTGGGTGTTCGTTCCTACCCACTATCCTTAATCTGGGTCGATCTTCCTCCATTTCCTGTTGAACAGGAACAACTCTTTGATTTGAAGCCTCCAAATCTATTACTTGGTTCCCTTCGATTACCGCTGTCCTTTGTGGGGCAACTACATTATTAGTAGTTGTCCTAGACGGAGGGACCACATCTTGAATACGTTCCATAATGGGTCCTTCTTCTCGATACAAGGGCTGCTTGTCTCTTCGTCTAGGTGGTGGAACTCCCATGAAATCTTCCATTCGATTCATTTGAGATGATATCTTTTGGAAAGTCTCCACATTCTCTCGATTCGTACTAGTAATATTTGTTGCTAGCGGATTCAAAATTGAAGCCAGTTCCTTGGCCAAGACCCCTAACATATCATGGTTGCTTGCATCCCTTTCTTGTCGGAATGCTGCTTGATTACTTGTGGTGAAATTGGGTATTTGGGCAGAGAAGCCAGTATTTTGCGCACTTCGACCCACTGAACCGACATTTGGCGAAAACATCGCATTGTTAGTTGTAGTATATGTAGGTCCTGCTCCTCGTACGCCTGTTCCGTATGGATATGGCATTCTGTATGGGTAGTTTGGCCTCCATTCGAACGCAGAGTTCGACCCTGGGTTGAATAAGTTATTTGCAGCATTTGTCGAGAAAAGTGGTATCTCGTTTGCGCTTGTAGATGCAGGTGCGGTAGTCGACACTGAAACTGGAATAGTCCCTGATGGTTCTGTATTATTCTCAGGTATAGCCTAGGAACTATCCGTGGGTCTCGATCCATTTGGACCCGGTGTATCCCGCGCTCCTTGAGTTGAAGTCGAAACGTGCGCAGAATTTGCCGCTCCTGATCCTGAGCCTTGTGGGGGATCTTGATTTCCCCCTGCATTGGTCGTGACGACCATTTTCCTGTTGTACCTTCGTTTGGGAATCGGTTGTGCACTGTTTGTTAATTTACCGTTCCTAAGGTTCATACAAGGTCTTGATATTGTCTAGACAAAATTAAAACAATTGATTAAAAATAATCTGCTTGAGACTGTCCCACTGGGCGTGCCAATTTGTTTACGGTGATTTCCGGTAAACAACCGCTAGTCTTCCAAACTATAATAAATATGATTTGGTTACTCGCAGGATCGACTAGATTGATCCTAGGACATAGTCAAAAAGATTGTTATTGATGGTCATTCGAACCATATCTATGATTCATCTTGTCAATAAGAATTACTTCGAACGAAACAAACAAAATTAGCAATCACTTCGTTATACACGTGAGTATAACTTCAGCGAAAGGTAAGTCAAGATAAAATATGAGACAATACTGTAAAAGTGCAGAAATCTTAAAGTGCAGAAATGTTAAATACTTCAAAGATAAATGACATGAAAATAATGAGTACGAAAACGTAAATGGCAAGAAGTAAATGGCAAGAAGTAAATGGCAAGAAGTAAATGGAATGCAATAATATTGAAAGATACTTGAAAATAAAGGGAAAATACACATGTATTAAAATGGTGGTGTCATACGTACATTTCTCAGCGAATTATTTCTCTTTAACACTTGATACTTGAGTAATATGTGAGTGATTTGTACAAAATGAACACACTGAATCCTAACATTAGAACCCTTATTTATACTAGTTTCGACCTTAACGGTCCTACGCTAATCTAATGCCACGTTTCTCATGAGAATCCTCGGAAAGCCATCTGTCTCTGGACAGTCATGAAAACTTCTTCGAATTTCAAATCCTCCCGCCTGAATCTTCGACGCGTGGCAATATAACTTAACATTAAAATACCACGGAAATACACTAAGCATCAGTACTTAACATATTTTGTAAAATTTGTCTAAGTCTCGAAGATATACACTCCTACTAGCTTCAGCATTCACTATCTTCGTTATAACTTAGAAATCTTCGTTCTCGAAGCATGGCCATCAGGAGCCATTTTTATCTTCAAAGATGGTCATCAGTAACCATCCTTCCTTCGATTTTTTATCCTTCGAAGGACCATGTTTGCAAAATGAAATCTTCAGCTAACACACACACGGAGAGTGAGCCGACGCCAAGTCAATTGATGTCAACTACCTCATTATGGACGCCCTATCACCATATAAGATCATTCTTGGGGGACCAATTGTCACGCCATGGGAGTAGTCGTATTCACTTTATATCTAACCTTAAAATACCCGTTCCATAACAGGCGAGTTGGTATGATTCGGTGGGATCAGCAAACAACTCAAGAGTGCTATTTAAGTAACTTGGAGATAACCAAAGAAGAGCTCGCCCATGTTAATGTCCCTCTTTCCGAAGTTCCAAATGCTAACTTTGAGTGTTGGGATTCTAGACTGGGAACTAAAGCGGAAAGGCTCACGTCCACATAAGATTTGAACAAGGTCCAAATAGGTCCTCACACTCATCTAGTGACGAAGATATGTCCACATAAGAACCAGTCGACCAACTCATTAAGAATGTCGGCCTGTTCGTTTGGGCTCCCTCTGACATGCTAGAAATAGACACCAAAGTGGTAAGTTATCGCCTCACCATCCACCATTATGCAAGACAGTGGCAAAGAGGAAGCAGAAAGTTGGCAAGAAAAAGAGGGACACCATTGATGAAGAGGCAGGGAAATTATCTGACGTCAGGTTCATAACAGAAACAAAATACCCCACATGGCTGACCAACGTGGCTCTAGTATGAAAACCTAACAACAGATGACACATGTGTGTAGAATTCACCGATCTGAAAGTCGTCGACCCTAAAGATCCATACCCACTGTTAGACAACAACCGCCTTATCGACGAATCATCGAGCTATAACATGTTGAGTATCATGGATACGTACTCGGGGTACAACCATATAAGGATGGATCCCTTAGACTCATCGAAAACAACTTTTTTGTATACTATGTTTATTTTGTTCTATTTTTATGTTTTTTATTTTTATCTTTAATATCATATTTATAACTGGTAATTTAAACAAACAAACAATACTCATCTTTAACATTCAAGAACCAATAACGAACGGCGACGCGTGAGCCCGTGTGAATGCACAGGTCAGTTACTAGTATTTTCTAAAATATGTTCATAAAGCTCTAATTAACTTCACTCATAATGAAATTTTACTTACATATGTGTCATATACTTGTTTGGTCTCTATTTATCATATTGATATAGTAAAGTAGGGCGTATTTTTTTGTTAGCTAAGCTTAAATTTTACAATTAATTACATAAAAAATAGTTTAGATTGAATGTGATTGATAAAGTTAGATAGTTGTTTTTTTCAATAACTGTTATGCATTAAATGTTAATTATAGTGGGTATAGTAATTTGACATTAAGTTCATGTTTTATTTAGTGTTAGCGTGTTGGTAAGTGATTAGTTTAGTAGAGATTTGATAAATATTTAAACAAAAATTGGTGTTGAATAATGTTGGCTGTAATTCTAGATTGGGTTCAAGTATGAGTGATTAAGTCTCGCATCACTTATAAATGGGTAAAATATTGAATTTATAAGAGAGGTAATTCATATATCTGATGTCTTGTGATTTTGGATAGAGATGTGACATATCCCTCTTTTATTAGCCTAGAGCATTGAACTTGTTGTTACCCCTGACATTCCAAGACTCTTCAACAAGTAGTATCAAAGTCTGGTTCCGCTTGGTGGAGAATGAGAGACGGATCCTGTCTTGGATCGTGTTATAGGATGCAGATGATTCATACTTGTATGGGAGATTTAATTCATGCATGTGTGGGTGGTTAAGTCCAACATCGTCTATAAATGGATAAAATGTTGGATTTATAAAGAAAAGACCCATATATATATATATATATATATATATATATATATATATATATATATATATGAGGAGGGATATTCTTACTCCAAGAATAAGTTATCAAGACTTACTCCATATCTTGACCATTAATTTTGCTCAATCTAATGGCTAAAAATAATAAGTAATTAAATGTGGAGAAAGAAAACTCATACTCCTTGATTTTAACCATTAGATTGAGAAGAATTAATGGTCAAGATATGGAGTAAGTCTTGATAACTTACTCTTAGAGTAAGAATATCCCTCTCTCTCTCTCTCTCTATATATATATATATATATATATATATATATATATATATATATATATATATATATATACTATCTTAAGGTATTAGGTGAGGATGTGGTGTCTACCTTTCCTATGGTTCTAGAATATTGGTCTTATTGTTTCCTCTAATTTTTTCTCGACTCTCCAATAAGTGGTATTAGAGCTTTTGTTTGACTTGATGGGGGAGTGAGAGTTGGATATTACGTTAGATTCTACTGTAAGAGGTGAGAATTCACACTTATGGAAGATATTGTTTGATTCAAGTATTAATGATTAAGACCTACGTCGCCTATGAAAAGGTAAAATGTTTAATTTATAAGATATGTGATCTACATACTTGATGTATTAAGGTTTGGATTGAGATGTGGCATATCTCCCACTTATAGTCCTGAAGCATTAGACTTGTGTTGATCCCACCTTCACTAGACTCACTAACATAAACCATATTAATAAGTAACCACTTAAATGTAATATTTATCATAACACACTAACATCTATAGGTTAAATGCTTGGTCATAACATATTGATGGAATGACATTCCACGTTACGAGTTGTTATGTTTTTAAATTAACTACACATCAGAGAGTGTCAAAAAATACATACTAAACTATTTGTCTCTCTTAGATAGAAATATTATAACTTATATTCAATGGCTGAGAAAACATCTATGAGATAAATATATGTTCAAAACACACTGATTGAGAGCCATTACACATTAGTGATTGCAATAATTTTAAAACATCAATTTTATTGGGAGTGTGTCAACATACTAAGTCTTTGGAGTTAGTAAAAATACATCAAAAGATACAAATATAACTTTATATTTGATGACTATTACAAGGATGGCTTACAACCTTTCTTCAATTTTGATAGATTTCACAAATTTTGTAGATGATAGGTGTGCGCACAATCACTAATTTAAACTATCAGTGTCCCTGTTCATCACCCATACACCCACACGTGTGTCATTTGATCGTCAATACAATAAATAATCTCCATTTGTAAACTTCTTTGGTCACCATCGACAATTGGTGCCTTGTTTCTTTTATACAGTTCTTTATGATTCTGTTTTATGCATCTTTTTGTTCTGTTTTATGGATCTTTTTTGTTCCAGGGCGTTTGTTGGGACTTGGAAGAGCGTTTGTCAAACTTTTTAAGATGATATTCATTATTTATTTGTATTTTATGCAGGAAAAATTTGACAGTTGCTTAAATCAAAACCTTGAAGCTTCTTCTGAAATTTCTTCAAATGATGTTGTTGGAAAGGTATTTGGAAAAGAGCATACTGGCCGTGTTCGAGCTATGGGCATGAGAGCGGTTCCTACTACTGCTTTTAAACAAACCACTACACGACTTAGGGGTATGGAGTTTGGTTCTTCAAGTGGTAATACTTCAAATGCTAGTTCTTCATTGGTGGAAAAAGACTTGCATCTGTGACTGCTCTATTGGAAGCAATTGTTGGCTATATTAGTACAAAAGAAGGTGGTACACTCCCTGCAGATTTAGCTGCTGTACTTGCAAATCATACATAACAAGTATATCAATTAGTTAGTTATTTTGTTCGATGTTTAATTGACTTGAGCATTAACATGTGTGCTACTTTTTTAGTGTATTACTGATTGTGCTACTTTGTGAGTCTATTAGTGATTGTGTTTAGTTGAAAGTGCATCGTAACATCGCAATTACCCACGATTTCTGGCAGCAATTTCTTTTATAATATCAAGAAAGTATTGTAGAATATATGTCCTTTAGAATACATGTCTTTTAAAATATATGTAATGATTGTGCTACTTTTAGTCTATTATTGATTGTGCTACTTTTTTAGTCTGTTACTGATTGTGCTACTTTTTTAGTCTATTACCGATTGTGCTACTTTGTGAGTCTATTAGTCATTGTGTTTAGTTGAAAGTGCATCGTAACATCGAAATTACCCCCAATTTCTGGCAACAATTTCCTTTATAATATCAAGAAAGTACTGTAGAATATATGTCCTTTAGAATACATGCCCTTTAAAATATATGTAATGCACTGTATCACTATCATGATTACTGCAAAATATATGTCCTTTGGAATATCAAGATTACATTAGAATATATGTTTTGTACTGAATATGCCCTTTAGAATATCAATAAAGTGTTATTATTGTTATCCTTAATTATTTTAATCGAGAAGTTATTTTATATGTACAATACTTTAGATATATATATATATATATATATATATATATATATATATATATATATATATATATATATATATATATATATATATATATATATTACCTTAGAAGTTATTCTATAAGTGTTTCAATATGGACATTTTATTCTAGAAGTTATTTTATATGGTAGTTAATCTAATAACATTTTGGCTTATATACACTTTTGGTTAAAAACTAGTTTTTTTATCCTTTCTATAAATTAGTTGTAAAATAATGATTTTCTATTTTTTTTGCAGGATTCAGAGGCAGAAAGTGATCCTTCATTATCTTATTCCATAAAAAGATCACCAGATGCAAGAAATACCTATGATGCAAATCACCAAAGTCCTTCAAATGACACATGATTTATTTATGAAACTTGCATGTTATAAAACTTGTTTAATTTGAGAATAGCTTAAGATAATGACACAATTGTTGATCATTTTTATGATTATATCAAACAAGTTAGACTCATTATTAATTTTGAAGAAGTTAAACAATTCCAATGACCTATATATTTAGTGTTAATGCATTTTTCATGTCTTTTAACATATTTATATGAATACATTCAAAAGTAAACCGCAATTTTAAAAAAAATAAATTTACTTTAAAGTCAGTTGTAAATAATGAACAAAAAGTTTAAACTTAATTTTGCATATTTAATATAAAAATTAAATATTATTGAAAATTGTGGCGGTTTATAGGATAATACGGATAGCAAATTGTGGTGGTTAAATTTGACTAGATTTCAGTCAATTATGGCGATTTCAAACGACATATTATTAAATGAAACTTGTTTAAATGTGCAAATTTCAAACCGCCACTATTTTCTATAAAAAAATGCCATTTTAACCTAAGTTTAAAATGGCGGTTGTCACGGCGTTTATTTTATAACTGCCATAATTTACCTAGTGGCAGCCAATTCTACGTCATTTTCTAAAACGCCATTTTAGTAAATTATAGCAGTTGAAACCGCCACAATCATCATAAAATAACTGCCATAATTTACGCGATTTTTTGTAGTGTGCGCACCCGATTTTGTCAATAATGTGTCTCTGAATTGAAACATGATTTATAATTTGCTTAGTTGGAGTGACTTGTAATACTTGCTCATGATCATGTTCTAAAGTGGCTTACAAGTCTTGCAACAATAGATGAACAAACAAAATATATTAATGGTGTTAGTTTTATATTACTGCTCAATCGATTATGTTATTAAACAACAATGAGTAACCTAGCAAAAAATTGCAATACTAATTTTGAATAAATGATTTCAGTAATAATTTTCGTATAGAATGACTTTACCGTTGTTTTTTCATAAGAAAATATATTGATGGAAGTACAAAGGGTGATGAGAAATTAACATATAATAGTAGACCAATACGTAGGAAATATAACATTCTCCAAATTGGTAAGAATCTATTAGGATCAACAACAAATATATGGCAGCAAATAAAACAAATAAAGGCACAAAAGAATAATGATATTTTAATGTGTAAAATATTTCAATATGAGAGTAAAAACCATGAGTCACTCAAACCAAATAAATAACTTCACTCTAATCAAATAATGATACAATAAAGTCTTAAAGTGATTAACAAACTAATGCTTACTGTCATACCCCAAAATTTGCCCATACTATTTCTCTTGTTCAAAATCAAATCAAGGCATAATGTTCAAAGTCGCCCTCTCCTAAACAAGGCTCAAAGAATTAGGGTTTTGCTGTTCTGAGGGAAAATCAATGAACCAAAGGCTCCAAGGCATCCCATATGGTCTATGATACCCCACACAACCTCCATGACAAAATACAGGTCTCAACTCAAAGAGTTGGTCACTCAATTGCTCAAAAAGTCAACAGTCAATTGGGTTGACCTAAAAGTCAACTGTGGTCAAAGTACAGTTAAAACTCCTGATTTTTTGTCAACATCCTCATATTGAAGTATCATTCACCATTTGATCAAGAATTGATCATGGTTCATCAAAGAGAGATCAGAAATCAACAATTCCAAAAGTTTCTAAATTAGGGTTTTCATAGGAGAAAGTCAACTGAACTTTGACCAGCCATAACTCCTACATGGAACATCAGAAATTTTCCATCTAAATCTCATTTTGAAGGAAACTGGATTCTCTACAATTTTGTGTCTCACAGGCCAAGTCTAAAAATGCTTCATTTGAGAGATATGGACCAAAACATTATAGGTCCTTTTCAAAAGTCAACAAAAAGTCATCTTTTTCAAAAGAACACACAAGGAGCATGGAAAACTATTTTGACATGAGACCAAAAACACTGGTTAAAGGACTCTTCAAGGTTTCTAAAAAGTCCTACAACTCTTCCATACCTCAAAAATTGAGGGAGATATGCCTTGTCAAAGTTTACAAATTTGAAAGGGAAAATGTGAAACAAAAGGCTTCAAATTGAGATTTTTTGCAAAGGAGCCCAACTTTTTATGGCCCAAACTTGTCTCCCAAGTATCCAAGAGTCTTAAATCTGAATGCCACGAATTTATCATGAATGCTTGATTTTTATTGGATTTATATTCATTTAAAGGATGATTTAAATAAAAAAATTGAAGAAAATATTGGAGATTTGATTTGATTCTTGTTTCCAATCAGTTTTAATCATCCAAATATCAAATGTATGAGTCAATTTTCGTGGCAAGGGAGGCTGAAAAGAGATGGACAAGATTTGAGCCAAGTTTAGAAACTTTCAATATTCCATTAAGATCAAATTTCAATCTCTTGATTAATGAAGATTTGATTCAGTATTTTGACCTAAAAACACTCTCCTATATGAGCATAAAGAGAGCAGAGCACTAGGGGACGAATTCCTTGCCTCCAAGAACCATAACAAACTTCCAAAAAACTCAAGAAAACTTGAATTCGGTTTTGAGGTTAGAGAACAATTCAGAGAGATTCAAAGGTTCCAATACGTCCCTGGGTGTTCATTGAAGGTGTGTGGATCATTGCACGACATCAATACTCCCAGAAAACTCTCCATTTAGCCACGGTTAGTATGAACATAATTTTCTTCAATTGCTTCGATTCATGATGCATACACATATTTTGATGGCATAATTCTGTTTGTTATGATATGTGGAGAGTTTCTGTGTGGATAAATATTCAATTGCGCGCATATATACCATTGTTAGATGTTAGGGTTTCCTTTTAGGGCTTTTCATTACAGGTACTTTTAGGCCTAATTAAGGCCATAGGCGAATTCACGAGGTCCAGACGAACTCGTTCATGACCTCGCGAAAAGTTTATATGTTGTTTTGGCTGTATTCGTAAGAACAGGGCTATGGCAACGGTTAAGCACCGTCACTAAAAGTCGTTGCAGACTTTAGACGACGGAGGAGGGAAGAAAATGATGACGCGTCGCCTCTCCATTGGTGCAAGCACGCGCGCGTTCTTCTTTTTAAAATCCAAAGATCACATGCGTTGTGGCGTACGCGCTATCATGTGCCTTCGTCACTAGAACCACCAGATCTCATACTCTTTCAATCCAACGCAGCCAGACTTGCAGGTGCATCATGCTCCCTCAACACGCCAGCCACACAGGATCATCCAACTAAGTTTTTAATTTTTTTTCTTTTTTATTTTAAATATTAGTTATATATAAATTTTATATGAAAGATTTTCTTCTTTTTTTCTAAAAAAACTCTAAAAACATTTTTTATCTTAACAATTTTTTTATATTATTATAATTTTATTATCGATTATTCGATTTTATTTTATTTGTTTTAAAATAGTTTAAAATTGTTTAAATTGTTTTAATTAATAAATTAATTTTGATTAATTGATTAAAAATAAATCTTGACATTTTAAAAATCCAAATTTTATTTTGATCGATTTAATTAATTAGGTTAAAAACCAATAATTAATTAAATCTGATATTTTATTTAATTTACGCCCGAATCAGGGTTTGCGAGAATTAGCCATACACTGAAAAAATATTTCTTTATGCATTTTTAAGGGTTAGCAACAGATTTTCCTCCGACTACGCGCCATGCCTATTACGAAGCTAAGTCCCGACTTTATTATTTCATTTAAATATTTATTTGCCTTATAAAAAATGTTATCAGGGTTAACCTCAAAATTCAATGGACTCTTTCTGCACTCACTTCCTTTTCTGTCTGTCTTTGCCAATTTTTCAAGGTTAACCTCGAGGCTACCTCCGACTACGAACCATATTAGATCATAGCTAAGTTCTATCCCATTCTGATCTTAATTCTTATTTTGTATTATTTTTATCCGATTAAAGTTAGCCTCAACTATTAGTGAATCGATAATGCACTCACCCTTGGTTTTCTCTTTTTCTAATTTTCAGGGTTAGCCAACCGTCAAAAGCTCGATCAGTCGGTAACCCTAAAACCTAAACTGATTTAATTTTCTTTCTTTGATTATTATTTGTGTCAGATCTATTGCATTGCTGGCTCTTATCCCTTTTCCCCATTCCTATAATATTTTTATAACTGCTTCCTGGTGTATTGTTTGTCCTTAAAGGCACTTAAACTGTGATATTATATATTATTGTGTGGTTAGTAATCCTAGGGAGTGATAACTTTGAATTGAACTTAGAATAACTAATTATAAGACAATTTCTGAATTAATCACGTGATTGTTGCACCCACGAACCTTTTATGGTACCTCTCTTGTTGCTTGTTGCCTGTTGACTGTTGCCTGTTGCCTTGTTTTTTTTTTTTGCAGAATAGCCATGTCCCTCGAATACGAGGATACCTCAGCAATGTTGCCCTCAGTTCATTCTCAAGGTCATAAGTCCCTAATGATGCTGCCTTCGATTCGCCAAATATGACCTCGTCCCTCGAAGTTGCCTACGAAGTGCTGAGGTATTCTCTGGTTGCCTAACGAAGATGGCTATTCTGATCCTTCCCTTAGACTACCTGCCCCTCTATGGCATGGGACAGTCTTATAGCGAACGATAATTCGATGACCCATAAAACATCCAAACGAACGACTTCCTGCCCTCTTATGGTATGGATAGACCCTTTCACCCTGAAGGGCTAAAGAACATTTTTCATCTAACCAGGTAATTGCTCTTAATTGCCTTGCTCTAAAAATCTTTTTCTACTATATTTTCTAAACACTCTCAAGGCTACGCTCATTTACGAGCTAAAGTCCTTGTTTCTTCTTCTACATTTCTTCCACAAGAGCAAAGCAATTAAGAGCCCATTGATAACCATGGATGCAAAGGGTGCTTTACACCTTCCCTTTGCATAAATTACCCCCCGAACCTTGTTTCTTTAAAAAAGGGTTTTTTCTGTTCTTTTAGCCTTTCTGATGTTTTGGATAAAATAAAACTCGGTGGCGACTCTTGCTTACCGCACATTACGATAAAGTCAGTTCACCGTATTACAGAACTGGCGACTCTGCTGGGGATTTTCGAATAAAAGAGGGGTTACCTTAAAAGTTTAGGAACACTTTAATTGTTTTCTATTGTTTGCTTTGCTTGTTTTATTTTTCAGGGCTGTTTTGGGAAATAAATGAAGGACGAATCCTATTCCCGGATTCAAGAACACTTAAGTTAGGAGCGGCATAGTCATGGAGACCTCCCTTGTGCATGCTTGGGATTGGTCAAAATGAAGTTCGCACTTGAGTTAGGCCTCCACTGGTTATTGTGTACCTCTTTTGCATGAGAGAGGTTTACGCATGTATCTTTGGGTGCGTCGGAGCTCAAGGACCTTTAGTCACCTTTAACCCATCTTGACTTTTAGGAACGTAGTAGGGGGGGCTATTCTTGGTGCATGCCAAGTTATGGTCGCTACCCGATACTACATCTCAGATAGGTTTCTTCCTAAAGTATCATTGCGTGGTATGCATGTACCATGTTCGAGGGTGCTTTAGAGGGTGCTGACAATTCTGAGTCACTTGGTAGAACCTGTTGCTGAAATCTCTTTATCCATAGAAGTACATGTGGGAAGGTGTCATACCCCAATTTTTGACCCTAAGATCATACATCATTTGCATCTCAATCATTAATCAAGATCACAATCTTGAGATTTCATTTTTCGGTGTTATGTTCGCTTCGTCTTTGAGGGGAACTATCAAGCACCTAATTTTCTTTAATTTGTTTTATACTAACCAAAATACAAAAATATGCATTTTGTTTCCCTTGTTTGTGTTTTGCAGGAAAAAGATTGAGCAAAAATCAAAAAGTGCAAGAAAGGGAATTTTTGAAATTTTCAATATGGAAATCGATTTACCCCTGTGGGAAATCGATTTCCTGTGCGCAAAATTCAAAAAAAATAAGGAGGGAAGCTTGACATCATTTTGGCACCTTTTTATTTGATCATTTTATCAATTTTCCACCTCATCAAAATTAACTCATTCATTAAACCCACTTTAACCTCATTTTACCATTTTTACCATTTAATTGCCACTTTAATCACCAATTAAACACAAGTTAATCACCAAACACAAAAAGACCAATTTGCCACTACTCTTGCTCCAATTCTATAAATAGAGCCTTCTACTCTCTCATTTCTCAAGCTTGGAGAGCTAAAAAAGTTCTTGCAAATTCATTTCTCAAGCTTGGAGAGCCAAAAAATTGCTTGCAAATTCATTTCTCACCCTTTCCAAAACCCTCACCCAAAGTTCATTTTCATAAGATTAGGAAGGTTCACATTGAATCTTGCTAATTTTGAACTAAGCCTCCTACATTTCACTCTTTTCTTTGATTGTTCATCTCCATACTTGAAGGATCTACACTTTGTGCTTGTTCTTGAAGCTACTTCAACACTTTAATTCAAGAATTGGTAAATTTCTCAATTCTAAGATGTAGATCTTTGTTGCTTGTGTTCAATGCATCTTTGATGCTATATTGGTGCTATTTGATGGTGATTTGATGGAAAATTCGTGCTCCAATGGATATGTGATCATAAGGTGTTTGTATGTTTGCTTAAGTCAAGTTTTATGCCTCCTAATGCTGATTTTTTGAATGCTGCGTGCAGGAAATCGATTTCCCTCTGTTGGAAATCGATTTCCACCTTATTTTTTTTCAAAATTTGAACTCTGCACTCAGGAAATCGATTTCCTACAGAGGTAAATCGATTTCCTGCTGGCAGAATGTGTTTTTTTTGCCTTTTTTATGCTTGTTTTGGCTTCCTACTTCCTCCACTTCATTAATATCATTGGATCTAGGATGTTGATAGGTTTGAAATGACCTAATCCATAATATTAGATGAATGATATTAATGATAGTGTGAGTTGATTATCTTTTTGTGAATTTTATTCTTATTCCTCCATTTCATTAATATCATTGGATCTAGGATGTTGATAGGTTTGAAAGAACCAAATCCATAATATTAGATGAATGATATTAATGATAGTGTGAGTTGATTATCTTTATGCATTTTATCTTCTCCTTCTCCTTTTTTTCTTTTGATCGATGAAAGTCTTAATACTTTGAGAATTCTTATGGATTCTTAGTAAAGACTAGATCGCTACCTATTTTCTTTTCGTGCGGTATTGCTTTCGGAAGGCGATCTACATATCGTTCTTCTCGCATGCATTAGCACATAAAGTTTTGACCGGCCTCGTTGTAGGGTGATTTCTACATAAATCACTTTGCGATCTGCTTAACATAGCGCAATATTTCGTGTCCCGAATAAAAAAGATCAAATATGGAAGAGAATTGTATGCGGTTGATTTAAGACTTGTGGAGGTTTTTATCGTATAGTCGCTATGATTCTATCAAGCTTCTGATAAACCCCATTGAATTTAAATCCGAGTACATCATTCACTCACCATAGATCTTCCTACTAACTTTGATAACATACTTGACAAGTTTCAAGATGGTTATCTTTAACACTTAACAACTAACTTTAATTTCCGCACCTTTACTATACCGCTCTTTATATTACCGCTCTTTATATTTCTTGCTTTATCGCTTTACTTTATCATTTCATCATATTTACTTTCCGTCATTTTCTCTTTGTCCACTTGGACATATGTTTATGCTTCTGTTATTTTTTCTTTTGTCCGCTTGGACCATACTTTACTTTTTTGCTAAAACACTAATAAACAACCGAAAATCTAAAAAATACATAAGGCTCTCTTTGGACTATCGGTTACTATCCCTAGCACTTTGGAGATTCGGACTTATGGACCTAGTACCTCTGGACTCATTCTATTACTATCCTGTGATTGTTCTGTCTGTCTGGCATTGTTCTGTTGTATGTTTATGTGTGCAGGTATTTCCTTGAAAGCCCTTGATGGTTAATTCCAAGGCATTGATATAAGGATTTTACCCGAAAACAGCCGTTACTCTGCCCGATTTTCGTCAGAATTTTAATGTGCTTAATGCAAAGTGGTGCTAAGACAATAAGTTCATCTGGATCCCCAAGTGTTAATGTGTTGGTATTGATAAATCCAAAGGATGGGAAAACTACATTGACTCTTAATGTCAAGTGTTGGCTTCTTATTTGGTTAGACCGTTTCTTTCCTTAGCTTTTATTTTATGCACTAGGTTAGCCTCTTCATCTCCTCCCATTCTTAAATTTTCAAAATCTTCTCCCTTTTTACAAAATCTTCTTATGTTTGCAAACCTTTTCAAAACCTTTCTTAAAAATATCTTTCGCCCTTAGTGGCTTTTCTTCAAAAGTTTAGACACCGTTAATTGTCGAAACGAGTGGTTATACCCCACGATTTTGAAATTGATTGATAATAACGAGATCTTTTCCGCGTGAGAGAGCTAGTGGCATACTCGTTGATTTTATCCGAGTTGGCGCCCTTCTTTCATTTGCGATGCAAAGAACTTGTTTGTTCTCATGCTCAAGATCAATGGCTGAGTATTTCTCTCTAACGACAACAAAGTGTTTATTCGTTTTAAAATGTTTTTTTCCCAAAAGCGGAACTACATTAGCTCTGACTTCTCCATTGCACCGAGGAGGTATGTAGGCCCAAAGCTTAACGCTTTGCCGAGCTTATTTTAAAAATAAAACAAACTCTCTTTTTAGCACACACACAGATTTTCAAAAAGGTTCCTGTGGAGTACCACAGATATGAGGGGTGCTTAAAACCTTCCCCTCATATAATCAACACCCGTACCTGAGATCTCTTTCTTGTTTTAAAAACAAAACTTTGGGTTTTACGTTCTTTTCCCTTTTCCTTTGAAAAAATAAAGCGCGGTGGTGATTTCAAACGGAATATTGATTCGAGTCAATCCCATGGCTTCGATATCAGATTTTCCCCGCTACAGAAAAAATGGCGACTTCACTGGGGATCCAGTTTTAAGTGTGTTAAGCCTATTTTTGTTTATCTGTGTGTTTTTATCTGTATATATTGTTGTGAGTTTTGTTTGGTTATTTTCTTTTTTTTCTTTTGGTGCTCGATGGTTCCTCTGTGATGAGATAAAGTTCTAACCCGGACTTTGGTGAGTAACTTGAGATAGGAGGTGGTAAGACCAATAGTCGCATGTCAGGAGCAATCCTTAACATGAGCGTCATATGGTGGAACCCCAATCAGTGGAGGCCTCATGGAAGGTAGTAGAGGTTGTTACGAACTATCGTGATAACGCTATTACTTTCAATAGTGAGTGTCCGTAGAAGCTGAATGACCTAGAACCCTTTTAACCCATCTAAGCCTTTTTAGGATGTAGTGCAGAAACAAGATCAAGTACCAATTTGAGCTTGTTGTCATGCGATACTACGCTCAGACGAGGTCTTTTTAGGCATATTATTGGCGCCCATGAGCAATTGTGCATGCCGGTAGTATCCGATAGAAGATTGAAAACTCTGGGAACCTTTGTAGAACCCGTTCGGCAGGTACAAAATTCCCTAGTTCATACCTTTGTGGGTGGTTCTTAACCTTGACTCCCTGCTCGTGACGTCGAACCTTTGAACCCTGTTTGTGTGACCATGTGTGATCTTGATTGTGATTGATGCATAAATCATGCATCCATGCATTCATTTGATTTCCAAGGAACTCATAGGTCTTTCTTTGTAAACATCATAAGTTTCATCAAACTCAATGGATCTTGGGTGTCGATGAGGTGAAAACCTTAATCCACCAAAATGGATGATTGATCTTGATGATAACTTGATCAAAGCTTTGATCCAATATAGGATTTACCTCCTTCATGTTTTTATGTTTACAAATTAATAACTTGAATCCTTTGAAAATCAAATAAATAAATAAAAACAAAAAAAAAACAGCAATTGCATCATTTGCATACATACATCCAGGTTGTCCAGAAAACTCATCCTTGTCTGTCTCCATCTTCAGAGTTTGTTCTCTACCATCAAGCTGATTCCTCCACACAAGTACGGAACTAGAGCTGCTGTTAGACAAAGAATGGCAAATCAAGAGAAACATAACATGGAAGTCAGAATGGAAATTGATGAGTTGAAATCAGGCATGATTAAGCTTACCGAGATGATGCAAGTGTTGATGGCTAGGACTGATCCACCTCAGAGGACTGTTATTTCCGAAGTCTCCACTGTTGTTGTTGATCCTTTACAGGTTCAGAAGCCACCTTCTACTTGGCCAGAATTTGGGTTACCTGAGAATTTCTCTCCAACATATGTCAATGCTTCTATGGTGGGTCAAACTTCGAGGCAGATATTCCAACCTCCGGTCTTTTCTGAACCTCCACCTGTTGTTCATACTACTGCTCAAGCTGTTCCAGTTCGCTATGACAATCCTCTCTATGATTACCGTTCTGTTGGTTCTCGAAGTGTTAGTCAAGGAGATTGTGGTGAAGTTGAAGAAGTCCGTGAGCAATATCAGGCATTGGAAAAGAGGCTAAGAGCCATGGAAGGAAGCAATTTCTTTAGTGTGAATGCTGATAATATGGGTCTTGTTTCAAATCTTGTCATGCCGCCCAAGTTCAAAGTTCCCGAGTTTGAGAAGTACAAGGGGCATACTTGTCCAAGGAGTCATTTGACCATGTACTATAGAAAGATGACTGCTTACACCAACAATCAGAATTTGCTCGTTCACTGCTTTCAAGACAGTTTAAGTGGAGCTTCGTTGAAGTGGTACATGAGTTTGGAAAAGGGTTGTGTTCAAAACTTCCAAGATTTAGCTGATGCATTCATGAAACAATACAAGTATAATCTGGATATGGCACCTGACCGTCGTCAACTTCAGAACATGGCTCAGAAGGAAAAGGAATCTTTCAAAGAATATGCTCAACGTTGGAGAGAATTGGCTTCCCAAGTTGAACCACCATTGGCTGAGAAAGAATTGACTGGAATGTTCATGGATACTCTCTCCCCTTTCTACTGGGAGAAAATGATTGGAAGTGTGTCCTCAAATTTCACAGACTTGGTTACTATTGGCCAGAGACTCAAAGAGGGAATCAAGAATGGGAAAGTTACTCATGTTGCTGAATCTTCTGGTGGATCAAAGAAACCTTATGGAAACTTCCACAAGAAGAAAGAGAATGAGACCAATGCTGTGTCTGATGACAGAAGGGGATCTCGTCGTAGACCTCAAAATGGTGATCAACCTTATGTAGCTGCTGTTGCTCCTGTGCAAGTTCAAGCTGTTAAGCGGAATCAAATTCGTAATAGGATCGACTTTGATCCTATCCCCATGACTTATACGGAACTGTATCCTGCTTTGGTCCAGAAAGGGTTGATTACAACAAGAGCTATGCCGCCTCCTCGAAATCCTCTCCCTGATGGTTTCAGATTTGATCTTCATTGTCCTTTCCATCAAGGTGCAGCAGGCCATGATTTAGAAAGATGTTTCCCTCTGAAGGAAAGAGTTCAAGAGTTGGTAAGATCAAAGATGCTCTCTTTCAAGGATATGGGTCCTAATGTCGTCACTAATCCTTTGCCAGATCAAAGTGGCTGAAGATAAGTCAAAGCCCGATTTTCCTAAAGCCAAGTGTTTCAGACGAGATAGCTCATCTTTGTTGCTGATCAGTCACTAGGCCTTGTTTCTGTACTGTTTGTATTTCCTCTATTGTGCTGTTTACTTTTAGACTTTGTTTGTTCCTGAATGGTAATTTTAATGAAATGAGCATTGCATATTTTGAATTCATTCACATCTGCTATGTTTATGCTTATGCTTTCTTTTACAAAACTTTTTCTTCCATTTGCTTTCTCTGTCAAACTTGTGTTTTATGCAAAGATTGGAGGGAGGATGATGACAACGAAATACCCAAGTTGTTGAACTGTATGCTTTCGAATAAAACTTTGCTGATGATGTACAGGCATTGTTTCAATTCCCAAACACTGGAGAAATAAGGAAGTTAATCCCTTGTCAACCCCTCTGAGCCTTCGAAGTTGGTGTTTCTTTCTGTATGAAAAAACCCGCATCTTAAACCTGGGGCGGGGTAGTTCTCAATTAATTTGGCTGTGCATTCTATTTTAAGAGAATCATTCAGTACACCTTTCCACAAAGGTTTCAATCACAAGCTTTCCTCCGCATACATCAAAGAAATGTTGGAGATGCCAATCAAAAGCCAATGATAGTTCATCAATCATTAAGCAAGGCAGTCACTATCTTTCAAAAAAAAATGCATAAAAAAATATATATATATATATATACAAAGAAAAGTCTGCTAAGTCAAAAATCCAAAAAATGACTTAGGCAAGAATCAAGGCATCCCGCTGACTGTAAGTTCAAAAATAAACAGTTCAGGCAAAAGGTAGGGATATCAAAAGAAAAAGATGAAAAAAGAGAAGTCAATAAATTCCTGAACAACACAATGTTGTGACTACCAAAAGGAAGAAGTGAATGCCATCTCAAAAGTTCTCTTTGCTTGTGAACTATCATCATTATCAAAGGTGCAATTCCTGAAATCTCTTGGAACCTGAATGCATAAGTTGAATTAACTGAGTTTTAGGACTGGAGATCATCACGAAGATGGGGTGGGTTACAAAATTTTGAGCCTTATATCCTTTGTTTCTTAAACCGTGAACCTAGCCACGTTACAACCTTTAAAAGACCTAATTGAAGCAAGGTTTGTTTGAAAGCATACTACAACAAGGTTGCGTAAGCTGACTCCCATGAGATTTTCCAATCATTTGCTTTGATATCATATCTTTGCTTTATCTTTCACTTTGAATGTCTCAACCTTTATGTTTTGACCAGTGATTACATTTGCTTTACATCAATAACATCATTCCGATAATGATTTTGATTTCAAAAATATTCTTTGAGCATTGCATTAAAATTACCATTCTTGAATGAACATTTTATCTGCAAGTAAGCACTCATCTTTTAGGAAGTTCAAACAGTCGAGAAACTTGATCAGTGATCCTATCAGGAGCACGTTATTTCAAGATCCTGTTGTTCATTCAAGATTTGTTGATCAGAATATCATTTCAATACTTGTACTGGGGCAAGCCATCCCAACATGCATTTCAAGAACTGAAGCCATGATCAGTTAACTTGCAACAATTAGTGAATTAGGGGCAATCTTCTTCAGCAATCCCCAAGCAGTTTTATCAGCCCTTCTCAAAGGATCATCGTTTTGATACAGTTACCAGTGTAATAGAAGTATGTCCAAGCATCTTCTTCGTAAGCAGAATTGGCAGAGTTCCCGTGTTGAGGAATCGAGTTCCTATCATGCCTCACAAAAGAGTCTACCTCAGTTGTAACAAACAATTGCATTGCATTAATCATATATCATGCATAGAAAAATTCAACATCATGCATTGAAGCAAATTTCATACTCATTTGCATTTTTGGAGGTTCTGTTGCTATCAACATCTTCACCTTGAGATCAAAGTCCAACTTACTTGGCACCTATCCAAAACAGATACTTGTTTGTCTTGTCCGTCTAGTGTTGTTCCTAGATGTATCTTTTCTTCTTTCAGTGTCATTCCTGAAAGATTTCAATCATGTTTTATCTTGATTGTCTCTGATCATGCTTTATCCTGATCACTTTCGACCGTGTTTTATCTTGGTTACCTTCAATCATGTTTTATCTTGATTGTCTCTAATCATGCTTTATCCTGATCACTTTCGACCGTGTTTTATCTTGGTTACCTTCAATCATGTTTTATCTTGGTTGTCATTTGATGTTGCTTCATCCATGCTTTATCTTGAACGTCTCTGATACATTCTTCCCAAAGTTCAAATCATGCTTTACCTTGATTGACCTTGGTGTTACCTAATCATGTTTTACCTTGATTGTCATTTGGTATTTTTCAATCATGTTTTACCTTGATTGTCATTTGATGTTATCCAATCATGTTTTACCTTGATTATCCCTGTGATGACATCTAATCATGTTTTACCTTGATGGACCTGTGATGATTATCCAATCATGTTTTACCTTGATTGTCCGTTGATGATTATCCAATCACGTTTTACCTTGATTATCCTTTGACGATATCCAATCATGTTTACCTTGGTTGTCATTTGATGTTGTCCAATCATGTTTTACCTTGATATTCATTTTGATGTAGCCACATTCATGTAAGCCTCAGATATTCTCTTCTCGAAGTTCAATCATGTTTTATCTTGAAAGCTTCTGTCGAGAGTTTCTTTCTTTTGTGAAGTCCGATTCTATTCCTAGATGACGTATACCTTTTCCCCCAGTGGAATCCTTTCTTATCTCCCCAGTGGTATTATATTCCCCTCTATTTCATAATCATACTTGATGCATCCATTAGCATCACATCATACCTTAGGTTCAAAAATTGTGTGTTTTGTATTTAAGTCTCTTCAATTACGTCGAGCTGAGGATTTTAACCCTCACATCTCCGGATAGAAGAAACTTAAATAGGGGCATCTGTCATACCCCAATTTTTGACCCTAAGATCATACATCATTTGCATCTCAATCATTAATCAAGATCACAATCTTGAGATTTCATTTTTCGGTGTTATGTTCGCTTCGTCTTTGAGGGGAACTATCAAGCACCTAATTTTCTTTAATTTGTTTTATACTAACCAAAATACAAAAATATGCATTTTGTTTCCCTTGTTTGTGTTTTGGAGGAAAAAGATTGAGCAAAAATCAAAAAGTGCAAGAAAGGGAATTTTTGAAATTTTCAATATGGAAATCGATTTACCCCTGTGGGAAATCGATTTCCTGTGCGCAAAATTCAAAAAAAATAAGGAGGGAAGCTTGACATCATTTTGGCACCTTTTTATTTGATCATTTTATCAATTTTCCACCTCATCAAAATTAACTCATTCATTAAACCCACTTTAACCTCATTTTACCATTTTTACCATTTAATTGCCACTTTAATCACCAATTAAACACAAGTTAATCACCAAACACAAAAAGACCAATTTGCCACTACTCTTGCTCCAATTCTATAAATAGAGCCTTCTACTCTCTCATTTCTCAAGCTTGGAGAGCTAAAAAAGTTCTTGCAAATTCATTTCTCAAGCTTGGAGAGCCAAAAAATTGCTTGCAAATTCATTTCTCACCCTTTCCAAAACCCTCACCCAAAGTTCATTTTCATAAGATTAGGAAGGTTCACATTGAATCTTGCTAATTTTGAACTAAGCCTCCTACATTTCACTCTTTTCTTTGATTGTTCATCTCCATACTTGAAGGATCTACACTTTGTGCTTGTTCTTGAAGCTACTTCAACACTTTAATTCAAGAATTGGTAAATTTCTCAATTCTAAGATGTAGATCTTTGTTGCTTGTGTTCAATGCATCTTTGATGCTATATTGGTGCTATTTGATGGTGATTTGATGGAAAATTCGTGCTCCAATGGATATGTGATCATAAGGTGTTTGTATGTTTGCTTAAGTCAAGTTTTATGCCTCCTAATGCTGATTTTTTGAATGCTGCGTGCAGGAAATCGATTTCCCTCTGTTGGAAATCGATTTCCACCTTATTTTTTTTCAAAATTTGAACTCTGCACTCAGGAAATCGATTTCCTACAGAGGTAAATCGATTTCCTGCTGGCAGAATGTGTTTTTTTTGCCTTTTTTATGCTTGTTTTGGCTTCCTACTTCCTCCACTTCATTAATATCATTGGATCTAGGATGTTGATAGGTTTGAAATGACCTAATCCATAATATTAGATGAATGATATTAATGATAGTGTGAGTTGATTATCTTTTTGTGAATTTTATTCTTATTCCTCCATTTCATTAATATCATTGGATCTAGGATGTTGATAGGTTTGAAAGAACCAAATCCATAATATTAGATGAATGATATTAATGATAGTGTGAGTTGATTATCTTTATGCATTTTATCTTCTCCTTCTCCTTTTTTTCTTTTGATCGATGAAAGTCTTAATACTTTGAGAATTCTTATGGATTCTTAGTAAAGACTAGATCGCTACCTATTTTCTTTTCGTGCGGTATTGCTTTCGGAAGGCGATCTACATATCGTTCTTCTCGCATGCATTAGCACATAAAGTTTTGACCGGCCTCGTTGTAGGGTGATTTCTACATAAATCACTTTGCGATCTGCTTAACATAGCGCAATATTTCGTGTCCCGAATAAAAAAGATCAAATATGGAAGAGAATTGTATGCGGTTGATTTAAGACTTGTGGAGGTTTTTATCGTATAGTCGCTATGATTCTATCAAGCTTCTGATAAACCCCATTGAATTTAAATCCGAGTACATCATTCACTCACCATAGATCTTCCTACTAACTTTGATAACATACTTGACAAGTTTCAAGATGGTTATCTTTAACACTTAACAACTAACTTTAATTTCCGCACCTTTACTATACCGCTCTTTATATTACCGCTCTTTATATTTCTTGCTTTATCGCTTTACTTTATCATTTCATCATATTTACTTTCCGTCATTTTCTCTTTGTCCACTTGGACATATGTTTATGCTTCTGTTATTTTTTCTTTTGTCCGCTTGGACCATACTTTACTTTTTTGCTAAAACACTAATAAACAACCGAAAATCTAAAAAATACATAAGGCTCTCTTTGGACTATCGGTTACTATCCCTAGCACTTTGGAGATTCGGACTTATGGACCTAGTACCTCTGGACTCATTCTATTACTATCCTGTGATTGTTCTGTCTGTCTGGCATTGTTCTGTTGTATGTTTATGTGTGCAGGTATTTCCTTGAAAGCCCTTGATGGTTAATTCCAAGGCATTGATATAAGGATTTTACCCGAAAACAGCCGTTACTCTGCCCGATTTTCGTCAGAATTTTAATGTGCTTAATGCAAAGTGGTGCTAAGACAATAAGTTCATCTGGATCCCCAAGTGTTAATGTGTTGGTATTGATAAATCCAAAGGATGGGAAAACTACATTGACTCTTAATGTCAAGTGTTGGCTTCTTATTTGGTTAGACCGTTTCTTTCCTTAGCTTTTATTTTATGCACTAGGTTAGCCTCTTCATCTCCTCCCATTCTTAAATTTTCAAAATCTTCTCCCTTTTTACAAAATCTTCTTATGTTTGCAAACCTTTTCAAAACCTTTCTTAAAAATATCTTTCGCCCTTAGTGGCTTTTCTTCAAAAGTTTAGACACCGTTAATTGTCGAAACGAGTGGTTATACCCCACGATTTTGAAATTGATTGATAATAACGAGATCTTTTCCGCGTGAGAGAGCTAGTGGCATACTCGTTGATTTTATCCGAGTTGGCGCCCTTCTTTCATTTGCGATGCAAAGAACTTGTTTGTTCTCATGCTCAAGATCAATGGCTGAGTATTTCTCTCTAACGACAACAAAGTGTTTATTCGTTTTAAAATGTTTTTTCCCAAAAGCGGAACTACATTAGCTCTGACTTCTCCATTGCACCGAGGAGGTATGTAGGCCCAAAGCTTAACGCTTTGCCGAGCTTATTTTAAAAATAAAACAAACTCTCTTTTTAGCACACACACAGATTTTCAAAAAGGTTCCTGTGGAGTACCACAGATATGAGGGGTGCTTAAAACCTTCCCCTCATATAATCAACACCCGTACCTGAGATCTCTTTCTTGTTTTAAAAACAAAACTTTGGGTTTTACGTTCTTTTCCCTTTTCCTTTGAAAAAATAAAGCGCGGTGGCGATTTCAAACGGAATATTGATTCGAGTCAATCCCATGGCTTCGATATCAGATTTTCCCCGCTACAGAAAAAATGGCGACTTCACTGGGGATCCAGTTTTAAGTGTGTTAAGCCTATTTTTGTTTATCTGTGTGTTTTTATCTGTATATATTGTTGTGAGTTTTGTTTGGTTATTTTCTTTTTTTTCTTTTGGTGCTCGATGGTTCCTCTGTGATGAGATAAAGTTCTAACCCGGACTTTGGTGAGTAACTTGAGATAGGAGGTGGTAAGACCAATAGTCGCATGTCAGGAGCAATCCTTAACATGAGCGTCATATGGTGGAACCCCAATCAGTGGAGGCCTCATGGAAGGTAGTAGAGGTTGTTACGAACTATCGTGATAACGCTATTACTTTCAATAGTGAGTGTCCGTAGAAGCTGAATGACCTAGAACCCTTTTAACCCATCTAAGCCTTTTTAGGATGTAGTGCAGAAACAAGATCAAGTACCAATTTGAGCTTGTTGTCATGCGATACTACGCTCAGACGAGGTCTTTTTAGGCATATTATTGGCGCCCATGAGCAATTGTGCATGCCGGTAGTATCCGATAGAAGATTGAAAACTCTGGGAACCTTTGTAGAACCCGTTCGGCAGGTACAAAATTCCCTAGTTCATACCTTTGTGGGTGGTTCTTAACCTTGACTCCCTGCTCGTGACGTCGAACCTTTGAACCCTGTTTGTGTGACCATGTGTGATCTTGATTGTGATTGATGCATAAATCATGCATCCATGCATTCATTTGATTTCCAAGGAACTCATAGGTCTTTCTTTGTAAACATCATAAGTTTCATCAAACTCAATGGATCTTGGGTGTCGATGAGGTGAAAACCTTAATCCACCAAAATGGATGATTGATCTTGATGATAACTTGATCAAAGCTTTGATCCAATATAGGATTTACCTCCTTCATGTTTTTATGTTTACAAATTAATAACTTGAATCCTTTGAAAATCAAATAAATAAATAAAAACAAAAAAAAAACAGCAATTGCATCATTTGCATACATACATCCAGGTTGTCCAGAAAACTCATCCTTGTCTGTCTCCATCTTCAGAGTTTGTTCTCTACCATCAAGCTGATTCCTCCACACAAGTACGGAACTAGAGCTGCTGTTAGACAAAGAATGGCAAATCAAGAGAAACATAACATGGAAGTCAGAATGGAAATTGATGAGTTGAAATCAGGCATGATTAAGCTTACCGAGATGATGCAAGTGTTGATGGCTAGGACTGATCCACCTCAGAGGACTGTTATTTCCGAAGTCTCCACTGTTGTTGTTGATCCTTTACAGGTTCAGAAGCCACCTTCTACTTGGCCAGAATTTGGGTTACCTGAGAATTTCTCTCCAACATATGTCAATGCTTCTATGGTGGGTCAAACTTCGAGGCAGATATTCCAACCTCCGGTCTTTTCTGAACCTCCACCTGTTGTTCATACTACTGCTCAAGCTGTTCCAGTTCGCTATGACAATCCTCTCTATGATTACCGTTCTGTTGGTTCTCGAAGTGTTAGTCAAGGAGATTGTGGTGAAGTTGAAGAAGTCCGTGAGCAATATCAGGCATTGGAAAAGAGGCTAAGAGCCATGGAAGGAAGCAATTTCTTTAGTGTGAATGCTGATAATATGGGTCTTGTTTCAAATCTTGTCATGCCGCCCAAGTTCAAAGTTCCCGAGTTTGAGAAGTACAAGGGGCATACTTGTCCAAGGAGTCATTTGACCATGTACTATAGAAAGATGACTGCTTACACCAACAATCAGAATTTGCTCGTTCACTGCTTTCAAGACAGTTTAAGTGGAGCTTCGTTGAAGTGGTACATGAGTTTGGAAAAGGGTTGTGTTCAAAACTTCCAAGATTTAGCTGATGCATTCATGAAACAATACAAGTATAATCTGGATATGGCACCTGACCGTCGTCAACTTCAGAACATGGCTCAGAAGGAAAAGGAATCTTTCAAAGAATATGCTCAACGTTGGAGAGAATTGGCTTCCCAAGTTGAACCACCATTGGCTGAGAAAGAATTGACTGGAATGTTCATGGATACTCTCTCCCCTTTCTACTGGGAGAAAATGATTGGAAGTGTGTCCTCAAATTTCACAGACTTGGTTACTATTGGCCAGAGACTCAAAGAGGGAATCAAGAATGGGAAAGTTACTCATGTTGCTGAATCTTCTGGTGGATCAAAGAAACCTTATGGAAACTTCCACAAGAAGAAAGAGAATGAGACCAATGCTGTGTCTGATGACAGAAGGGGATCTCGTCGTAGACCTCAAAATGGTGATCAACCTTATGTAGCTGCTGTTGCTCCTGTGCAAGTTCAAGCTGTTAAGCGGAATCAAATTCGTAATAGGATCGACTTTGATCCTATCCCCATGACTTATACGGAACTGTATCCTGCTTTGGTCCAGAAAGGGTTGATTACAACAAGAGCTATGCCGCCTCCTCGAAATCCTCTCCCTGATGGTTTCAGATTTGATCTTCATTGTCCTTTCCATCAAGGTGCAGCAGGCCATGATTTAGAAAGATGTTTCCCTCTGAAGGAAAGAGTTCAAGAGTTGGTAAGATCAAAGATGCTCTCTTTCAAGGATATGGGTCCTAATGTCGTCACTAATCCTTTGCCAGATCAAAGTGGCTGAAGATAAGTCAAAGCCCGATTTTCCTAAAGCCAAGTGTTTCAGACGAGATAGCTCATCTTTGTTGCTGATCAGTCACTAGGCCTTGTTTCTGTACTGTTTGTATTTCCTCTATTGTGCTGTTTACTTTTAGACTTTGTTTGTTCCTGAATGGTAATTTTAATGAAATGAGCATTGCATATTTTGAATTCATTCACATCTGCTATGTTTATGCTTATGCTTTCTTTTACAAAACTTTTTCTTCCATTTGCTTTCTCTGTCAAACTTGTGTTTTATGCAAAGATTGGAGGGAGGATGATGACAACGAAATACCCAAGTTGTTGAACTGTATGCTTTCGAATAAAACTTTGCTGATGATGTACAGGCATTGTTTCAATTCCCAAACACTGGAGAAATAAGGAAGTTAATCCCTTGTCAACCCCTCTGAGCCTTCGAAGTTGGTGTTTCTTTCTGTATGAAAAAACCCGCATCTTAAACCTGGGGCGGGGTAGTTCTCAATTAATTTGGCTGTGCATTCTATTTTAAGAGAATCATTCAGTACACCTTTCCACAAAGGTTTCAATCACAAGCTTTCCTCCGCATACATCAAAGAAATGTTGGAGATGCCAATCAAAAGCCAATGATAGTTCATCAATCATTAAGCAAGGCAGTCACTATCTTTCAAAAAAAAATGCATAAAAAAATATATATATATATATATACAAAGAAAAGTCTGCTAAGTCAAAAATCCAAAAAATGACTTAGGCAAGAATCAAGGCATCCCGCTGACTGTAAGTTCAAAAATAAACAGTTCAGGCAAAAGGTAGGGATATCAAAAGAAAAAGATGAAAAAAGAGAAGTCAATAAATTCCTGAACAACACAATGTTGTGACTACCAAAAGGAAGAAGTGAATGCCATCTCAAAAGTTCTCTTTGCTTGTGAACTATCATCATTATCAAAGGTGCAATTCCTGAAATCTCTTGGAACCTGAATGCATAAGTTGAATTAACTGAGTTTTAGGACTGGAGATCATCACGAAGATGGGGTGGGTTACAAAATTTTGAGCCTTATATCCTTTGTTTCTTAAACCGTGAACCTAGCCACGTTACAACCTTTAAAAGACCTAATTGAAGCAAGGTTTGTTTGAAAGCATACTACAACAAGGTTGCGTAAGCTGACTCCCATGAGATTTTCCAATCATTTGCTTTGATATCATATCTTTGCTTTATCTTTCACTTTGAATGTCTCAACCTTTATGTTTTGACCAGTGATTACATTTGCTTTACATCAATAACATCATTCCGATAATGATTTTGATTTCAAAAATATTCTTTGAGCATTGCATTAAAATTACCATTCTTGAATGAACATTTTATCTGCAAGTAAGCACTCATCTTTTAGGAAGTTCAAACAGTCGAGAAACTTGATCAGTGATCCTATCAGGGGCACGTTATTTCAAGATCCTGTTGTTCATTCAAGATTTGTTGATCAGAATATCATTTCAATACTTGTACTGGGGCAAGCCATCCCAACATGCATTTCAAGAACTGAAGCCATGATCAGTTAACTTGCAACAATTAGTGAATCAGGGGCAATCTTCTTCAGCAATCCCCAAGCAGTTTTATCAGCCCTTCTCAAAGGATCATCGTTTTGATACAGTTACCAGTGTAATAGAAGTATGTCCAAGCATCTTCTTCGTAAGCAGAATTGGCAGAGTTCCCGTGTTGAGGAATCGAGTTCCTATCATGCCTCACAAAAGAGTCTACCTCAGTTGTAACAAACAATTGCATTGCATTAATCATATATCATGCATAGAAAAATTCAACATCATGCATTGAAGCAAATTTCATACTCATTTGCATTTTTGGAGGTTCTGTTGCTATCAACATCTTCACCTTGAGATCAAAGTCCAACTTACTTGGCACCTATCCAAAACAGATACTTGTTTGTCTTGTCCGTCTAGTGTTGTTCCTAGATGTATCTTTTCTTCTTTCAGTGTCATTCCTGAAAGATTTCAATCATGTTTTATCTTGATTGTCTCTGATCATGCTTTATCCTGATCACTTTCGACCGTGTTTTATCTTGGTTACCTTCAATCATGTTTTATCTTGATTGTCTCTAATCATGCTTTATCCTGATCACTTTCGACCGTGTTTTATCTTGGTTACCTTCAATCATGTTTTATCTTGGTTGTCATTTGATGTTGCTTCATCCATGCTTTATCTTGAACGTCTCTGATACATTCTTCCCAAAGTTCAAATCATGCTTTACCTTGATTGACCTTGGTGTTACCTAATCATGTTTTACCTTGATTGTCATTTGGTATTTTTCAATCATGTTTTACCTTGATTGTCATTTGATGTTATCCAATCATGTTTTACCTTGATTATCCCTGTGATGACATCTAATCATGTTTTACCTTGATTATCCCTGCTACGTAGCTCAATTGGTAGTGGGAATGGAATGAACATGTACTTGAACCCCAGGGTACAGGGTTCGATTCCCACGAAAGGCAAAAACTCTACTAGTGAGGGGGGTAGAGAAGATCGTGAGGTGACAGTGCCGGGAACGCCGAAGGCTCGGGCTGTTACAACTATCCTGTGATTGTTCTGTCTGTCTGGCATTGTTCTGTTGTATGTTTATGTGTGCAGGTATTTCCTTGAAAGCCCTTGATGGTTAATTCCAAGGCATTGATATAAGGATTTTACCCGAAAACAGCCGTTACTCTGCCCGATTTTCGTCAGAATTTTAATGTGCTTAATGCAAAGTGGTGCTAAGACAATAAGTTCATCTGGATCCCCAAGTGTTAATGTGTTGGTATTGATAAATCCAAAGGATGGGAAAACTACATTGACTCTTAATGTCAAGTGTTGGCTTCTTATTTGGTTAGACCGTTTCTTTCCTTAGCTTTTATTTTATGCACTAGGTTAGCCTCTTCATTTCCTCCCATTCTTAAATTTTCAAAATCTTCTCCCTTTTTACAAAATCTTCTTATGTTTGCAAACCTTTTCAAAACCTTTCTTAAAAATATCTTTCGCCCTTAGTGGCTTTTCTTCAAAAGTTTAGACACCGTTAATTGTCGAAACGAGTGGTTATACCCCACGATTTTGAAATTGATTGATAATAACGAGATCTTTTCCGCGTGAGAGAGCTAGTGGCATACTCGTTGATTTTATCCGAGTTGGCGCCCTTCTTTCATTTGCGATGCAAAGAACTTGTTTGTTCTCATGCTCAAGATCAATGGCTGAGTATTTCTCTCTAACGACAACAAAGTGTTTATTCGTTTTAAAATGTTTTTTCCCAAAAGCGGAACTACATTAGCTCTGACTTCTCCATTGCACCGAGGAGGTATGTAGGCCCAAAGCTTAACGCTTTGCCGAGCTTATTTTAAAAATAAAACAAACTCTCTTTTTAGCACACACACAGATTTTCAAAAAGGTTCCTGTGGAGTACCACAGATATGAGGGGTGCTTAAAACCTTCCCCTCATATAATCAACACCCGTACCTGAGATCTCTTTCTTGTTTTAAAAACAAAACTTTGGGTTTTACGTTCTTTTCCCTTTTCCTTTGAAAAAATAAAGCGCGGTGGCGATTTCAAACGGAATATTGATTCGAGTCAATCCCATGGCTTCGATATCAGATTTTCCCCGCTATAGAAGGGTATACCCCGCTTAAAAAAACCATGCAAGCCAAGCCTAAGGAAATTGTGTGATTTGTGTGACTTATTTGTGTATGTGCATCATGCATGCATGCATCATCCATACATGGCATGACTAACCCCTTTCAAGGGATTAAAGGATTGTTAACCATAATTTGTTTTATAGGTCATGAGAATCAAAGTTCGTAAGCCTTTTTGCCTTAGCTTCAAAGGAGTGCCTACACCTTTGAAGATGCTCTGTGACAACGTTTCTAGTACTCTCGTGCTTTCCGAGTCTCTTAACAAGTTAATCAACTTGGTACGAACCAAAGTGGATGAAGCGCTCCTTAACACCATGATCCGGTTTTATGATCCTTTACTACATTGCTTTACTTATAGGGACTTCCAGTTGGTTCCCACATTGGAGGAATTCTCCTCCATTTTAGGATTACCGGTACTTGATCAGATGCCTTACACTGGTGAAGAAGAAACTCCTAAGTTTAAAGATGTTGCTGCTGCGTTGCATTTGCCGCGATCAGAAATTAAAAAGGTTTGGGTGAATAAAGGAGAATATACCGGTTTACCAATTGACTTCTTGTATAGTCAAGCTGACATCTTGATTAATGCTGCAAGTATGGATGCTCTTGAAAAATTCCTCGCTTGCCTAATCTATGGGCAAGTGCTGTTCCCTCGTTATGACAAAACTGTGGATGTGATTGCCCTTAAGATCTTCATTAGCAACAATCCGGTTCCTACTTTATTGGGTGACTTGCTGCATTCCATCAATCATCGATCATCTAAAGGCAAAGGTTGTATTCTTGGATGCGCACCTTTATTGCATAAGTGGTTTATTTCGCACTTATCCCGTTCTACAATAAAGAATGAAGAAGGTTGGACTTGGGCTCAAAGAATCATAAGGCTTTCTTACGACGATGTTATTTGGAGTCAAAAAGAGTTTGAAGGATCTCATTTGTTTGATAGTTGTGGAGATTTCCCGAATGTACCTCTTCTTGGTAATCAAGGGGGAATAACTTATAATCCCATTCTAGAACGACATCAATTTGGTTTCGCTCTAAAAGACAAGCCTCGTTCCATATATCTTAGTGCGGAAAATTTTGATTATGATTCAGACCCTACTGGAAAAAAGAAGATGTTCATCAAAGCTTGGTCCAAAGTGAAGAAAGTTGGAATAAAAGAATTAGGACTGAGAAATCACATCCCTTCAGATCTTTATTTTAGATGGGTTTATGATCGAATGGTTGAGTATGGCATACCCTATCCATCTGATACTCCTATCGTTCCAAGGATTACTCCTCCTGTCGTTCATGTGGAAGTGGAACCTTATATACCCGCTCCCGACGAAGACCTTGCTGCCACCATTGTTGGCCTAAGACAAGAGAAAGCTGATCTCGAAAGGCGCCTACATGAAGTGGAAGCAGAAAAAGCAGTAATGGCTGCCAATGCCAAAGAGCGTGATAGCATGCTTGACTACTTTTCCCGCAAGTGGAAGATTGAAGACTTCGTCTCTCCAGATCAGATACAATCATGGGAACAAGAGATTGATAGGCTTGTCCAAGAGAGAAACGAGATGATTAAAGCTCACAAGGAAGAGGTCCGAAGTTTAAAGAGAAAGCGTCGACTTGGAGACTGATTTATTTTATTATGTTATTTATTTTCAGTACCTTTTGATGTAATTACTAATTCTACAAGACCAAAAGTTTCCTTTTAAAGTTAATAATATTTTTATTCTTATTTTCTTTTGATATGTGTTAAAAGTCCTTTAATCTCTTGAAAATATTGCATATGCATAAACATATCATTCATAAACATTGCATCACATGTTTCATAAAAGCAATACTTCATCTTTCTGCTGTTTATTTCAGTGAGAACATGGATCTCGAACAATCTATCAAAAATCTTCAGGCTCAGAATAACCAGTTCCGAAAAATAATCTTTCACTTGGCCAAGGGGCAAGAAGAATTAAAGGCATTTCTGATCGAGAAGGAGAAGGATCAACATAGGCAGCAAGGTGGTCAAGATAATCAGAGATCCAAGCCTAAGCAGTCATTTACTCCGTTACACATATTGCTGTCTCAAGTTCTACAACAACTTCTCTATCAGAACTTGATAACTCTATTGCCTCCATATTCGCTTCCTACCAATCCCACTCCTGGGTATAGGTACCATGCAAGATGTGCATATCATTCGAATAGTCCTGGTCATCATACAGAGGATTGTTGGCAATTGAAGCACAAGATTCAAGACCTCATTGATGATAAGATCATTGACTTCAACTCACTTGAGAAGCCCTACATGGCTAATGCTGTGTACAATCAGCAAGGTCGTAATGAACACAACCAATCTGTGGGGACAATTCTGATCTCTACACCAGTTCCACAACAAGGATGCAAGTCAGATGCACCTAAGCGTCAGTTCACAAAGATCAATATGTCACTGGCTCAGGCATTACAATACTTGCTGAAGTCAGAGTTGATTACTTTAAAGGATCCCCCTAAGAATCCTAGTACTTCCGCTCGCGGCTATAATCCCAATGCGAGATGTGCATACCACTCCGGTAGCCATGGTCACGATACAAATAGTTGCTGGACGCTGAAGAACAAGATTCAAGACCTGATCGATGCTGGTGAAATTGAGTTCAACCATCCCAAGACTCCTGTAGTGATCACGATTCCCATGCCTAATCACGAGAAGATGGATTAATGTCTAGAAGGATGAAATTTTAGATCATTAGATTTACTTTCATTTGCAATTTCTTTCCTGTTTGATTGAACATTCGACTTATGATAGACATTATCTATTTTAATAATCATCATTAGTGCATTGCATATGCTTGTCTTGAATAAATTATTTCGCTATCGCTCATTTTAAATTATGTCTTTACTTTGCATATGTTTTGTGATATTCAACTCCTGCTAAGCTGTAAGCCTCTTGAGGGAGGATGACGAAAATGATACCGCAACCTCATACAATATGCTTTCGAACACACTATGCTGATGATGTACAAGCATTGTTTCAATTCCTAAACAGTGGAGATATAAGGATGTTAATCCCTCGTCAACCCCTTTGAGCCTAAGGAGTAGAAGTTTATTTCTCATACAAATCAAACCCTTAATCACAACCTGGGGCAGGGTAGTTACTCAGTTAACGCAACTGCACTAGCTGTTGTTTATACAAAAATGATGGGTTCCCGCAACTAGTAAGTCATGCAGTCGATATCCACTGAAAAGGAAAAGATGTTAAGTCAAAACCTATGAAGGAGACTTATCAAAAATCATAAACATCCCGCTGACTGTAATCTCAAAACAAGCAGTTCAGGCAAAAGTTAGGGATAACAAAATCAAAGAAGAGGTCGCTACAAATCCTCGACAAAAGAAAACATTTCAAAAGAGGTCATTACAAATCCTCGACAAAAAGAAAGTACTACAAAAAAGGGATGACTGCTTGGCCGAACAAACTCCCGTTGCTTTGTCCATCATCAAATGTCAATGTTTCGACGTCAAGCTTTGCTAAAGCTGAAACGCAAAGTTAACTGAGCATAGGATCGAAGAACATCACGAAGAAGGGGATGGGTATAAATAAATTTTTGAGCCATTATTCTTTGTTTCTTAAACCGTGAACCAAGCCACGTTACAACCCTAGAAAGTCCTAACTGAAGCATGGTTAGTTTGTATGCATATTGTCACCAAAAAGGTATCCCGACTCCTTAAGGTTTACCACAAATGCTGAGTTGATATTTCGTTTTTACAAACATCACATTTTTACAAACATCACGTTGTTACAAATACCATGTCTTTACAAATACCACGCTTTTACATCTCTTGTTTTAATGTTTTTCAAAAAACTCAAGACAAACATATGCATTGCATCTCATGAATACATTATTAAACATATTCTGCTACATAATTTTAAATGTTAGCAACAGGAAGAACCTGCACAGGGTACAACTAATGACTAACAGTTATCCCGACAGACAAGATCACTCCAGAAGCAATGTCTCCTGCGTATACAAGGGGCACGACGTGTTTTGTCCAAACAATATGGGGCAATCAAGTCAAGATTCCGAGAAACTCTCAAAGGCCTATATCCCAAGTGGGTTTCAAACTATTTCCCGATCAATTTGGGATAATCAGGTCAAATTTCAAAAATCTCTCAGAAGCATCAACAATCAGGGGCATGCACCCAAGTGGGGCCGAAGCTACTGCCCGATCAGTCAGGGGCATCATACTTTGTACTAGGGGCATGTCGCCCATAGCGCACATCTCATAAAGTCCTCGCGAGGCAAATCTTTCCAAAGTTCCTACTAGCAGGGGCAAACCTATGCAAGTCCAGTTTGACGTCTTGATCAATATTCAGTGGTGTATCCTAATTAATATAAGTCCAGGAAAAGCAAGAGCTATAAATACTGGGGGCAATGTTCAAGACAGCCATGCCTTCCCACAACTCTGGCTTCACAGGATCATACCCCCACAGAGTAGTCATTAAGAAGATATCTTCAAATGCTCTCATCCCGACAAAGACATGGCTCCCCAACAGAGTTTACATCTTCAACACTACCAGTTCTCCAACACTTTGCTCTTTTCCAACATGGTTTACTAATATCTTTTATCCCCAATCAGGGTACATCAAGTTACTGATCATCCCCAAGCAGAAATCATAAATCCCCAACTGAGCATCTCCAAGATAAGATCAAAACATCAAAATCACAACAACAGAAAGATCTATCTTCTCAATCAAGATGTTTCAAACAGCATAAATCATAGTCATACATCATAAATCATAAACATATTCATACATCGCATACATCACCTCATATGTATGTTCCTCATTTATTTTGAGAAACTCGTCACATAACACATACACCATAACATTGCATAAAAAACTGACAATATCTGACAGGTACATTACGAAGATTCGAATCTTATTCAAAACAAAGCCTAACGCACAGTTTTCCAGACATCTACGGATGCAATTTGGATTTAGTCTAACACACGACTCATCCTTCAACCTAACGCACGGTTTTCTAGACATCTACGGATGCAATTTGGATTTAGTCTAACGCATGACTCATCCTTCAGCCTGATGCACGGCCTTCTAGACATCTACGGATGCAAATTGGATTCAGTCTAACGCACGACTCATCCTCCAGCCTAACGCACGGCCTTCCAGACATCTACGGATGTAAATTGGATTCAGTCTAACGCACGACTCATCCTCCAGCCTAACACACGGCCTTCCCGACATCTACGGATGCAAATTGGATTCAGTCTAACGCACGACTCATCCTCCAGCCTAACGCACGGCCTTCCAGACATCTACGAATGCAAATTGGATTCAGTATAACGCACGACTCATTCTTCAGCCTAACGCACGGTTTTCCAGACATCTACGGATGCAAAGTGGATTCTAGTATAACGCACGACTCATCCTTCAGCCTAACGCACGGCCTTCCAGACATCTACGGATGCAAAGTGGATTCTAGTATAACGCACGACTCAGCCTTCAGCCTAACGCACGGCCTTCCAGACATCTACGGATGCAAAGTGGATTCTAGTCTAACGCACGACTCATCCTAAATATATCCTCCATATACGGTCTAACGTACGACGTATTCTGACTCTCAAGCAGGATGACATCTTCAAGCCCATCCCAATCATACATCTTTTCCAAACACCTGGGTGGAGAAATTGAACAGGGGCAGCTGTCATACCCCAAAATTTGCCCATACTATTTCTCTTGTTCAAATTCAAATTAAGGCATAATGTTCAAAGTCACCCTCTCCTAAACAAGGCTCAAAGAATTAGGGTTTTGCTGTTCTGAGGGAAAATCAATGAACCAAAGGCTCCAAGGCATCCCATATGGTCTATGATACCCCACACTACCTCCATGACAAAATACAGGTCTCAATTCAAAGAATTGTTCACTCAATTGCTCATAAAGTCAACAGTCGACTGGGTTGACATAAAAGTCAACTGTGGTAAAAGTACAGTCAAAACTCCTGATTTTTTGTCAACATCCTCATATTTAAGTATCATTCACCATTTGATCAAGAATTGATCATGGTTCATCAAAGAGAGATCAGAAATCAACAATTCCAAAAGTTTCTAAATTAGGGTTTTAATAGGAGAAAGTCAACTGAACTTTGACCAGCCATAACTCCTACATGGAACATCAGAAATTTTCCATCCAAAGCTCATTTTGAAGGAAACTGGATTATCTACAATTTTGTGTCTCAAGCCAAGTCTAAAAATGCTTCATTTGAGAGATATGGAGCAAAACATTATAGGTCCTTTTCAAAAGTCAACAAAAAGTCATCTTTTTCAAAAAAACACACAAGGAGCATGGAAAACTATTTTAACATGAGACCAAAAACACTGGTTAAAGGACTCTTCAAGGTTTCTAAAAAGTCATACAACTCTTCCATACCTCAAAAATTGAGGGAGATATGCCTTGTCAAAGTTGGACAAATTTGAAAGGGAAAATTGTCGCACGCTCGCGAAAAATGAACAGAGTCGCCACCAATATATTTATCCCAAAAGGGAAAGGAATATCAGAAAACCTAGCAAAGGAAGGAACAGGGTCTTGCGACCAGAGAATCAAGGTACGGGAGTCGGTTACGCAAGGGGAAGGTACTAGCACCCCTCGCGCCCATCGTACTCGATGGTATCCACCTATGTTTGTTTCTATCTAAAGGGTGCATACTATGTCTATGTCTAAATGCGAAATGAATGCAGAATGTAGGGAAAATAAAGAATTGTACTCGCACGGGCCCTACCCCGCTGCCTACGTATCCTTTTCAGGAATCAGAGTTACCGTAGCTCGGCTCACGATTTTCTGTTTGTTTTTGTGTTTTTTAATTGGGCGGAGTCAACGTTCACGTTCTTGCATAAGGGATCGCCTACGATGCGTACGAACGGAAATGACATTGCCCTTAGGTGCCAACGAGGCAAAAGAAAAAGAAATGATTGGTTTGTGTCTTTTAGCGTAGATGAGTGATGAACAGTTCCCAATACCGGGCCACTCACCACTTTCTCTACTTTGCTTTAGTCTGAACCATTGTTATGTGTTTTGAAGTGTTTTTGGTTGTGTATTTTTTAAGGGAATTTGTTTGCGAGTCGAATCACATAAAATGTATAATGATCGAGAAGCAGATTAGGGAATGAATCCCACTCGCTTCCATCCCATTATGTAATGTTTGAGAAACAGATTAGAGAATGAATCTCACTCGTTTCTCTCCCATTAATTAATGTTTGAGAAACAGATCAGGGAATGAATCCCACTCATTTCTCTCCCATTAAGTAGCGACCGAGAAACAGATTAGGGAATGAATCCCACTCGTTTCTATGCCACTAAGTGATCGAGAAATAGATTAGGGAATGAATCCCACTCATTTCTCTATCACTTGCTTAATGTGATTCGCATCTTCCGTTTATTAATGTTTTAAAGAGTTGAAAAGGAAAAAGAATGCAAGAGGGAACTAATCCTAAATTCTAATCTAAGTTGTTCTAACTCCTATTGTTAACATACTAATGGTATTAACAAGGTAGGCCGAAAATATGGCCAAAAACAAGTAACAAAAATCACATGACAATTACACAAAAATAGCATGAAAATGATAAAAAAGCATAAGAGAAGCAATTCAAGTATTAGTACAAAAATGAAACTAAAAAATACTACTATTTTTTATAAGCTTTTTATGTCAACAATTACCTAAAAGTCTAACAAAAGTCAAGAGATTTTTATCATGTTTACACCACTTTGAATTAAAACTAAAAACTACTTATTTTTTATGGGTTTTTTATGAAGGAAATTAAATGTCAAAATTAGTACTAGCCTAAAACCTAAATTTTAATAAGCCTAAACTAGTATCTTTATTGTGAAGTTTTTATGTCATTTTATTACCTAAAAGAAGTAGCAAAAAAACTAAGTAAAAACCTAAAAAAACTATCAATTAAATGGAGTCAGGGGGGTGCAAGTTGAATTCAGTGATGCATATAGCAGAGGCGTTGGGCCCAGGGTGTTGGCCCAACAGAGTTTTTTTATCAGTTTTGTCCAGCAAAAAGATGTCATCGGCCAAGGGGTGGTGTAATTAGCAGTTTCGTTACAGGCCCAAACAGCTTGTTTTTGTTGTTCAATTTTATTCAGATTTTTATCCATGGATTTACTGTTAATGACTCAATTAATGTTCAGGTTCTAGATTAGACTTTATATTAAACCTTACACTAACAGAAACTTTATGTTAATTAGATAATCAAACTTTAGGCTAATTAATTGTATCATGAAAACCAATTTTATTCAAAAGGGAAATGAATTAGGATTTTAGGGTTACCAACAATGTGACGATTGATCTTCTTTGAACGAGTCTCCTTCACTTTCACGGTGAACTCAGCGGCGGCGTCGGAGGTTCAAATTCTCTTCCGTGACGAAGACCTCTCAGTGCCTCCGTAACCACACCTCACCTCTCAACGCATTTCTCTCGTTCAATCTCTGCTCGTCCCTCAGATCCTCTCTCACCTCCGATGCGTTTCTGGCGTTGTTGTGGTCGAGGTCGGTGCAACGATGGTGTCGGTACCTTGTTTACAGGTTAAAGCTTATTGGAAGTTGATGATGAACGTGATGCTGTTGTAAAGTTCTTGAAGACGCAGCGTTGCTTGATGCGATGATGATGAACACAAAGCGGTTTCTCAGAATTCCGATGCTTCTTGCTTTCTTTTGATTATCGTTTCTTTGTCGTCAAGGATCCTGCAGAATCAGCGGTTGCAGGTAATGAAGATGATGATTTGTGGATTGTTGTTGTAGATGTAAATTCACGTATGTGGAGAAGATTGAATTGCGCCTTTTCTTTTCTGTTTTGCAGGTTTGGTGATGAATGTTCCGGTGATGAAGATGAAGGTTATGCGATGGAGATTGATGAGCAGAAGATGGTGATTCTGAGATTGTGAAGATAATGAGAGATGAAGATGGTGGTGGATGAATGAAGTTCGGTTGAAGATTGATGAATTTTCTGAGGTGAAGGCTCAAGGTTGCAGAATGATCGATGATAGAGAGCAAGATTGAAGAGTTTTCTGTCTGCTTTTTTTTTGAAGAATTTTTGATGATTGAATTGAAGAGGTTATGAGATGGTGAAGAAGGTGAAGATTGAAGCTGTGAAGAAGTGAAGAAGTGAAGAAGAGTGAATCGAGCGAGTGAAATGAAGGTCAAGGGGAAGATTATATAGAGGTTAGCTCACTTTGTTTTTCTGTTATACTCCTCAATAATTCTGTTAGTAGCTGTTATGAGAGACTTAGAAAAATCGGTTACAATTCTGTTATGCTGGTCGGGAGTTGGTTACAGATCTGTTTGGACAGTTAGGAATTCTGTTATTTTTGTTTGATAACTGTTAGCTACATTGGGAAATGAAAGTTAGTTAGGTTGTTTTCTGTTTTGTTAGTTATAGGAGGTAGGAAGTTGTTGGCTGAATGTTAGTAATTGGTAACTGACTTGGGTCTGAACTGCACTGCACCTATTTTTCTTTGTATGAACTTGTATGCCTTGGTTCCGCTGCATTGTTTTTCTTTTGCACTGACTATATGTCGATGGTGCCCTTTGAAATGGAACGAGATACACATATACCCTGTACTGTGGTGGTAATTGATACTCTGAATGTTGTATTGTTGTATGCTAAAGGTAACAGTTCTGACTTCGGTTTATCACGTGGCGTTGAACTGTGTTTGGGGCAGCTTGAGTCTTTTCTCATGGAGGATCCAGCTTGTACACTAACTGATTTGTTTTCTGATGCAGGGTTGTATGTTGATTCAGATTGGCATAGCACGACGAATCGAATGCTGCGGTTTATTGTTTTGGGAATCGGTAGCTTAAAGAAGTGTGAGATACATCCTTTTGTTTTTGAAGATTTGAGTAAAGAATAGGCTTTAGGATAGCTTATGGTTTTTTCTTTGTTAATGATGCAGGGACTGGCTTTATTAACAGTGAAGTAATTTGAATGTAGTGTGGGAGCTGTTTGGATTTTGAACTGGATGTGTGTATTGCTTTTTTCATGCGCTGAGTTAGGACATTCTTGTAGAATCACAACGTGAATGGCTTTGTACAAGTCGGGCGGCTAGTGTGAATTATCGGTATGCCTTTTTGATTTATGGATTTGTATGAAATGGTTTTGAATTGGATGCAGTAGGTAATTTTATAATGGAATGTATGTTGAATTGTATGGTTTTGGTTTTTGTGTGTGGACTGTTTATTTTTGGTTTGAATTGGTACTGATGTGATTATGCAGGGACTGTGTCTGTTCTTATTGATTGTAGGCCGCTCCTTGTACCTTTAAGAACATGGCTGCGAGTCTGGTTTACTCATAATCTGATACTGCTCCCTTTTTTTGGTATATTTGCAGCAGGTTGGTTTTTGCCTCATTTGAGTTTCAATTGTGCAGGTCTTGTAGCGGCAAGGGCATGTTGGTTTGTAATGATGAAGTGAGAATTCGGCAAAGTTTAGAGGAAGAGTAGCGTGAGGTTTTTAGAATCAAAGAAGAGCATAGGCTTAGGAGTTTTAGGATTTGATTTGTATGGGATTTTTTGTAATGAAATTTGATGGGCTTTTTGTAGTTTGGATATGTATGGACTTTTGAATATTTTCTTGTAATGAACATGAACATGGATTTTAGTAAAGGGATTTGAAATGAATATATGGACACTTGAATTTTTTTTGTAATCTTGTGTGAGTTCTAATCTTGGATGTTGTAATGGTAATTGGGATAGAACAAATGTGTAGATTCTTGAATTTAAATTTTGAATGGATTTGAATTAACAGCCTTGAACTCAAAATAACTCATATGTGCAAATTCCTTTGAATCACTCTTGAGTGATGAATAAAACATGCACTTGAGATCCTCGATATCAAAAGAGAACCATAACCCACAAACTTGAATCACACTTCTCGCCCACTCAGAAATATTGAACTCCATATTGAATCCAAATCCATCCTCACTTCTTGATGTGATCAACCTATTAGCTTTATTGCTAAAGCTCTTACTTGAGAAATCCTTAAAAGATAAGGCTTGAAGCATGGGGAATCCTTGAAGAAGATAGGAATTGAAGCACAAATAATCATCTTGACACAAAATCCAATTAACCTCCACAAATGAATCTTGACAAACTCAAACGCCACGAACGACAAACCCCATCTCAATGGTATTCAGTCGAAACCTTGAATGATGCACACCTTGTGACTTGGTGTAGAATTAATCCATGAATCAGCCCTAATACACGTTTTAGTGCGTACAGAAGAACCAGTCGACACGAACTCATCTGAAATAGGAACCTCAAAGCCATAAAGGGACCTCAAGCTTTCAAAATCCTCGATCCCATGCTTTTAGATGCTTTATGATGCATGAGTTATGTTAATGCCTTAATGGAGAGTATGTACATGAAATGCAAAGCCTAAGCCAGTTAGAAGTTAAAGGGTAGGACAAATTTGGGGTATGACAAAAATGTGAAACAAAAGGCTTCAAATTGAGATTTTTTGCAAAGGAGCCCAACTTTTTATGGCCCAAACTTGTCTCCCAAGTATCCAAGAGTCTTAAATCTGAATGCCACGAATTTATCATGAATGCTTGATTTTTATTGGATTTTTATTCATTTAAAGGATATTTAAATAAAAAAATTGAAGAAAAAATTGGAGATTTGATTTGATTCTTGTTTCCAATCAGTTTTAATCATCCAAATATCAAATATATGAGTCAATTTCCATGGCAAGGGAGACTGAAAAGAGATGGACAAGATTTAAGCCAAGTTTAGAAACTTTCAATATTCCATTAAGATTAAATTCCAATCTCTTGATTAATGAAGATTTGATTCAGTATTTTGACCTAAAAACACTCTCCTATAAGAGCATAAAGAGAGCAGAGCACTAGGGGACGAATTCCTTGCCTCCAAGAACCATAACAAACTTCCCCAAAACTCAAGAAAACTTGAATTCTGTTTTGAGGTTAAAGAACAATTCAGAGAGATTCAAAGGTTCCAATACGTCCCTGGGTGTTCATTGAAGGTGTGTGGATCATTGCACGACATCAATACTCCCAGAAAACTCTCCATTTAGCCACGGTTAGTATGAACATAATTTTCTTCAATTGCTTCGATTCATGATGCATACACATATTTTGATGGCATAATTCTGTTTGTTATGATATGTGGAGAGTTTTTGTGTGGATAATTATTCAATTGCGCGCATATATACCATTGTTAGATGTTAGGGTTTCCTTTTAAAGATTTTCATTACAGGTACTTTTAGGCCTAATTAAGGCCATAGGCGAATTCACGAGGTCCAGACGAACTCGTTCATGACCTCGCGAAAAGTTTATATGTTGTTTTGGCTGTATTCGTAAGAACAGGGCTATGGCAAAGGTTAAGCACCGTCACTAAAAGTCGTTGCAGACTTTAGAAGACGGAGGAGGGAAGAAAATGATGACGCGTCGCCTCTCCATTGGTGCAAGCACGCGCGCGTTCTTCTTTTTAAAATCCAGAGATCACATGCGTTGTGGCGTACGCGCTATCATGTGCCTTCGTCACTAGAACCACCAGATCTCATACTCTTTCAATCCAACGCAGCCAGACTTGCAGGTGCACCATGCTCCCTCAACACGCCAGCCACACATGATCATCCAGCTAAGTTTTTAATTTTTTTTCTTTTTTATTACATAAACCCTTTTTTTTATTTTAAATATTAGTTATATATACATTTTATATGAAAGATTTTCTTCTTTTTTTTTTTTCTAAAAAAACTCTAAAAACATTTTTTATCTTAACAATTTTTTTTATTATTATTATTTTATTATCGATTATTCGATTTTATTTTATTTGTTTTAAAATTGTTTAAATTGTTTTAATTAATAAATTAATTTTGATTAATTGATTAAAAATAAATCTTGACATTTTAAAAATCCAAATTTTATTTTGATCGATTTAACTAATTAGGTTAAAAACCAATAATTAATTAAATCTGATATTTTATTTAATTTACGCCCGAATCAGGGTTTGCGAGAATTAGCCATACACTGAAAAAAAATTTCTTTGTGCATTTTTCAGGGTTAGCAACAGATTTTCCTCCGACTACGCGCCATGCCTATTACGAAGCTAAGTCCCAACTTTATTATTTCATTTAAATATTTATTTGCCTTATAAAAAATGTTATCAGGGTTAACCTCAAAATTCAATGGACTCTTTCCGCACTCACTTCCTTTTCTGTCTGTCTTTGCCAATTTTTCAGGGTTAACCTCGAGGCTACCTCCGACTACGAACCATATTAGATCAAAGCTAAGTTCTATCCCATTCTGATCTTAATTCTTATTTCGTATTATTTTTATCCGATTAAAGTTAGCCTCAACTATTAGTGAATCGATAATGCACTCACCCTTGGTTTTCTCTTTTTCTAATTTTCAGGGTTAGCCAACCGTCAAAAGCTCGATCAGTCGGTAACCCTAAAACCTAAACTGATTTAATTTTCTTTCTTTGATTATTATTTGTGTCAGATCTATTGCATTGCTGTCTCTTATCCCTTTTCCCCATTCCTATAATATTTTTGTAACTGCTTCCTGGTGTATTGTTTGGCCTTAAAGGCACTTAAACTGTGATATTATATATTATTGCGTGGTTAGTAATCCTAGGGAGTGATAACTTTGAATTGAACTTAGAATAACTAATTATAAGACAATTTCTGAATTAATCACGTGATTGTTGCACCCACGCACCTTTTATGGTACCTCTCTTATTGCCTGTTGCCTTGTTTTTTTTTGCAGAATAGCCACGTCCCTCGAATATGAGGATACCTCAGCAATGTTGCCCTCAGTTCATTCTCAAGGTCATAAGTCCCTAATGATGCTGCCTTCGATTCGCCAAATATGACCTCGTCCCTCGAAGTTGCCTACGAAATGCTGAGGTATCCTCTGGTTGCCTAACGAAGATGGCTATTCTGATCCTTCCCTTAGACTACCTGCCCCTCTATGGCATGGGACAGTCTTATGGCGAACGATAATTCGATGACCCGTAAAACATCCAAACGAAAGACTTCCTGCCCTTTTATGGTATGGATAGACCCTTTCACCCTGAAGGGCTAAAGAACATTTTTCATCTAACTAGGTAATTGCTCTTAATTACGTTGCTCTAAAAATCTTTTTCTACTCTATTTTCTAAACACTCTCAAGGCTACGCTCATTTACGAGCTAAAGTCCTTGTTTCTTCTTCTACATTTCTTCCACAAGAGTAAAGCAATTAAGAGCCCATGGATAACCATGGATGCAAAGGGTGCCTTACACCTTCCCTTTGCATAAATTACCCCCCGAACCTTGTTTCTTTAAAAAAGGGTTTTTTCTATTCTTTTAGCCTTTCTGATGTTTTGGATAAAATAAAAGTCGGTGGCGACTCTTGCTTACCGCACATTTCGATAAAGTCAGTTCACCGTATTACACTTACAAATAAGAATAAAAAGCTGAAAAATTACCCAAATTTGCAACTTCAGTGTGAAGCAATCATCTCTTAGCCCAGACTTCATTTTGAATATCCCAATGGTCAAAAGATAGATACAGGTGTTGCAAACACACCCTCCAAAATTGAGCTCGATCCAACAGTTAACGAATCTGGAATCACCGATTTAGCGAGACTTGTTACATTAAATCATGATTAAGTTTCTCTCTATTTTTCTATCTTTTGAATCCTTATTTTCTCTCTATCTCTCACAACCCTAAATTGAACCTCCCCACTTAAATATTTGAGACAAATGGTCTAATCATATTTAAGTTTTCCTCCACACAAGAAGGGAGCCTAAACCCAACAAAGTGTACTCTAACTCAAAACATAGGTAACGTTATAGATTAATAAAGTCACAAGGACTTTTACACCAATAGTAAAAACTATAACCCACCCTATGGTTGGCACCAATAACAATCCAATACCAAGAAATAAATTTGATATTTGACAAAAAATTATCAACAGAACTAATAAGGTTATTAAACATAATATCATTCCTTCTCGTCGACCACAAACACCTCACAACAGCCATCCAAATCAAACTAACTTTAGAACTCTTCAATCTCCTTCTCAAACCCAATCAAAATTTTAAAGTTTAACAAGCAATCCTCGTTCTCCACCTCCTCCATATCCAACCAAACAAACAGCTCCTCCCACACCTTCAATCTCACCTTGCAATTGAAAAACAAGTGTATTAAGTTATCTCCTTCCTAAAAACAGTACGTGCAAACTTTATCGTGAGATATGCGAGTGCATTATCCTTTAGATATTTTGAATGATGTCAAAACTAGGACTTAGCATTTATGTACAACGGACTTGTCTTCCTATGTTTAGATGTATTTCTTCTCTTTTGGAAACTTAAAATCATGTTAGAGATGTTTTACATATTGAATGTCAAATGTTTTTGTGAAAAAGTCATGCATAGGTTGACTCATTATGTTGATTTTGCAAAAACAATGATTCTGGAACTTTCAGGTCGACACATAGACTGCATTTTTGCTCTATAGGTCGACACATAGACTACATTTTTGCTCTATATGTTGACACATACGTATTTCAGGTCGACACGTGTTGAGATTTGTTTGAAAAATTACATTATGTTCAGCATAGGTTGACACATATGTGTTACAGGTCAACACATGAAAGAAAAAAAATACTTCTATGAGTCGACATATACGAGCCACAAGTCGACACATGTTGTAAGATTTCAAAAACCTGAAGTTTCTATTTTGCATGTGTAGACACGTACAACTTTCAAGTCAACACTTAGCAGGAAAATTTCTACTATCTGTCGACACATAACTGGTTCAGATTGACTCATACTGTTATTTTTTTATAACGTGTAAAAGTATCTAATATGTTTTTTTAATATTTTGTTTCACTTAACACACACCATATAAGTACCATTCATGCACCATTTCCAAACATTGAAACCAGAAATATACAAAGCATTGCTCATCATATTCAACCACTCTCTATGCATATACACAACAATTACACATTATCATTTTTGTTGGGTGCCATCTAGATTTAGGTAGATAAGGTCCAATTTAGGATTGGTGTAATCAAATTGGGTTGAGAATTCTTTAGGGGTTTCAAGATATATCTATTTGGGGTTTTCCTCGAAGATCTAGGATTGATTTGGGGGTTTTCACAAGATTTTTTAAATTGGATTCAGCCGAGTGAAAGCTTTGAAGAAAGATGTTTATGTCAAAGGAGTAAAGGTAACCGGAGGATCCTTTTAGTAATTTTATGTCATGATACGTTCGCAATTTGGATTTGGATGAGTGAAAGCTTTGAAGAAAATGGTTCTGTCGAAGGAGTAACATTAACCGGAGGATCAAATTGGAAGCATCAGGTTACTAGATCGAGCTCTAGATCAAGGGAAGAGAAAAATATATGATCAACATTAACCATAGGATTTGGAGGGTTAGATTGCTACTTTTTCTCTTGTAAACTACATTTGTAAAGGTTAATTTTCATTATCTCAATTCCTTTGGAATTGAGGGTAGACGTACCCATTGTGAGACCGATTGGGGAACTACCTAAATAAATCCTTCTCTCTCTCTCTCTCTCTTACGTTTACTTGCAAGTTGTGAAACCTTCGATTGTGCAATCGATACATATAGATAATTTCTTTGTCAAACACTTAAAACTATTTTTGTTGAGTTGATTGCAATCTATGTGATTGTAATTGGTTTCTCACATAAACAAAATAGAAGAAAAATATGATTCGAATAAATTGCACACTAAGTGTTTGACAAATTGCTTGAGTAAATTTTTCTTTGTTATTTCATTGGAAACCGACTACTATTGTGTGATTTTTATTCAAACGTACTCGCTGAAAATATATTGATTGTTTTTCTCATCTTATGTATTCGTTCTATCGGTTAACGCATATCCGGTCTTTTCAATAACGGTTCAGGATAGAAAATTGTTGATCTGGGATTGTTTCTGCACACCATTGTTAAACATTTTTCAAAACATAACCTTAATAAGAAATTTTCATTTGCAATCTATTCACTCCCCTCTAGATTATAGCCTATCGTCTAACAAGTTGTGCATAATTCCTCTTATCGCAAGCTGATCTCTTGTTGGTATTCGGTTGAGTAAAACCCTTCACACAAAACTCTTAATTCTTTGAGGCACTTTGGATATCCATTCATGCCTCGTTGCTTTAATGAAATCAGCTTCCTATTGATCATTATCTTCTGCCATGCCTAGTCTTTGATAATAACTATTAACAGAAAAGACATTGTCCACGCTATGGCGCCATCAAAACTCATCAACTGTCTCAACATCTAGTGAAATTTCTTCCAGAAAATTGTCCAGGTTAATGCATTAGTTGAATGCTTCAAAATTTACATCAAACTCATTCGATTTAAAGCACCAGATCCAATTTCTATCTTCCATCTTACCCGCTTCCGTTATTGTTGCATCCGGATCAACATAATCCTAAAATAGAACCATAAAAGAGTTCCTCAATAGTGTGGCTCCAACCATTTGTATTTCCAAAACGTAGATCTTTTTTCATTTTGCACTTTAATTGACACATTATCTGCAAACCAATTATTAGCCATGAAAATATTTGTGCCAATAATATGCAAATCTTTCCACCAAATTGAGTAATTCTTATTTCCTCTCGGAAGTGATCCACACAAAACCTTACTATGCAAGTTACCATATATCCTTCTAAATGATGTTATCATCTTGTAATATCCTCCATTTCCACTTGCAAAGAAGAGTCATATTGCCAACTTGAAGTTTCTCACAACCAAACCACCCTCTTCTTTCGAGTTACACACATTACTCCAATTAACCCAATTTATGCCCATTTTTCTTCATTTCAAAACCAAAGAAATTTGCTATAGATTTGAATTATCTCCTTTATGATCTTCTTAGGACCTTTATAGAAAGACATGAAAAACACTGGAGGGCTTGAAAGAACTGAATTCAACAAAGTTACTCTACCTCCGATTGAATGACACCTTTTCAAGACAAAATCTTCCTCTTCATACAGCTAATCTAGGGGCGCCAAGCAGGGCCGGTCCTGACATTTTAGAGGCCCTGGACAAATAATAAAAATGAGCCCCTAACAAAAAAAAATTGAGCAATAAAAAAAAAGTTATAAATAATACTAATATTTCAATTTTTTAATATATTATTATAAACTAAATCTATTGATATTTATCTTAATAAAAAAGCGCCAATAATTTTAATTAAGTTTATCTATCGCTTTCTCCTTTTCTCGATATTAGAAGAGTGGAAGTTGTTAGTAGTAATTACATAAGGATAAGTTTTTTATTTGTTGTTAGGGTTACATAAGCAAAAGTTAGCATCAGATTGCTTTTATATTTCTCAATGAATTTTGATTGTGTGATTAAAATGTCTCTCACATAAATATTAAGAAATATTTTGGCTGAAATTTTAACTATTATAATTATTATTTTTCATAATTTTTTAGTGTAGAATTCATTTATTTACAGAGTTTTTTCATCTCTAGGAGCTATTAGATCAATCATAACTAAAGTCATCTCAAATGATTTAGAACCTCTGTTCCAATTTTAAAATCATTTTGAGAATAAATATTAATTTATTAATTAAAAAACAATCATCTTGTATTAATTTATATAAATATTTATAAATTAGCATAAATAGTACGACGTCTTCTATAATAAAATTGTTTTTAGACACTTAGATAAGCCCTCAAAATTTATTGCAATTGATGTAGTAATATAAAAAAAGTTAAATATTGTGTTAGATTAGCCTAACCTAAATCAAGCTGTTTAAAAATATTTAAATTTATTAATTTAATTTATTATCCATATATATTCATAAGAATTGATTAAAAATAACACTAATATATAATTTTTTAAATACATTATTGTAAAATAAAATTTAACAATATATATTTTTTATAATAAACCTTTAACTATAATTTAATCATATAATAAACCTTTAAATATTTAATTACAAAAAATATTATCTAAAATTTATATTATAAAAATAAAAATCAGAAAGTATGAAGCTAGTATTATATATTATAAAAAACACAGGATAATAAAAAATATATTTAGTTCAGTTTGTAAGTCTGTATTGTCTAATGTACAATGTACACGTTTGATACTTGTTCCAAGTAAAGTTATTTTGGAAAAAAAACATAAAACCAAGCCTACTTGTTCCAAGTAAAGTTATTTTGAAAAAAAAACATAAAGCCAAGTCTTCAAGTATCGAACACAAGACCTCAACATTATAACAAAACATGCTTGCCGCTCCGCTGAACAGATAACACGTTAAATATTCAAAACAAACTTTATATACAATTATTTTTCAGTGTAACTCATAAAGCCCAACAATAAATTTTTTGAGGCCCTTCTTTTTTTGAGGCCCTGGGCTGTGGGCCTGCTTGCCCTGGCCCAGGGCCGGCCCTGGCGCCAAGTATCACACCTTTTAGTATTGTACCCAACCGGAATGTCTAAAAAATTGAAAGGAATTGATTTAATGTTGCAAGATAAGAAGTGGGAAGCTTCTTCCATAAACAACGCCTTAATATGAACACTATACATTTTGCTTTTGAAAAAAATGACTTTTATCCCTGACACCATTTTGAAAACCCTCAACACCACCTTCATACTCCACAAGTTCTCCCAACACCCTTTCCCAATAAGGACTGTAACATCTGGGAATTGGAGGATCATGTGCTCATGGCAATTGTCAAAACTGAATCTAACATACTCTCTAAGGCTTATTTCTTTATTGATCAAGTACGCTAAACCTTCTGCTGCAAGAGAGAAAATAAAAGGGTGAAAGAGGGTCCCCTTGTCTTAAACCTCGCTCCACCTTGAAATCGTTTGTTGGACTCCCGTTAACCAAGACTGACATTGTGTTGTAAAAAATAGTAGCTTCCATCCAATTTAACCTCTCACCCCACGACCATTACTCTTGAGAACGAACTTCAGATAGTTCCAACTGACATAATCATAGACTTGTTCAAATTTGATTTCAATAACAAACAATCCTTCTTAACTTTCTTTGCTAAATCAAGAATCTTGTCAAGCACAAGAACCTTGCACAAGCAAAAGTTTTTTGAGAAACCGACACAACCAACACTTTTGATAAGATTTTAAACAGGCAACCAACGAGACAAATAGGCCTATAGTTTCCTAATTCTTAAGGATTCAAAACCTTTGGTACAAGCGCAGTGAAAGTCGCCGTTACTGCCTTGGGCAACTTACCATTCAAGTGAAACTCCTCCATAAATTTAACTAAGTCTGCTTCCAAAAGATTCCACAACTTCTAAATAAATTCCAAGTTTAAACCATCAGACCCAAAACTTTTTGAAGGATAGCCACTCTAAACTATGTTTATTGTTTAGTTGGACTTAGCCATAAACTTCATATCCTTGTAAAAAGAGGTTCGTATGCATATCCTTCTAAAATCTCTCAAGTCACTTGATACTCTCAATAATTTTTTTTAGGGACATGATAAGTAAAATTATTAGGCCGAATTTGCATAAATCTCTGATAATGTTTGTCTCTCCTTTATTTCTTTACTTTATTTTCCTTCCTTTGATTTTCCATCCATTTCCTTTTTTTGCTATATATTTACTCGTTTGCTTTAAAATGTTTTTAAACTCTGATTTTTTATAATGATTTAGATTTCAAACAACATTTTTCAAACCTCCATAATTTACCACCCACTTGTGTATGCAGCCACATGTCCAACAACTAGGCCACATAAACATCCTAAAAATATATGAAATACAAAAAGTTATCAAATAAGAGGAAACAAAAGAAAGCTACGCCCTAACCAACATATAAAAGTTATAAGACCCCAACCTAATCTTTGTCAAGGTAAACTAGACCAATAACATATGTCTCTTCCATAATCGTCACAAGTAGTACTATAAAACTCGAGTGGTAGAACCTCAACCATTGGTTCATCATAAGTACCATTAGAATCTCCAAAGGTCAAGTTAATCCAAGTATGCGGAGTCTTCTCTAGTGTTGGCATTTCAAAACATGTGGAAGCAACTAAATCTTCTATGTAGTGAGTAATCTCTTTTGTGGGCGTAACACCCAAAGGTGGCAAAAAACTGGTACCCCAGGTCCTTCACATGGCATCCATCACAGAATATATCAAAAGACCCCCTCATATAGTTAAATATCTTATAGGAACATATGGTTCCTCTGGATCTCTTTAACTAAGTCTGAATCCACTACCACCAACCACATGAACAATAACTCTAACAATTGAAGACACACAACACTAGAATTAAATTAAATTCCATTTGGTTAGCTATAATTTGGTGTATTTGGTTGATGAGAAATGCTATTAGAAAATTATACCTCGTACCCCTACCATTATCCCTCTACCCCTACAATTTTTAAAATATTCCAATTCTATCCTTTTAATTTATAAAACAATTTTATTATTTAATATTTACCATTTCACACCCCTACCAAACTGAATCGGATAACTTGCGGTCAAGTTATCCGGTTTGTAATTTTTCTTCACCGGATAACTTGCAGTCAAGTTATCCGGTTTGTAATTTTTCATCACCGGATAACTTGCCGTCAAGTTATCCGGTTTGTAATATTATAGATAACGATTTTATTTACTTTTGCCTACGGTTTTTCCTTGTTGCCTAAAATTTTTTATTTTTTATTTTATTTACTTTTGGCCACGGTTGTTCCTTGTTGCCTAAACTTTTTTTTTAAAATTTTCGGGTTAGTTAAAAACTATGCACCATCATCATTTTTAAATGGTTTTAGATTTTTTCCTAACAACCCTTTCATATTTCCATCATATTTTGACTTCATCAAGATTAAATGTAGTGTTGTAACGCTCCAAACTACTTTCAAGATTATTGACTGACCCCACAACGTGTGAGTGAGAAAAACGTATGATGAAAAGACTCGTGTTGGTTTGTGGGATTAGTCGGTAATCCTGAAAGTAGTTTAGGGCGTTGCAGACACTACATTTAATTTTGATGAAGTCGAAATATGATGGAAAGATAAAAGGGTTGTTAGGAAAAAAAAATCTAAAACCATTTAAAAATGATGATGATGCATAGTTTTTAACTAATCCGAAAATTAAAAAAAAATTAAAAAGTTTAGGCAACACGGAACAACCATGGCCAAAAGTAAATAAAATAAAAAATTAAAAGTTTAAGCAACAAGCAAAAACCGTGGCCAAAAGTAAATAAAATCGTTATCTATAATATTACAAATCGGATAACTTGACGGCAAGTTACCCGGTGAAGAAAAATTACAAACCGGATAACTTGACTGCAAGTTATCCGATGAAGAAAAATTACAAACCGGATAACTTGACTGCAAGTTATCCGGTGAAAAATTACAAACCGGATAACTTGATTGCAAGTTATCCATGAAGAAAAATTACAAACCGGATAACTTGGCTGCAAGTTATCCGACGCACTTTGGTAGGGGTTTGAAATGGTAAATATTAAATAATAAAATTATTTTATAAATTAAAAGGATAGAATTGGAATATTTTAAAATATGTAGGGGTAGAGGGATAATGGTAGGAGTATGAGGTATAATTTTCATGCTATTATCTTCGAGAACGCTACTTATAGCTTCGAAACGGTAATCTCCAACATTTTGTTTTACTCCTGGAGATGGTTAGGTGGTAGTGAGTATATTTTTAAGACCTACTTTTATGATTGGTTTAAATTACCTTTAAACTGTTTTAACTCTCTATAGAATTTCTTTGTAAGGGTTGCACCCCTAGTGCGATATCTTATAAAATTGCTTATTGAAAAAAATAACTCTAACAATTGCTTTTGGAGCTCTCCCAACAAATCTCCCCGGACTATCAAAAATCATCTCGGAAGGTACTAGATATGAGACCATATCCATAGCCATTGTCTCATGCACGAACTCATCACCTACCTTGGACACTACATGATCTTAGTATGTTGCAACAATTAGGACCAGTTCAAAGTCCCAAATGTTACATAGAGTACGATCATGGTAATCTACGATCTTCAGCGTCAGTCATGTGACTTTTGATAACAAATTATCTGCCATCTAAGGGAAAATCCCAAAGTCCACATGCAAAGTAGAGATTAACAATCTAAAAATAACATATATATAAAAGAATACATACTTGCAAATAGAAACAACTTATAATAGTCATAATATTTATTTTAATATATAAAATTAATGCGCTGGTAACTTGAATAAAAACTCTACGTGTCATACACTCATTTGACTTATTACATGCGTATGATTCCGAAATTAACAACTCTGCAGAATGTCTTAGATAACTCCTAGTAACTTTGTGGTCCATTTAGCACATATAAGGGAACTTCATTAATGAGATTAATCCACCTGAGTAGCATTGACTAAATATACATTATATGATAAAAGATGAATCCATTCACCATAATCACGCCTAGTGAAAACTCATTGGGTCAACATATGTAAGATGGAATGAAATATGGTAGCCAACACATTCCATGTAAACTATCTAACAAACACATACCACATATATGCAAATGCAACACATTCAATTCCCGTCACACAATTCATTTATTTATTCCAAACCTTATGAAAGAAAACATTCACAAGTTTTGCATCAAAATGCATACACACAACTTCTAATGGGCACATAATTATGCGCATATAAAAGCACATGCATTCAGTCATATATAATGTCGTTAGAAAAATACTTTTATTGTGATTTCTCTAGCTATGTAAATACAAGTATCATTCTTTACTCGATCCTTAATATCTTAAATAAATAATCAGTTACTTACGTGAAATGAAATTCTACCAAGAGTAGAGTAAGAAATATTGAACTCTTCTCAAAATTATCTTCATTTTGATCTACCTTAAATTTTTATGTATCAACCCCTTAGATAATCTTTAAGCATATTCTATTTTCAAACAAAATCATTTTAAGACATTTAGAGATTTTTCTATAATTTTTCAAGGGTTATTATCATTTTACTCCCTTGCTAAATAGACAATTTCTGATTTATCCCTATAATTTTTTTTTGGAAAACAACCTTTTCATTTTAAAATAATAACAATTTTGTCCCTAAAGTCAAAATTCGCAGGTTTCCTGTAGATTTTCTTTTGGATTTTTCTACGGATTTTGATTTTAGGGACTAAATTGTTAGTATTTTGAAATGAAATAGTTGTTTTTCAAAAAAAAAAATTTACTCATGGGTAAATCGAAAGTAACCTATATGAAAAAGGGGTAAAATGATAATAATCCATTTTTCTATTAAAATTTTGCTAGATTCTCCGTTGTTTTTGTGACGTTTCCAAAAATTTCTCTACTTAATTTTACATTACTTATCAATATAAATTAATTAGAAATATTTCCTAGTGTCAAAATATTAGATTCTTGTCAAATTTTAAAAAATGGACTGTATATCTATTTTTCATTAAACATAAACATAAAAAAAATATTTTATCAAGAAGTGATTATACTCAATACAATGACGGTCATTCTCAAACGGTAAAATAAACAAGATTAAGAAAAACAAAACAGAGGAATTGAGGTACTATGAAACATTCACTTTGATTTAAAAATAAACCAAAATTTACAAATGTAACGCATATGCAATTTTTAATCATGAATTATATGGTAAAATTGCATATGGTCCATTTCAAATGTTCAAATGTAAGGCATATGCAATTTTTTCTCAAACAATCAAAAATTATTTTCAAGGATCCAAGACAATAAAAAAGGTAAATTTTTCACAAACTATTTAATACAATGGTAATTTTGTGAAATTTCTTTTTGTATTCATGTCATTATAGTGATAAGTTATGCTAATTAAATGTATCTTGATAGATAAATTTGGAAAACAAGTTGTATTTGTTATAAATTTGGGAAACAAGTCGTATTTGTTGGTGTTAAAGTGTGATCTCGAAGATTGAGAGCTATTTTGGTATACATATTTTAATTTTGATACCATTGGCTGCGAACTCCTTTTCTTGTTTGAATTAGTTGGACATGGGTTAGACATGAACTGATATTTATTGTAATATTGCATATTAAATTTGGTGGAAATTATGTTTGTTGAGTTCATAAATCATAGTTGTGATAATCTTTCTAATGTAATACAGTACAATACATTATACTTTAACATGGACTATATTGTTAAATTATTTTTTTCTTTTTTGATTTATTAAAAAAAGTAGTGATATCTTTATAGTAAATTTGTAAAACTTTAATTTCTAACCTATTAACTATTTTGGATTTTCAGAGGAAAAACTTTGTATCATCTTAAACTCATGAGCTCAAAACTACCTTTTCACTTAAACCTAAAACTATGCTTCATTAAGCTTTTCATTTCATTGGAAGTTTAGATTATGAAGAAAAACTGAAAGAAAGATTTTTCAAGTTTTTTCTTAGAGGAGAATTTGATTTCTAAAATACAACATGAATAAAAGTTACCAATTTAAAAAGTCTTGTACTCAATAGTTGTTTGAAAAAATATGTTTCAATCGAAAGGACCGAGGCTGGAATCGTGAATGGAATCACTTTTCTTATAGTATTTCAAGCACTCCCGAATGTCTTAGAGTTTCGATGCAGGAATATCCAGGATAATTTAGCCTTATCGAGTTTGCGCAAGACCGGCGAAAACTCGAATGCAGCGAAGAACGATCTGGAATTATTTAGAGGATTTTCGGATTTTTTGTGATGTGATTTCTGAATGCGGAATCATCCTTTTATAGGCCATGAAAATATTAGTTTCAAAGGCGGCGACCCTTGATGAAACACTGGTTCATGCATCATTTGCATGGTTTCACTTCTGCATGATTTCGTGAACAGTTGCCAACTTTCCGATTCAAATCTGCCGTAGCCGCCTCATTAACGCCGCGAATAACCCGATCACTCCGATGCGACGTGCCTAAGTGCTCAAGTGCCATCTACAAGCCGCCACTAGCGCCTCTACGCCCCCGGACCCGGAGTCGGAGTCGGAGCCGGTGTCGCCTTGGGACAAGTGGCATAATGCTTGGGACCACCATATTTGTCAATGTGGCACTTTATCCTCTTTTTTCCTTTTGTTGAGTTAATGGTATTAACTCTTTATAAAGACTTTCAAAGTGAGTGAATCTTCCAATGTGGGACTTTATTACATGCATTTATTAGCATTTACTCACTTTCACCATTTTATCATTTTAGAACATAACTTGTAATTTCTATTGAATTAATTACAACAATCCCCCACTTGTTCTAATAATGAAAAATCCAATTCCAGAATATAGAAGATAAAAGTGTTAATACAGTTAGGTATCTTTCGATTTGAACTTAACCTTAGTAAAGACAACGCAAAGTCTAATCGGAACGTTAGGTAGCTATGCTTTGAACCATTATCCCATGTGATCAGACCGTCATTGTTATACACACACTTTTAGAGTTTCTTCGCCTACATATCTTGCCTAGCAGTATTTATGGCCATGTGCTTTTCCTGTTTTCATGAATTTTTCATGAGAGAAACTCTAACTCTCACTTTTAAACGGCACCATCTCGAAATTCATATAGGTGAAGTTTCATTAGTATCTCTTTAGATACATATTCTCGATATAGAACTTCATTAAGAGTTTCTTTAAAACTCAACCCTCAATTATATAATAGTCAACATTATCACGAAATGTTGCACCAACTTCCAAATCAACGACTTGTTGTTACCCATTGAATCTTAGGTTAAGATGTAATAACTTCAGATTTGGTTGCTATCATTGTTGGAACCCTCATTCAAGGAGCTTTAATCCCATACCTTTCGAGGTAGACTTTACTAAATCTCTGGCCGGTGGTTTAGTAAAGGATAAGCCAAATTGTAACTTGTTTGTATATATGTCAATGAAATGATCCCATCCTTTATCATTTTTCTCATGAGAGAATGTCTAAGACCTATGTGTCTAGACTTTCCATTGTATACTTCACTAAATGCTCTAGCCAGGGTGGTTTGACTATCACAATATATCAATACTTTTGAAACATTGTCTTTAGCTAATGGAACCTCTAATAAGAGATTCGTCAACCATTCTGCTTCTTGTCCAGTAGATGCAAGAGCCACAAACTCCGATTCCATGGTTGAGAGAGTAATGCATGTTTGTTTCTTGCTCTTCCAAGAAATTGCACCTCTAGCTAATGTGAATATCCACCCAGTTGTAGATTTATAATCTCCAACACTTGATATCCAACTTGCATCGGTATATCCTTCTAGTATGGCAGGAAACTTACCATAATGAAGGCCAAGATTTTTAGTCTTTAACAAATATCCAAAAATCCTTGTTATTACCTTCCAATGTTCATCATTTGGATTGCTAGTAAATCTACTCATCTTACTAACTGCAAATACTATGTCTGGTCTAGTACATTGCATTAAGTACATTAGACATCCAATTGCACTTGCATATTCCAATTGTGACATGGATCTACCATTGTTCTTTTGGAGTTTAACACTAGGATCGAATGGAGTGTTTACTTCCTTAAAGTTAAGGTGTTTGAACTTTTCCAACATTTTTTCAACATAATGTGTTTGATTAAGTTCATAACCCCCACTATTTCGTTTTACTTTGATCCCTAGTATAGTGTCAACTAATCCAAGATCTTTCATCTTGAATGTGGAAGTTAGAAATCCTTTTGTTTCTAAGATTCCATTCATTTCATTGGTAATAATCAACATGTCATCAACATATAGACATAGAAATATTATAGCATTTCCACACACCTTTGTGTACAAGCATTTGTCACAAGAGTTTGGAATGAACCCATTTGAAAGTATGACAGTGTCAAATTTTTGATGCCATTGTTTTGGTGCCTATTTTAAACCGTATAAAGATTTGACAAGTTTGCATACCTTTTGTTCATTTCCATCAAGTATGTATCCTTTTGGTTGCTCCATATTGATTTCCTCATCGAGATCTCCATTTAGGAATGTTGTTTTAACGTCCATTTGATGTACAATAAGGTTGTTCAAGGAAGCTAGTGCAAACAATTTTCTAATCGTCGTAGTTTTTGCTACTAGTGCATATGTATCAAAATAATCAATACCTTCCTTTTGTCTAAATCCTTTTGCAACTAGTCTGGCCTTGTAGGTGTTTAATGTACCATTGTTGTGATACTTCTTCCTAAACACCCATTTGCATCCAATGGGTCTTGATCCCTTCGGAAGATCAACTAGTTCCCAAGTATGGTTTGACATAATTGAATCCATTTCATCTTGGATAGCATCCTTCCAAAAAGAAGCGTCTCTAGAAGTCATTGCTTCTTTATATGTTTTAGGATCATCTTCAATTTGAAGAATAATAGGAATTTTATGAACATCATTCTTGTTATTTCCTTCAACTAGATAAACGGAATAAGTTGAGAATCGATTTCATCTGGTCCTAGACCCTTATTTTTACGTGCCCTTTTGCTTCTTCTTGGTTCGGGTTGTGTTTCAACAATCTGCGTCGAATCATTGTCACAAGACTCTTTGATCGTGGGATTCTCTGGTTCCTTATTCTTTGTGATAAGATTTTTGAAGAATTCCACATCTCTAGATTCGACAATTACATTAGACTCTAAATTTAAAAGTCTATATGCTTTGCTATTTGATGCATATCCTATGAAAGCACATCTGATCCCTCGAGGACCTAATTTTGTTATTTTGGGATCCATATTTTTATAATATGCTACACACCCCCACACTATAAAATAATCAATATTTGGTGATCTTCTTTCCAATTTTCATATGGAGAAATTCCAGTTGTTTTTTAATGGAATCCTGTTCATTATGTGACATGCAGATAATAATGCTTCACCCCACAAATTAAATGGCAATTCTGAATGCATTAACATAGCATTAATCATTTCTTGATATGTTCTATTTTTTCTTTCGGCCATGCCATTTTGTTGTGGTGTGCGAGGCGCAGAACATTCGTGTATTATGTCATATTCTTCACAATATGCATCAAATTCTGCCGAGAAGTATTCACCGCCTCTATCACTTCTAAGTACTTTTATGGTAGTACTTAATTGATTCTCGACTTCCGCTTTATATGTTTTAAAAGCATTAAAGGCATCATCTTTATGCTTTAAGAGGTATACATATGTGAACCTAAAACAATCATCGATAAACGTTATAAAATAACGATTTCCCCCACGGGTCAACATTCCATTGAATTCACACAAGTCAGAGTGCACAAGATCAAGAACATTTGTTTTTCTTTCAACACTTTTGAAAGGTTTCTTAATCATTTTAGACTTAACACATATTTCGCATTTTCCGAAATCATGAATGTTACATGATATCTGTTCTGGTCTGGGCCGAGCAGGTCCAACCCTTGATTACCAGCCGAGCAGGCCCACTTCCCTTGGGCCCAATTACTGGACAACAGATAGGGGCTGCCCGTCGCGAAGACCCTGGCCGAGCAGGCCCAAACCTTTGGGCCCACTTACTAGATAACCGTCAAGGAGTTATCCACGCACGAAGACCACGCGTCACGTCTCAGCGAAGGATTCGGTCAACCATCTCCGAACCCTACGCCATGTGCATCCAGAACGTGAGTCTCCTGCTGACTCAGCCCTAGCATGGGACGTTCTGGCAGTTCCATAGCACGTGGGCCTCCAGTTGGATTTGGCCCAATTAGGGAACCTTGGCCCAGCGCTGGGGGCTATAAATACCCTCTTTCACTAGAGGGTCAGGTATTCTACTCTTAACTCTAAACCTCATTCTCTGATAGCTACTGACTTAAGCATCGGAGAACCTTGCAGGTACCCCCCCCCATCTTGCTCTTCAAGCCAGACATTGCGCCTTGACGATTCTTCTGATCAGGTACGATCAGTGGCGCCGTCTGTGGGAACCTTGCTCCCCCTTCTTTAACAAAGATCAAAGCATAACCTTTCACCATCGTCATGGCCAACAACAACATACCTAGTCCTGATCCCTTTGTCCTGGAACAACTGATTGAAGATTCCAGCCGCGAACTGACGAATCGCCGTCGGCAGGAACGTGCTTTTGCCGGACAGAGGCAACAGATTCAGCACATTCAACATGTGCACGGCCTTCAACAAGTCCAGAACGTCGAACAAACCCATCCTGAAGGACAAGTTCAGAACGGGGAAGACGGGCAGACCCGGCCCCAAACTGAACCAGACCAGCTCCAAGTGGTGAATGAAACTGATACCCGAGACGGGCAACCCGCTTCCTCGTTCACCCACACCTCTGGCAGACGAAGAAGCCGTAGCCCGGACGAGGAGGAACAGATCAACATTCCCGAGGGCGCTGATCCGACTGCCATTCTCCTACTCAAAGAGCTGCAGAAGACCAACCGCCTCATCCGCCAACAGGGCGACCGCATCCACGACCTGGAAAGGAAGCGACGATATCGCTCCCCCCAACGGAGACGCCATCGGTCACGTTCCTATTCCTCTTTGCGGTCTCCCCCGAGGAGAAGTCGCAAGCGCAGTCCATCTAGGTCTCGCTCCCCCTCGAGAAGAAACCGGCGCCAGCGGTCTTATTCCCGCTCTCCACCTCGAAAGACTCGGAAGAATCAGAAACCTGAAACCACTGAAGCCAAGAGTCTCTCACCCGAGCAGGAGCACCGAGGCCCCTCCAAAGCCGTGCAGAAAGTCCGCGAGCATTCTCCAAAAGACAACCGCAAAATCTCGGGCAAAGCACGCACTAAGTCCCAGCGGGGCAGACATTCAAACTCCCCTGAACCTAGCGACGAAGAGGATTTCCGCAGTCCCTTGTCCGAGCAAATCCGGCGTGTTCGTCTTCCCCGGGGGATGGAAAAACCACCAGCCTTGGACCACTATGACGGGACCACCGATCCCGATGACCACATAAGGAGCATCGAAGCTGTCATGGACTACCATGTGGTACGAGGATCCATCAAATGCCGCATCTTTCCGACCACACTAAGGAAAGGCGCGATGAATTGGTACAGGAATCTGCCCCCTAACTCCATCCACTCCTGGACTGAACTGAAGGATCTTTTCCTAAGCCACTTCACCGCGTCTCGTCGGCAACCGAAATCAGAAGCAAATCTTGAGGCAGTAATCCAAGGTACCAACGAATCTTTGAGAGACTACCTCGACAGGTTCAACAAAGAAGCTGTCCAAGTGCAGACCGCGGACTACATGAAGAGGTACCTACTCGAACGAGGGCTCCTCCCCGGAAGCGACTTCAAAAAGGCCATCAAGATTGAGGAGGTCCACTCCATGAACGCCCTCCTTCGCAAGGCTCAGGCCTTCATCAGATATGAGGAAGCAGAGGCTGCTACCACGAGAGCGTCACGGGACAACGACGCCGCTCGCAGTTCAAACCATGAGCCCTCAACTTCGAGGCGCGGGCACGAGAGAAGGAAAGACGACAGGTCTCTCGAGGTCAAAGAACGCCGGGGACCTTCTGGTCGTTTCAACGAATATACCCCGCTGAACGCCTCACGGGAAAGGATCCTAGCCGAATGCCAAAACACTGACTTCAAAAAGTCGAATATCAGACCCCCGAAGTCAAACCCCGCGAGGCCAGGAACCGACAAGTCCAAGTACTGCAAATACCACATGAGCCATGGGCATATGACCGAGGATTGCATTCACCTCAAGGACGCTATTGAAACACTGATCAAGGAAGGTCGCCTTTCAAAATACACACAGAAAGGGGAACCTTCCCGAAGGGACGACCACAAAAACTCTGACGAAGGGAATTCGCCGGACAACAGGCCCCTACAAGTAGCCCTGTCAGTGACCCGACCTGAAGATTTCATACCATCGGTCGGGGCACCTGCCGCACTCAGCAAATGGGAAGGATTCCCATTCGCCATGGTCGTCTCCAACGGCGGAGATCCGGGCTCTCTCACCATCAGTTCGGTGAAGAGAAAGTTCGATGAGCTGCTCAGCGCCAACGCAGACCTCGGCCCCACACTGAGAAAGTTCCGAGGGAAATCTGAACCAATCACCTTCTACCTGGAAGAACTACCCGGCGGAGCTCCAAACGCCACAATTCCTCTGCTCGTCCGAGCAAGAATGGCGAACTTCGATGTTCGACGGGTCCTAGTCGATGAAGGCAGCTCGGTCGACATCATGTACTCCCATCTCTTCCGAACACTCCAGCTGGACGACTCACACCTCACTCCCTACGTGGGTTCAGACCTTCAAGGCTTCAACGGAGCTACCACTAAACCATGGGGTTACGTCGAGCTGATTGTCACCTTCGGAGAAGGGGAGGCTTCTAGGCAAGTCAAAACTAGGTTCTTGGTGATCGACTGCAAAACCCTGTACAACTGCATCATCGGACGCCCCACTCTGGCCGAACTGACCGCCGTACCCTCCACTGTCCACCTGAAGATGAAGTTCTACACGAGGACCGGACGAGTGGCCACCATCAACGCCGATATTGAAGCAGCCAGAAGAATCTTCGACGCCTCCGTCAAAGGATTAGAACTGATCGCTCCGCCGACCAGCACCAACAAAAAGCCAAGGGCCGAAGACAAGCATCCTCGAGGAGACCAGCATCAGACAACCAACGTCAGCTCAGTCGACCTGGACGCCCGGTTTGCAGAAGAAGAACAAAAGACTGGAGAAGAGTCGAGGTCGAAGTCACCTCACCCCTTCCAACCAGTTCCGGACGGAGATTTCGAGCTGGTCCCCTTGGGCGAAAACCCTGACAAAGTAGTGAAAATCGGTAAAGGGATCCCAGACCTTCCGAGGAAGCAGCTCATAGCCTGCCTTCGAGCCAATGCTGATCTGTTCGCCTGGAGCGCCGCGGAAATGCCCGGACTCGACCCTGAGGTCGCCTGCCACCACCTCTCCATCAATCCAGCCGCAAAGGCCGTAGTTCAACGTAGGTGTAACACGGTGAACTGACTTTTTATTAATCGGAATGTCGCGGTAAGCAAGAGTCGCCACCGACTTTTATTTTATCCAAACAAGTTAGAAAGGCTAAAAGAAATAGAAAAAACCTTTTTAAAGATAACTGAGTTCGGGGGGTAATTTATGCAAAGGGAAGGTGTAAGGCACCCTTTGCATCCATGGTTTTCCATGGGCTCTTAATTGCTTTGCTTGCTCGTTTGTTTAGAAAATGTAGATGAAAGAGATAGGGACGCGTTGCCCTTTTGAAAAATTATGAGAAAGAATATAATGAAATTTTGAGCATTGCAAGGCAATTAGGGGCAATTACCTTAAACTCAAATGATAGGTCTCTTTTTAGCCTTTCAGAATGAAAGGGTCTATCCTTGCCATAAGAGGGCAGGAAGCCTTTCGTTTGGAGGTTGAAGGGTCATCGAAGCATCCTTTGCCATAAGACTGTCCCATGCCATAGAAGGGCAGGTAGTCTAAGGCAAGGATCAGAATAAGCCATTTCGTAGGCAGCCAGAAGATACCTCAGCCTTTTTCCGTAGGCAACTTCCGAGGGTCGAGGTCATATTTGTGTATCGAAGGCAGCATCATTTAGGGTCGCATGACCTTTATTTATCGAGGCAGCATGGCTGAGGTATCCTCGTATTCGAGGGACATGGCTTATTCTGCAAAAAGGCAACAGGCAACAAGGCAACAAGGCAACAAGGCAACAGAGAGGGTTACCCAAAAAGCGTGCGTGTGTGCATCAATCACGTGATTCAATTCAAATTATATTATCTTGTAAATTAGTGATTCTAGGTTAATTACAATCTTGCACTCCCTAAATTACTAACCACGCAGTATATAAAGCAATAAAGGGGGAGGGAAATTGTAACCAGCGGATCCCTTAATAGGGTTTGACATAAGTAATAATTAGAGTAAAGTTTTAGGGTTACCGGTATTCGAAGCTTTGACAATTGGCAAACCCTGAAAAAAGTGAAAAAACAGAAAGCAAAATAGGGTGAGTGCATTATCGGTTCGGAGGCAAACATTGATAACCCTAAAAATGAAAAGGTAAAGAAATTCAAAATCAATAACATATAAGTACTTAGCTTTGGATTTGATCTGACATGGTTGGCGGTCGGAGGAAGCCTCGAAGTTAACCTTGAACAGTGTGGTCGAGTCTCGAAGGTTCACCATGAAACTACAGTCCAACGTTCACGATGGTAGTACCTCGCAAAAAAAACAAGAAAATGGTCCAGATAGAACAAGTATAAACCAAAATTAATAAGGAAATCTAAAAATCCTATTAAATCCTAAAAAAGAGAAACTAAGATCAAAACAACCATTTTTCATATATGAATTAAATAAATAAATTATATGTTCTTTCTATTCTTATTTTTGCATATGAGTTAAAAACCCTAAATTAATGTTAATGTAGTAAAACTAAATACATGAAAAAAAAACCTGATGAGACTAAACTAAATATAATTAATTGGTTAAAATAACCTAATATTTAAAACTAATACCTATTAAATAATATAAATAATATAAGTAAATAGGTTAGAAAAATCAAATAAAATAAAAAATACATACCTGGAGACGTGGAAGAGGGAGGCACCTACTGCTCCTAATTTTCCTCACAATAGGAAAATATGAATAGAGAGATAATTGTTTCTTCTTCGCGTTTCTCTCACAGTAGTTACAGCAAGAACAAGGAAAAATTGAACCCACCGAACAAGAACAAATAAATCACACCACCGATAATCGAAAATCAAATGTAATTGTAAGCAAAATTTAAGTGGAGCAACGCCTAAAAGTGGAAAACGAGATCTACTTACGGCGAGATTTGGTGTGTATCCGGAAGCTTCGACGTTGGTTCCGGAGATAAGCGGCGGCTTCATCGGCGTTGAAGAGTGGCCGTCAGAAAGCGGCGTCTGTGGTTTGAACGGTTGTATGATTTCGTTGGATCTGCTTCGGTTGCGATTTTGGAGACTTAAAGAAATTCGATTTCGTCCGATCTTTCTCCTTGCTTCTACTTTCAACTTCCGCAGATTTATCTCTCCATGGAGAACGTGCGGATGCTGTTTGATAACCTGTAAACAAATTGGAAACAACAATAACAACAACAGAAGACACACTTGTAACCGCGACGATGGTGATTTTAGTTCTGTTTCGATTGAATCCTTTTTTGTTATTTGGTATTGTAATTACTGTGATGTGTTTGTGTTGTGAGTTGCAATGAAGGATGTTAAGGGGCGGTGGAATTTGGATTGGCTATAGTTTGTAGGTTGTTCTTGAGGAAGATTGATGGTAGAGAGATATATACGTGGTTTTTACAGAGGTAATGATAATGGTGTTTCAAGGTGATAACAAGATGCTTGTGGTGTTAAGTTTTTTCGTATGAGAAAAGCTGGAAATCATTAGCTTGCTGTAATAAAAGGAAAAAATTAGGAGAGTTTCCTACGTGAATGAAAATCGGCTTCGGGGTTGGTTGTTAATTGTTAGTCCCCTATAGGTTAGAAATTTTTTGGTTTATATAGGAAAAATATTAGGTTAGAATGATTAAAAGAGAACAAAATCAATAATCAATTAAAATGATAAAAATCCAAAATCAAATATTGTTTGATTTAAATTTATGATTATTTCAACCAATTATATAAATTCTCTCCTAAAATAGAGATTACTATATAAAAAAGAAAAGGAGAACAAAATCTTTCAAATATTTTATTTTATGATTTTTTTTGGATATTTTGTGAAAAAAATGTGAATAAAGTAAAAACAAATATTTTTTATTAAAAAACGAAAAATAATATTAAATATAAAAAACAATTTTTTGTGATTTTTTTTGAATAAATGTGCATAAAGTTAGAAGTAAAATTAAAAACTTATAAAAGGGAAGAAATGTTAGAAGTGAGATTCGAACTCGGGACCTCTCGCTCTCGTACCTTTTACCCGCAAATTCTTACCAACTGTGCTATGTCACTTAATCGAAATAAAATGACATTTGTGATTATATGAGGGCAAATTTTGGGGTATGACAGCTGCCCCTGTTCAATTATCTTAAACCTGAAGATGTAGAGTGGTTTGTATGCCAGTCGGTATCTGAAGGTGGAAGATGATTGAACACTAGAATACCAAGAAATTTGCCCTAGCTGAAGTAGGGATTTTTGTCAGAGATGGGCTTGGATACCATCTGGTAGTTGAATTTTGAGAAGGTGTTGTTTGCGCGTTGATCGTGTCATTACCGTTCGTGGTAAATGAATTAGATCCTTGGGAATTGATCGTGTCAGTATCGTTCGTGATACTTGAATTAGATCTTGGAAGGAGATAATCGTGTCTTCATCGTTCGTGATGATAGAATTAGATTCTCTTGTCGTGTCAGCACCGTTCGTAGTGACTGAATTAGACTGGGAAGGCCAGTGATCGTGTCCACACCGTTCGTGATGATAGACTTAGACCTCTGAAATTTGATCGTGTCAGTACCGTTCGTAGTATCTGAATTAGATCTTCTGTCGTGTCAGTACCGTTCGTAGTAGCTGAATTAGACTGAGAAGGTCAGTGACCGTGTCTACACCGTTCGTGATGATAGAATTAGATCTCTGAGGGTTGATCGTGTCAGTACCGTTCGTAGTAACCGAATTAGATCTTTTGTCGTGTCAGTACTGTTCGTAGTAGCTGAATTAGACTTTGAAAGTGATCGTGTCATTACCGTTCGTGGTAAATGAATTAGATCTTCGAGCGTTGATCGTGTCAGTACCATTCGTAGTAGCTGAATTAGATCTTGGAAAGTTGGAGATTTCGTTCATTTGTCGGTACCTGTATTCTGAAAAAGGTAAGGTTAATCTTTATGCAATGTCATGATGCATGGGTTATGTAATGAATCTCTCAAAATAAATGAGAGCTTTTGCATGTTATGTATGAGTTCATTATGAGGTAATGTATGCAGTGTATGAATATGTTTATGACATATGATATGTGAATATGATTTATGTTGTCTTTGATTAAGAAAGTAGATCTTTATGTCCTTGTAATTGTACTGTCTGATCTTGTCTTGAAGATGCTCAGCTGGGAATTTATGATTTCTGCTTGGAGATGATCAGTGACTTGATGTACCCTGATTTTAGAGATAAACCATGTTGGAGAAGAGCAACATATTGGATGACCGGTAATGCGGGAGATGTAAACTCTGTTGGGGAGTCATGTCTTTGTTGAGACGAATATGTTTGAAGATATCTTTTTGAGAATTGCTCTGTGGGGATATGATCTTACGAACGTGGCTTTGTGGGGAGATGTGAGTGTCTGGAAAGTTGCCCCCAGTATCATAGTAACTTACTACTTGATTCAGGACACGCCACTGAGTATTGATCAAGATGTTGAATTTGGACTTGCATAGATTTGCCCCAGTTAGCAGGAACTTTGGAAAGATTCGCCTCGCGAGGATTTTATGAGATATTTACTATGGGCGATATGCCCCCAGTAATCATAGGCTCATGACAATGTCTCACGTTGATCGGGGAGTAGCTTTAGATATGCTTGGATGCATGCCCCTGATTGTTCGAGCATCTATGAGAGATTCTTAGAATCTTGACTTGATTGCCCCAGATTGTTTGGGCAAAGCGTACCATGCCCCTTGTATACATAGGAGACATTGCTTCTCGGAGTAATCTTGTCTGTCGGGATGACTTTCAGTCATTAGTTTTACCCCGTGCAAATTCTTTCTGTTGCTAACATTTGAAATTATGTAGCAAAATATGTTTAATAATGAATTCATGAGATGCAATGCATACGTCTGTCTTGAATTTTTGAAAAACCTTTAAAACATGAGATGCAAAAACACGACACTTGTAAAAAAATGATATTTGCACTAATGTTTGTAAGAATGAAATACCGACTCCTCGTTTTTGGTAAACCTTAAGGAGTCAGGATACCTTTTTTTTGGTGACAGTATGCTTTCGAACTAACCATGCTTCAATTAGGACTTTCAAGGGTTGTAACGTGGCTTGGTTCACGGTTTAAGAAACAAAGGATAAAGGCTCAAAGTTTATTTATCCCCACCCCTCTTCGTGATGATCTTCAGTCCTAAACTCAGTAAATTTGGCTTATGCATTCAGGTTCCAAGAGACTTTTGGATTTGCACCTTTGATAATGATGATGATTCGCAAGCAAAGAGAATTTTTTGAGATGGCAGTCACTTCTTCCTTTTGGTAGTCACAACATTGTGTCGTTCAGGAATTTATTGACTTCTCTTTTTTCATCTTTTGATATCCCTAACTTTTGCCTGAACTGTCTATTTTAAGCTTACAGTCAGCGGGATGCCTCGATTTTTGCCTAAGTCATCTTTTGATTTTATTTTTGACTTAGCAGGCTTTTCTTTGTATATATGTTTTTCATTTTTTTTTCTTTTGAAAGATATTGACTGCCTTGCTTAATGATTGATGAACCATCATTGGATTTTAATTGACATCTCCAACACTTCTTTGATGTGTGCGGTTGAACGTTTGTGATTGAGACCTTTGTTGAAAGGTGTACTAAATGATTCTCTTAAAATAGAATGCATAACCAAATTAACTGAGAACTACCCTGCCCCATGTTATGATCAAGGGTTTTGATTAGTACAAGAAAGAAACTTCTACTTCTTAGGCTCAAAGGGGTTGACGAGGGATTAACATCCTTATATCTCCACTGTTTAGGAATTGAACAAATGCCTGTACATCGTCAGCATAGTCCGCTCGAAAGCATATTGTATGAGGTTGCGGTATCGTTTTCGTCATCCTCCCTTAAAAGGCTTACAACTTAGCAGGAGTTGAATATCACAAAACACATGCGAAGTAAAGACATAATTTAAAATGAGTGATAGCGAAATAATTTATTCAAGACGAATATATGCAATGCATTGATGATGATTATTAAAACAGATAATGTCTATCATGAGTCAAATGTTTAAACAAACAGGAAAGAACTTGCAAATGAAAGTAGATCTAATGATCCAAAAGTTCGTCCGTCGAGACGTCAATCAATCTTGTCATTACTAGGCATAGGAGCGGTGATCACCACAGGGGTTTCATGATGGTTGGATTTGATTTCTCCGTCATTGATCAGATCTTGAATCTTATTCTTTAATGTCCAGCAATTGCTTGTGTAATGTCCAAGAATGTTGGAATGGTACGCGCACCTCACATTGGGTTTATAGTCAGGAATGTAGGTGTTAGAATTCGTTTGCTCGATTGCCCTGAGCGTCTGGATCATATGAGTGAATTGATTGTTGTGACTCAGTTGTCGTGACTTTATTGTCGTGACTCAGTTGTCGTGATTCCATTATCGTGACTCAGTTGTCATGATTCCATTATCGTGACTCAGTTGTCATGATTCCATTATCGTGACTCAGTTGTCGTGATTCCATTATTGTGACTCAGTTGTCGTGATTCCATTATCGTGACTCAGTTGTCGTGACTCCATTATCGTGACTCAGTTGTCGTGACTTTGTTGTCGTGACTCAGTTGTCGTGATTCCATTATCGTGACTCAGTTGTCGTGACTTCATTGTTGTGGTCTTTTCTGATTTGAGTGTCATGATTAAATCTTTAATGGCACGCTTCAATGGTCTACCATCCTTTACACCATAACCAGGATTGTTCGAATACTAAGCGCATCTCGCATTATAATTGCACCCCAAGAATAGGAGTGCCTTTAATTCTTCTTGCCCCTTGGACAAGTTCAGGATTAAATCTTGAAACTGGGCATTTTGAGCTTGAAGGTCTTTGACTGATTGCTCGAGATTCATGATGCTGAAATAAACAGCGAGGAGGTGAGAAACCTGTGGTGGAAACCTGTGATGTAATGTTATGAATGCAGATGCAATTATTTTCAAGGATCTCTAGAAATTTAGTTAGCAACGTTTAAAAATGATTTGGTCGCTTCTTCGTTTGAATAACTCTGATTTTTGGGGTTCTTCTATGGGAATCAAGCTCACCATATCCAGTGGGTCATAGCCTCTGATTCGGGATACTTCTGAATTTGAAGATACATGGCCAGAGGAAAATAAATCCTCTTGCCCCTTGCTAGGTACTGAGTCTTTGAATTGGAAGGTGTGTGACAAGAGGAAAATAAATCCTCTTGCCCCTTGATTAGGAAATCGGTCCTTGATAGGAGTCCCTGAAATTGTGCGCCCTAAATCCCTAAGATCCTTGAAAGGGTTAGTTAAATCATGTTATGCTTATGATGTCATGATGTCATGATGTCATGCGAATGCAGTTCATTAGGCATAGTGTGAGATAGTAAGGACAAACAAGTCCTTTTAACAAAACCTGCGAGGAAATGAAGGTTAGTAGCAAACACAAACAAGTCACACAAGTCACACAATTTTTGACTTAAGGCTTGCATGGAGTCTGATCAGGTGTCCTTCCCAAGGGTATTTCTATGGATAAGGAGATTTCAGCAACGGGTTCTACAAGTTATCCAGAATTGTCAGCCCTTCTAAAGCACCCTCGGACATGATGCATTCGCACCATGCAATGATACTTTGAGAAAGGACCTATCTGAATTGTAGTATCGGGTAGCGACTAGTCCTTAACATTTGTCAAGGGTAGTCCCCCCACTACGTTCCTAAAGGCCAGGATGGGTTAAGGGTAACTAAAGGTCCTTGAGCTCCGGCGCACCCACAGACACATACATAGACCCCCCTCATTTGAGAAAGGTGTGCATATGCTATGGAGTCCTAACTCAAGCGTGAACTTCATATTGACTCATCTCCCACATATGTGAAAGAGGTCGCCATGACTATGCCACTCCTAATCTTAAGTGTTCTTGAATCCGGGAATAGGATTCGTCCTTCAATTTTCCCAAAACGCCCCTGAAAAAATAAAGCAAGCAAAGCAAACAATAGAATACAATTAAGTGATCCTAAACTTTTAAGGTAACCCCTCTTTTAATCGAATATCCCCAGCAGAGTCGCCAGTTCTGTAACACGGTGAACTGACTTTTTATTAATCGGAATGTCGCGGTAAGCAAGAGTCGCCACCGACTTTTATTTTATCCAAACAAGTTAGAAAGGCTAAAAGAAATAGAAAAAACCTTTTTAAAGATAACTGAGTTCGGGGGGTAATTTATGCAAAGGGAAGGTGTAAGGCACCCTTTGCATCCATGGTTTTCCATGGGCTCTTAATTGCTTTGCTTGCTCGTTTGTTTAGAAAATGTAGATGAAAGAGATAGGGACGCGTTGCCCTTTTGAAAAATTATGAGAAAGAATATAATGAAATTTTGAGCATTGCAAGGCAATTAGGGGCAATTACCTTAAACTCAAATGATAGGTCTCTTTTTAGCCTTTCAGAATGAAAGGGTCTATCCTTGCCATAAGAGGGCAGGAAGCCTTTCGTTTGGAGGTTGAAGGGTCATCGAAGCATCCTTTGCCATAAGACTGTCCCATGCCATAGAAGGGCAGGTAGTCTAAGGCAAGGATCAGAATAAGCCATTTCGTAGGCAGCCAGAAGATACCTCAGCCTTTTTCCGTAGGCAACTTCCGAGGGTCGAGGTCATATTTGTGTATCGAAGGCAGCATCATTTAGGGTCGCATGACCTTTATTTATCGAGGCAGCATGGCTGAGGTATCCTCGTATTCGAGGGACATGGCTTATTCTGCAAAAAGGCAACAGGCAACAAGGCAACAAGGCAACAAGGCAACAGAGAGGGTTACCCAAAAAGCGTGCGTGTGTGCATCAATCACGTGATTCAATTCAAATTATATTATCTTGTAAATTAGTGATTCTAGGTTAATTACAATCTTGCACTCCCTAAATTACTAACCACGCAGTATATAAAGCAATAAAGGGGGAGGGAAATTGTAACCAGCGGATCCCTTAATAGGGTTTGACATAAGTAATAATTAGAGTAAAGTTTTAGGGTTACCGGTATTCGAAGCTTTGACAATTGGCAAACCCTGAAAAAAGTGAAAAAACAGAAAGCAAAATAGGGTGAGTGCATTATCGGTTCGGAGGCAAACATTGATAACCCTAAAAATGAAAAGGTAAAGAAATTCAAAATCAATAACATATAAGTACTTAGCTTTGGATTTGATCTGACATGGTTGGCGGTCGGAGGAAGCCTCGAAGTTAACCTTGAACAGTGTGGTCGAGTCTCGAAGGTTCACCATGAAACTACAGTCCAACGTTCACGATGGTAGTACCTCGCAAAAAAAACAAGAAAATGGTCCAGATAGAACAAGTATAAACCAAAATTAATAAGGAAATCTAAAAATCCTATTAAATCCTAAAAAAGAGAAACTAAGATCAAAACAACCATTTTTCATATATGAATTAAATAAATAAATTATATGTTCTTTCTATTCTTATTTTTGCATATGAGTTAAAAACCCTAAATTAATGTTAATGTAGTAAAACTAAATACATGAAAAAAAAACCTGATGAGACTAAACTAAATATAATTAATTGGTTAAAATAACCTAATATTTAAAACTAATACCTATTAAATAATATAAATAATATAAGTAAATAGGTTAGAAAAATCAAATAAAATAAAAAATACATACCTGGAGACGTGGAAGAGGGAGGCACCTACTGCTCCTAATTTTCCTCACAATAGGAAAATATGAATAGAGAGATAATTGTTTCTTCTTCGCGTTTCTCTCACAGTAGTTACAGCAAGAACAAGGAAAAATTGAACCCACCGAACAAGAACAAATAAATCACACCACCGATAATCGAAAATCAAATGTAATTGTAAGCAAAATTTAAGTGGAGCAACGCCTAAAAGTGGAAAACGAGATCTACTTACGGCGAGATTTGGTGTGTATCCGGAAGCTTCGACGTTGGTTCCGGAGATAAGCGGCGGCTTCATCGGCGTTGAAGAGTGGCCGTCAGAAAGCGGCGTCTGTGGTTTGAACGGTTGTATGATTTCGTTGGATCTGCTTCGGTTGCGATTTTGGAGACTTAAAGAAATTCGATTTCGTCCGATCTTTCTCCTTGCTTCTACTTTCAACTTCCGCAGATTTATCTCTCCATGGAGAACGTGCGGATGCTGTTTGATAACCTGTAAACAAATTGGAAACAACAATAACAACAACAGAAGACACACTTGTAACCGCGACGATGGTGATTTTAGTTCTGTTTCGATTGAATCCTTTTTTGTTATTTGGTATTGTAATTACTGTGATGTGTTTGTGTTGTGAGTTGCAATGAAGGATGTTAAGGGGCGGTGGAATTTGGATTGGCTATAGTTTGTAGGTTGTTCTTGAGGAAGATTGATGGTAGAGAGATATATACGTGGTTTTTACAGAGGTAATGATAATGGTGTTTCAAGGTGATAACAAGATGCTTGTGGTGTTAAGTTTTTTCGTATGAGAAAAGCTGGAAATCATTAGCTTGCTGTAATAAAAGGAAAAAATTAGGAGAGTTTCCTACGTGAATGAAAATCGGCTTCGGGGTTGGTTGTTAATTGTTAGTCCCCTATAGGTTAGAAATTTTTTGGTTTATATAGGAAAAATATTAGGTTAGAATGATTAAAAGAGAACAAAATCAATAATCAATTAAAATGATAAAAATCCAAAATCAAATATTGTTTGATTTAAATTTATGATTATTTCAACCAATTATATAAATTCTCTCCTAAAATAGAGATTACTATATAAAAAAGAAAAGGAGAACAAAATCTTTCAAATATTTTATTTTATGATTTTTTTTGGATATTTTGTGAAAAAAATGTGAATAAAGTAAAAACAAATATTTTTTATTAAAAAACGAAAAATAATATTAAATATAAAAAACAATTTTTTGTGATTTTTTTTGAATAAATGTGCATAAAGTTAGAAGTAAAATTAAAAACTTATAAAAGGGAAGAAATGTTAGAAGTGAGATTCGAACTCGGGACCTCTCGCTCTCGTACCTTTTACCCGCAAATTCTTACCAACTGTGCTATGTCACTTAATCGAAATAAAATGACATTTGTGATTATATGAGGGCAAATTTTGGGGTATGACAGTAGGCGTCGGCAGTCTCCCGAGAAAGCGGAGGCTGCCGAGAAAGCTGTAAAAGACCTCTTAGAGGCAAATTTTATTTCCGAGGCCAAGTATTCAACTTGGCTCTCAAACGTTGTACTTGTTAAGAAATCTAATGGAAAATGGAGAATGTGTGTTGATTATACTGATGTTAACCGGGCATGTCCAAAAGACGCCTATCCGTTACCAAACATTGATAGACTGGTCGACAACTCGGCCGGCTATAAATTATTATCTTTTATGGATGCTTATTCAGGTTACAACCAGATCCCGATGGCGAGGAGCGACAAGCAATACACGGCGTTCATGACCGAGTCGGGCAATTACTACTACAACGTAATGCCCTTCGGCCTCAAGAACGCGGGCTCCACGTATCAACGGATGATGAACAAAGTGTTCCGAGGGGAGATCGGCGACACCCTCGAGGTGTACATGGACGATATGATCGTCAAGTCTCGAGGGGACACCGACCACATCTCCCATCTCGAGCGCGTATTCGAGCGGGCCAGATCCTGCAAGATGCGCTTCAATCCGGAGAAATGCACCTTCGGCGTCCGAGCAGGAAAATTCCTCGGTTTCTATCTGACCGAACGGGAAATAGAAGCCAACCCGGATAAATGCCGAGCGTTCTCCGAGCTCCCTACTCCCAACAATAAAAAATCCATCCAAGTATTAAACGGGATGCTCACTGCGCTATCACGTTTCGTCGCGAAATCCGCCCAGCACGCCCTCCCTTTCTTTAAACTGCTACGCAAAGAAGCAGCCTTTGAGTGGTCCGAGGAGTGCGAGCAAGCACTGGCACACCTCAAGCAAGTACTTTCCTCGCCGCCCGTCCTTTCTCGACCCGACGACAACGAGCCTCTGTACCTTTACCTGACCGTCTCAAACGAGGCAGTCAGCGCGGCTTTGATCCGAGAAACCGTGGACGGGCAAAAACCTGTGTATTTTACCAGCAAAGCCCTACAGGGACCCAAGGTACGGTACCAACAGATCGAGAAAATCGCCATGGCCCTAGTAATAGCGGCCAGGAGGCTACGATACTACTTCCTCGCTCACACAATCTTCGTTCGGACGGATCAACCCATCAAACAACTCCTCAGCCGACCAGACATGGCCGGCAGAATGTTAAGATGGTCCCTCGAGCTTTCGGAATTCGACGTACAGTATGAGAGCAGGAAGGCGTTAAAAGCTCAGGCGCTGGCGGACTTCGTAGCCGAAATGACCTCTATCGCCGACTCACCCAACGCAACTAAAGACAAGTGGACCATCTACGTAGATGGCGCCTCAAGCAGCTCGGGCAGCGGGGCAGGCATTATCTTGGAAAACGGCGAAGGTATTATCATAGAAGTATCTTTAGTCCTCTCCTTCAACACGTCGAACAACCAGGCCGAGTATGAAGCCCTCCTCGCGGGACTGAGACTCGTCGAGGACATAGGGGCACGAGAGGTCAAGATCTACACTGATTCCCAACTCGTCGCATCTCATATTAGCGGCGAATACCAAGCCAAAAACGACGTACTCGCCGAATATCTCGCGCTCGTCAGAGATAAGATGAAAAAATTCGCCAAAGCGGAAGTCGAGCATATCCCCCGAGAACACAACTCGCGCGCCGACATACTGTCCAAACTTGCGAGCACGAGAAAGAAAGGGGGAAACAAATCGGTTATCCAAGAAATTCTGCCCAGGCCAAGTGTAGGCGAAAACGCGCGAGCTCTACAGATATTCGCCATCGGGGACGACCAATGCTGGATGACCCCAGTGTACAACTTCCTCACAAAAGACGAGCTCCCCGCCGACGTGAAAGAAGCCTCAACAATTAAGAGACGAGCGTGCTCATACACTATCCTCGAAAACAAGCTGTACCGACGAGGTTTCTCCATCCCCCTCCTTAAATGCATCGATGCCTCGCAAGCACTAGAGGTACTCCAGGAACTCCATGATGGAATCAACGGCCAGCACCTCGGTGGACGGTCACTAGCTAGGAAAGCCCTCAGAGCCGGCTATTATTGGCCGACTATGCAGCAGGACGCCAAAGAGTACGTCAAGAAATGCGACAAATGCCAGCGTCACGCCGACATGCACCTGACACCACCAAACGAGCTCAAATCTCTCTCCTCACCTTGGCCTTTCTCTACGTGGGGAATGGACCTCCTCGGACCTTTCCCGGTCGGCTCCTACCAAAACAAATACCTGGTGGTCGCTGTAGATTACTTCACAAAATGGATAGAAGCTGAAGCGCTCGCTAAAATCACATCCCAAAACGTACTCCGATTTTACAAGAGGAACATACTCGCTCGATTCGGGGTACCACAGGCGATAATAACCGACAACGGCACCCAGTTCACGGACAGAAAATTCCAGGAATTCGTGGCCAAACTCGGGACAAAGCAGCACTTCACTTCGGTCGAGCACCCCCAAACCAACGGACAGGCTGAAGCCGCCAACCGGTTCATTCTCCGTGGATTGAAGAGAAGGCTGGGCGAAGCGAAAAAAGCTTGGGTCGAAGAGCTACACAGCGTCCTCTGGGCATACAGGACGACCCCACATTCAACTACGGGCGAAACACCATTCAGGCTAACCTATGGCACCGAAGCCGTGATCCCCGTGGAGATCCGAGAACCATCTCGTCGGACTGAGTCACCTCTCGAGGAAGAACTCAACGACGAAGCCATGAGAGAAGAGCTCGACATGGTCGAGGAGATCCGAACGGGATCCTCCCTGCGAGAAGCGAAATTGAAACAACAAATAGCGTTAAGACATGACACCAAAGTTATCAAGCGCTCCTTCGAAGTCGGAGACTTAGTGCTCCGTAGGAACATGAAAGATTCACGCGAAGGCAAACTAGCCCCAAACTGGGAAGGTCCGTACCGAGTGTACGATAAAACCGAAAACGGTGCGTATTACCTCGAGAACCTTCTCGGCGAAAAACTAGCTCGACCTTGGAATGCTGAAAAACTCAGACGCTACTACAGTTAGAAACAACCTAACGCTACCCGGCCGCTCGTGACAAACACGAGGAAAGCTGGGCGAGGACTCGCGCCATGGTACAAGCGCGTATGCTCCACGACAGCTTCAGTCGGACAACCCTACCAGGAGGCAAAGCCGACTACGCGGCGGGCCTTACACGCAGACCCTCCGCGGAAGTACCTGCACGGCAGAACCCCAGCTCGCGATGGGATGGTTCACGCCGCGAGCACCTGGCCCCGACCGCGGCCTCGAGCTCGCTTATAGCGCACACCTGCTCTGCGCACCCGGACCGTTCCCCACACGCCCGGGCCATAAAACCTCGGTCGAGCACAAACATAATTCGAGCATAAACACAAAGCATACATCAGATAAGCACAAATAAACATTGGAGCATAAAACGGAATATTAAAAACCGACCAAATTGGCCGGAGATATCCAAATATTACAAAAATTATCCGGGCATCGCCCAACTAGCTACCTTGGCACGCAGGCCACAAAATATTGGCACACAGGCCATAAAACATCGGCACGCAGGCCACAATAATAAAAGACTGGTCAAACATCGCCATCTTCGTCCTCGGCACCGTCGTCCTCGCCCTGGGGTTCCTCCTCATCTTCCCAGTCCTCGAACTCCGGGTTTGGCTCAATTCGCCCGTCCACGACCTTATGGTATGGGCCAATGCCCTTCGTCACCAGACGCGGGTTGAGGACTTTCAGCTGATCCACCGCAGCTTTAAAACCGACCCCCAAGGTAGCGACGCAGTCGATCTCCAGCTCCTTCACCTTGCCCAGAAGCTGAGAACGCGTCACCAAGGCTTTCTCGTCCTCATCTTCCTCGGCAGCAGGGAGATGAGCCCTCTCCAACTCAGCAATTCTCTCGCGGAGCCTTTTTCCCTCGGCCTCCAAGTCCGCAACCTTGTTACGCTCTTTAACAAGATCTTCCACTATGCCGCTCTGGACCTCATACTTGTCCTTGTACTGTTCGAACTCGTGCTCCAGCTCATCGTACTTGATCTGGAGAGCATCGTAGTCCTTCTGAGGACAGACTTTCTGAGCGTTAAGAGCCAAGGCCAAGGCGGCCACCCTCATCATCCCTTCGAGGTCCTCGGACAAATCCTTGTCTCGAGCCACCCTGTCCCGCCTGACGATGTGCCTCACCTCCTCGCGCTCGAGGAGAACATTTTTCTTTGAGAAGATTCCCCTATGCAGAGTACAAGAAGGCAGCACAATGTCCTCCTCGGAGGGGTTGTCAATGATAAGAGGACGAAGCTCCCCGGTCCCGTCATTCTTTTGTTTCTTTCCGGCTGGAGAACCACGCGAGCTCGTCCCGACTGACGAAGGAGAGCCACTGTCAGGGACACTCGCGGCAGCCGCCTTGACCTCCTCGACCCGCGATCGTTTCCCAGACACTTTGGCGGCCCCCTTATTCTTGGCCCGCATCTTCGTAACTTTGTCGTGCAAGTCGGCCATTTTTCCTGCAAAATAAAGAGTTAGAACCAAAAAGGTGGTGTTTGAACAAATAATAGTTATCTCACCTAACAAAATCATAGCGTCCCCGTAACTTCCGCACTCGAGGACAGCTTTGGTGTTGATGTGCCGAGGCTCCAGCATAGGGCCTCCATCCTCCTCGAATAGGGGATCCCCGTTGGGATATGTACATATTTCCGGTCTAAACCCGTCCACAAAAGAAGCGAGCCGCTGATACCCCCCTGTATCGCGCTCATTGAGGTCCTCGTCCCGGAAGATGTAATAGTCAGTCCCACGCTCGAAATGGTCAGGTTGCCACTCTAACGGGAACCGGGCAGCTGGGCCCACTCTCCTCACCCCATCCTAAACATACTCGCGCTCCTCGAACAAATGATTCTCAGCATCAGGAGTAAGCGGCTTAACTATAAAATACCGACTCTTAAAATGCTTGACAGAGTCCTGGTAAATGGCGAACAGCTTCTTCGGCTGCTTAAACGACACCCAACTCCACTTGCCGTCCCGATCACGCAACCTCTGCAAGTGAAAAATTCTGAAGAAAAGGGGCAGAGTCGCTTCGACCTCCAAGTACCCGCACGCGATCTCAAAGGCCCTTAAGAACGCTAAAGCGTTGGGATGAAGCTGAGACGGGCAGAGGCGCAACCAACTGAAGACACTCCGTTGCAAATGAGTGAAGGGGAGACGGAGACTAGCCTCCTTAAAGACGAACTCATACATTGCGAAACGGGGGCCGGGAAATTGCGAGCAGATCCTCTGGTGAGATTTGGGCACAAAGGCGCCCCAAGAAGGCTCCTCGTCTTGGTCAAGGTCCTCGATGACGTTAAAGGCTTCCTTGGGATGACTCGTGAAGCGCGATGCAATCATCCTCGGAGCAACGGCCACCCATTCTTCAAGTGCCCTAGGGGAGGTCTCTACGACGGGAGCGTCATCTTGCGCGCCAACAGCTTCCTCCCCATCTGAAATGTCGAAGACGACATCATCCTTGTTCTCGTCGGCCATTTACCTGAAAAGTAGAGGAAACCGTGAATTCGACTGGTCAAATCCACCCTTCCACCGCAAGTCAAGTGAAAGGGCGAGGAAAAGGGACGAGGAAAACTCCCCCAATCGTCAAATGGCCGACGAGCTAAAGTGTCCTCAGAGCATATACGCCGCACGCAGCGGAGGTCGGCAAACTCATGCCCTCACCGAGACGTGCAACCTCCACTGCTCGTGGCCTTCATACTACTCTCTAGTAATCCTAAAAGCTGGACGTCTCATTCAAACGTTCTAGCCCCGTTCACTCAAAACTCACTCGGCAAACGCACGAGAAAAACGGTTTATCTTCTAGGTTTACTCGGCTAATTAATAAACCTTTCTCGTCACGCTCATCAATCATGCTCGCCTCACTCAAAACTAATACATAAAACTTAAATAAAAACACGAAGGAGACGAAGAACTTACTTGGAGAAAGCGAAGAAGATATGAACGAGACGAGGAGGAGAGCAGTGAGCGGATCTTGAGGGCTTGGGAAATGTTAAGTGCTAAATGAGTGACCTCCTCACTCCTTATATAGGGAAAGAAGGCCAAAGGGTGTCATGATGGCCTAGGCAGCCTAGGAGACGCCATCATTGCCTACACCCCAAAGACGGCTCCCTCCACGAAAAGCTGCCACGCGTCCCAAAGATCTTGAGAACTCCAAAAGACGCCGTCTACTTTCATCCCTAGAAACGGCGCAATAATGATTACAGCCTGTACAGCTGACACCTGTCAATCACGCTAACGAGTGACAACCAATAAGGTTAAAAACCAAAGACAACTGGCAACCGACCTAAGTCCTCGAGGAGCCCATGATTTGGAACCGTTGCCCGTGCTCGGCTAAACCTCCTCGTTAAAGTCATCACCCTTATTAGGCTAATGACTTGGGGGGCTCCTGTTCTGGTCTGGGCCGAGCAGGTCCAACCCTTGATTACCAGCCGAGCAGGCCCACTTCCCTTGGGCCCAATTACTGGACAACAGATAGGGGCTGCCCGTCGCGAAGACCCTGGCCGAGCAGGCCCAAACCTTTGGGCCCACTTACTAGATAACCGTCAAGGAGTTATCCACGCACGAAGACCACGCGTCACGTCTCAGCGAAGGATTCGGTCAACCATCTCCGAACCCTACGCCATGTGCATCCAGAACGTGAGTCTCCTGCTGACTCAGCCCTAGCATGGGACGTTCTGGCAGTTCCCTAGCACGTGGGCCTCCAGTTGGATTTGGCCCAATTAGGGAACCTTGGCCCAGCGCTGGGGGCTATAAATACCCTCTTTCACTAGAGGGTCAGGTATTCTACTCTTAACTCTAAACCTCATTCTCTGATAGCTACTGACTTAAGCATCGGAGAACCTTGCAGGTACCCCCCCCCCCCCATCTTGCTCTTCAAGCCAGACATTGCGCCTTGACGATTCTTCTGATCAGGTACGATCAATATCAATCCAGATTTAATTAGTCTATTCATAGTACTAATACCAATATGTGCTAATCTAGAGTGCCATAATGAAATAGATTCAAGCATATAAGCAGAATTAGAAATTTCATTAATAATATTATCGGTAGTACAAAGTTTGATCATTCCTTCAGCGGAATATCCTTTTCCTACAAATATACCATTACGGGTCAATATTAACTTGTCCGATTCATATACAGATTTAATGCCCGGTTTTCCCAACAAGTCCCCACTAACAAGGTTTCTATTCATGTCGGGAACATGAAGAACATTGACAAGAGTGACTTTCTTTCCAAAGGTGAAGTTGAGTTCGACGGATCTTATTCCAACGACTCTTGATCGCACTTCATTGCCCATTTGCACTTCCTGTCCATCATTGACTTCGGTATAGGTTTTGAATGCCGCTTTATCATAAGATACATGTACAGTTGCACATGTGTCATACCACCATCCTTGGACTTTTCCTTTGAAGGCCATAATTTCGCTTACAGTAGCGATTATGTCGTCATTAACATGAACATCATTAACCTCAGTTTTGGGCTTGTTGTGTCTGCAATCTTGAGCATAATGTCCGGGTTTGCCACATGCGTAACATCCATTTTTAGTACCTTTTTATCCGCCAGAGTTTTTGAACCTGTTATATTCTTTCTTTGGACCAAGATGGTTTTTGGTGCCATCATGTTTTTTCTTTCCCTTTGCAGCAACAGTATTTGCCTTTGCAAATCCAGCGGACTCGGTCTTTTCACGATCCTTCGTTTCTTCCTCGATTCGAAGGTGTTTCTGAAGTTTCTCCAACGAGAAATCCTCAGAACTATGCAGCAATTTTTTCTGTATCCTTTCCATGAAGGTGGCAATTTTGCTATGATTGCACCGACTTGGAAAGCTTCAGGGACATCAATTTTCACGGCTATTATTTTGTTTACGAGAACCTGTAACTCGTGTACTTGTGCAAGAATAGGCTTGGAATCCAACATTTTAAAATCAAAGTATTTAGATATTAAGAAATTTTTCGTACCTTCTTCTTCGGCCTTAAATTTGAATTCAAGCGCTTTCCAGATTTCCTTTGCAGATGCAGTATTAGTGTAGAGATCATAGAGACGATCGGATAATGTGTTCAGAATATGTCCACGGCATATCAATTCATCTTCCTTACGTTTCTTTCTCTTTTTGATTTCATCGATCCAAGACATATTGAATTTTCAGAGTTGGAATCGTGAATGGAATCACTTTCCTTATAGTATTTCAAGCACTCCCGAATGTCTTGGGACCACCACATTTGTGTGTGTGGCACTTTATCCTCTTTTGTCCTTTTGTTGAGTTAATGGTATTAACTCTTTATAAAGACTTTCAAAGTGAGTGAATCTTCCAATGTGGAACTTTATTACATGCATTTATTAGCATTTACTCACTTTCACCATTTTGTCATTTTAGAACATAACTTGTAATTTCTATTGAATTAATTACAAGAATATCATGTCACTCTATTTTTGCTCTAACTATTAAAATTAAAATGTCTAAATGTCTACTCGTGTATAGTTGCAAATAATTTTACAACATCTAATTAATATAGTATATAATTTCGTTCCCAATAAACTTTTGCCACATGGAAAAAATTCTTGTATTTTAATTTAAAAAATATCAAGGGAAAAATTCTTATACTCTACGATTTATCAAATCTCTATTTAAATTTTTATTCGAAGTCACTAATTTTCAAGAGTTTCACCAATTATCCATTTGAAACATCAAATTCACAATCAAGAAAATATTTAGTATGTTAAAAACATAAGTCATTAACACACTAATAGATTTATTAAAAAAGAAAAAACTTTAAACAATTTTTATAGAATTCGAACAACAAGAAAAATAGAAACACCTTTAATAAATATATAATCAGACATAGTTCTGAAAGTTGATGCTCAGAGCCTTAGATGATAATTTTAAGCTACCATAATTTGAGAGAAATTGTTAGCTCAAACAAATATTGTAAAGATTGTTATCAAATTCCTAGTATTTAACTATAGTTTATGTTGCAGGTTTAAACCAACGGGAATATTACCACTTAACAATAATAGTCATATATATATATATATATATATATATATATATATATATATATATATATATATATATATATATATATATATATATATATATATATATATATATATATATATATATATATATATATATATATATATATATATATATATGTGATGCAGGTAGTGTACATTTCCTCTAATGTTATTTTATTTAACCTTATCATGTGTGATTTTAATGAGCGAAAATATTTTTTTTTTAGGAAAATTTAAAATAGTTTGATAAAAATTTATAATTTGAATAAAAATATGGAGGATTTTTAAAATCATGAAAATTTATGAAATATTTTTTTTTAATTAAAAACAAATTTTAAATGATATCTAAAATTTAAAAAAGATTAAATATGTTTTTGGTCCCTATAAATATCTCAAATTTTATTTTTAGTCCCTATTGAAAAAATCACATATTTTAGTCCCTACAATTTTTTTATATATTTAGTTTTAGTCCATGCTATTTTTTAAAATTTTGAAAACTATTTAATTACCCTTAAACTTTTAAATTTTTGAATAATATTTTTCCTACGTGTTTAGAATATTATAAAATATTTCTTTACCAAATTATAGATTTTTTTAAAATGATAAGAATTAAATATGAATTTTTTAAATTTTAAAAGATAATGATAAAATTAATGTAAATCTTGACTTAAAAATCAAATTTTGAGTTCTTTTTTTTTTTCGAGGAACTTTTTATAACTTTCTAAACATGTCTGTAAAATAATCATTCAAAAATACAAATCAGTTTAACAATAGGGAATAAAACTACGTGCATAATAATTTTGTGGGGATCAAAACATGTCCTTTTTTTAATAGGGACCAAAAACAAAATTTGATAATTTTATAGGGACCAAAAACACACTTAACCCATTAAAAGATTTGAAAATTTTCTTTCACTCTATACAATGTGAATTTCAAATTAATTACCATTAATCTTTTATATTTTACAAGTTAGTCTCCATATTTAAAAATTTTAAAATTTAACCCTAAATTTTTTCAAAAGTTACAAATTAGTCCTAATAATTTTCAAATCGATCCTTTTAATTTTTAAAATTTACAAATTGATCTCTAATTTTCAATTTTAAATTTGACCCAATTTTTTTGTAATTCCCACAAGTTATATGTCTAGAATAATAACAAGTGATATTAATCATTGATACTAGATACATCAATGCAAATATCTAGAGTGGGACAGATTAAAATTTTACCACAATATAAGCAAATAAATAATTGACACGACCAAATCTTTAACACATCAGAAAGACGCTTTTGTCACGGTCGACAAAATACACAGAGTCACCACCATTTGATGTGGTACCTTCGAATGTTGATTTTGCTTGTAGGACTTAGAATGAAGTGAGTCCCCTACTTGAATGCAGACGCCAAAGAGAGCAGGATGAACAAGTGTCATAGAGTCTGAAGTGTTTTGGACGGGCCAAAGATGATTGAAGTGATTTTGGACAAGGCCAAAGAAAATGGAAAGATTTCGGCAGACATAGTATGACCTTTGATAAGTACTCTGAGGATTAAAAGAGTGATTTCTGAAAGAGATGAACAATTGAGAGACTCTCTGAGCATTAAAAAATAAGCCCTCGATTGAAAACTAAAAGTTTCTCTAAGTATTAACAGGGTAAACTTTCAAAAAGAAAACGCGAAGAGGTCCCCTAAGTATTAACAGAGTGAACTCAACAATTGGAAGTTTCCCTGAGGATTAATAGAGCAAACTTCGACTGACAACTTGGAGAAGCCCCCTGAGCATTAATAGAGTAAAATCAACAATTGGAAGTTTCCCTAAGAATTAACAGAGCAAACTTCGACTAAATTTTTTGGAGAGATCCTCTGAGCGTTAACCGAGTGATCTCTTGAAACAAAAGGGAGTTTCCCTGAGGATTAAAAGGTCTAAATCGTCAACTAGAAGTTTCCCTGAGGATTAACAGATCTAACTTCCTAAAGATGAAAAATTCTGAGAGGTTCTCTGAGGATTAACAGAGTGAACTCTCGAAAGAGATGAAAGTTTTTCTAAGGATTAATAGGTCAAACGTTTGACAGACACAAACTTTGATTAACATAGCAACCTGAAATGTTTTTTTAGACCATGACCCGGGTGAGGGTCGGTATTTGACAGACCATATCTCAGGTAAGGGTGTCATACCCCAAAATTTTCCCATCATATTTCAAGATATTTTGATCCATCTGACTTTCAAATTCTCAAGCACTGAGGATTAGGCTCACTTACCTGTCTCCTAAGCAACAAGCCTCCAACTAGGGTTTTCTCTTTTCTCAAAGAGAAATCAACTTCTGATGACTCAAGTGAACTCCAATGGATTTCATATGGCTTATGATGGTTCAAACTATCTCTATGGCAAAGTACAAGCTTCAATTCCAAGGATTGCTCAGTCAATTGTCCAAAAAGTCAACAGTCGACTATTTTGACCTAAAAGTCAACTATGGTCAAAGTACAGTCAAAATTCCTGATTTTTTTGTCAACATCCTTATTTTGAAGTATCATTCATCATTTGATCAAGGATTGATCATGATTCATCAAGGAAAGTTCAGAAATCAAAAAACTTAAAGTTTCTAAATTAGGGTTTTTGACCTTAAGTCAACTGAACTTTGACCAGCCATAACTTTCACATGGAACATCAGAAATTTCCCATCCAAAGCTCATTTTGAAGGAAATTGAATTCTCTACAACTTTGTCTCTCACATGCCAAGTCTAAAAATTCTTCATTTGAGAGATATGGATCAAAACATTACAGGTCCTTTTTGAAAGTCAACCAAAAGCAGTTTTTTGTCAAAGCCAATATCATCAAGATAAAATCCTCAAATGGAAAAAAGTTTCCAAAGTGGCTTGTAGAGGACATCTCTAGGTTTCCAAAAAGTCCTATAACTCCTCCATATCTTAAAAATTGAGGGAGATATGCCTTGTCAAAATTGGACAATTTTGAGAAGAAAAATGTGAAATAAAAGGCTCCAAAATGAATCTTTTTGCAAAGGGACCCAATCTTTCTTGTCCCAACCTTCATCCACAAGTTATCCAAGACTTCAAGTCCAATTTACACAAATTTATGAGATTTATTTGATTTTATATGGATTTTTTTATTCATTTAAAAGTGATATAATTCACATAAATCTTATAAAAAAATCAAAGATTATGATTAGGATATTTTTAAACCAATTTCAATCATCAAAATATATCTGATTTCATACCAAAATCATGCACATGGAGATTGGTGGAAAAAGATGCAATATTGGCCAAGTTTAGTAAGATTTGAACAAAAGATATTCATCCAAAAAATCAAATCTCAATCGTGCAAATTACAAAGATTTGGTTCACTTTTGTTAACCTAATTCCCTCTCCATATATACCTAAAGGCATTCAGATGCTAGGGGAACAAAATTCTGTAGCCAAAAGCCATAGTGAAGCTCTTAAAAAATTCAAGAAAGTGAAAGTTTGAATTCGAGATTGGAGGCTAATTCAAGACATCCTAAAGATTCAGGCACGTTCCTGAAAGCTTCCTGGAACTGTACCAATCACTACAAGGTTCTGAATCACCAAGAACGCACGCATAGAAGTCACGGTTTGGCCAAATTTTCTTAAGCTCGATTTCATAATTTGGTGCATTATAAATGAATTTAGATTGCATAATTATGTTTGTCATGATGCTATGTGTGATTCTGGAAGTTTTATTGCGTTTATGTGCCTGTATGGAGAATCCGCCATTAATAGGGTTTGAAGCTCCAATTTGGGGTTTTGCGTTTAAGGAAAAATTAGGCCAAACAAAGGACACCACCATACTCAGGGGATCAAAACAAGTCAATCTATGGTTTCCATTTGTATTTATATGGCATATCCTTGCAATTTTTTTCCAATTAATTCCTCTCTGCAGATTCCATGTGCCTCATGCATAAGAGCCTACCATGCGCCTCGACGTCCAATCATCAGATCATTGCCACCCTCAATCCAACGCTCATAAGGCCGCAGGTGCATCATAATCCATCAGGACTCACCCACACCTAAACAAAGCTAAGTTCTTGTTTTTTTATTCTTTATTTCTCTTATTTGTTTTGTTTTTTAATATAATTATTTTAATATTGTTTTTTACTACAACTAAAAGCAATTTAGGTTTATAATTTGGTATTTTAGGTTTTCATATAAAACTTTGTAATTAGTTTTTTTTTAATTTATTATTATTATTATTAAATTTGTTTTAATTAATTAAATATAGTTTTTTAGGTTAAATAACTAGATAATTAATTTAAATTAGTTTAAATAATTAGGTTTAATAATTAATTAATTTAAATAAATGTTAGGTTAATTAGTTAATGATATTTTAGGCTAACTAAATCAGGTTTAGATAATTTAATCAGATTAGGTTTTTAGGTTTGTGGTCAAAATAATTTTAAACGCTAACCCTAGTTTGGGTTTTTAACCTGCTTCGTTCTAATAACCATGATTAACTTTTGTCCCATTCGGGGTTTGCCTTTTGCCATGCTTTTTTATTTGTTTGCCTAAATTATTACCATTTTAATTTTTGATCTGTCACATTATAATTGTTGAGGTCTTTAATGCACTAACCTTTCTCTTCTTCGCTCGTAATTTTCAGGGTTGATCAGGGATGAGATGAAGGCTCGAGGCATTGGCATTAATTTGCCCCTTTATTTTCTTGCCCCTATTTTCTGTTTTTTTCCCTTTTCCCGTAGGTGTTTATTGTAATAGCGTAGGACTTTTTCGGCCTGTATTTTTTGACTGCATGGTTAGTAATCTTAGGGAGTGCAAGCCTTGAATTAACATAGCTCACTAATTACAAGATAATGTAACTGAACTGAACCACGTGATTGTGCCACACACTCACACTTTAGGGTAACCTCTCTTGTTGCCTTATTATTGTTGCCTTATTATTGTTGCCTTATTACTGTTGCCTGTTGCCTGTTGCCTTCACTTGTGAAAATAGTCAAGTCCCTCGATACTGAAGATACCTAAAGCAAATGTTGCCCTCAGTTCATTCATCATCAATTTTGTCCCTCGATGTTGCCTCGGTAAATGATGATTTGTCCCCATTGCTAAGGTATCCTCGCATGATGCCTAAAAAGATTAATGACTATTTTATCCTTCCCTTAGACTATCTGCCCTCTTTATGGCAGGGTCAATTGTCATACCCCAAAATTTGCGCACCCTATTGCTAACAGCCACATTATTTTAAACTTGGTCTTTACAAAAAATTTGGTTCATGGTCATTTTAATAGTAGTTAATTTTACTTATTTAAAAATATATATAATAATTTACTTTAAACTATTTGTATTTTTAAATAATAAATATTTCTGCTTGACCTCCATATATTTTTTAATGTCATCTAGTTTCGAATAAATAAATTGACACAAGTGGTGGGGAGGTAAGCTTTGCAAGTATAAGGTCATTACATATGTGTGACATTTTTTGTTACTAACTTTATTTCTTTTTCTTTAAAAAATCACTTTTTTATCATTTTTATTTTAATTTTCGTTTTCCCCTTTTAGACATTTTTTTAATAATTATTTTTAATTTATTTTATGTATTTTTCATTAAAAAGTGTCCAAAAATCATTAAAAAAAAACAAAATTTTTTCCATTCGTTTTTATTGGTCGTCTTGTGTCACATAATTTCTGATTGGTCAGTTTTCTCAGCAAAGAACAATCATATTTGATTTAAATCATATTTGATTTGATTTGGTTTTGGTCAATATTTAATTTTATTTCCTATTTTGTTAACGTAATTTCTTTGTATAAATAATGTCTCAATTCTACACTTTAGGGGACCCAAAAATTTTTAACCCTATTCCACGTACAAAACCTCACCGAACGAACAATTTTCTCTAACCCTATTCAATGCCATTCTTCACCGTACATTTCCATAACACACAGTGACTAACCATTATTCACCACAAACATTTTGCCGCCATCCTCACTAACATTCTCTTCCCGTTTTTTTTCAGTGACAGTAAAAAATCCATTCAACAATTCCCAACCCTTATTGTCAGTAACAATTTCATCAACCCTCACCCTTACCAATCCTAATTTTAATTCCAATAGTACACACGTACATCATTCACGTTCATTCACAACCCAACAATTGCTTCAAAGTTCCAAACCCTTTGTTTTTATAAGTCAAACAAAAAAACTGGAAATCAATTTTCAATCCCTCCAAAAAATAGTACCCATATTATTTTTGTCATCCCAATATGTCATGTACACTAATCTTCAAATCCAAAACCAAAACATCAAGTGGTTCCGTGTTTCCGAGTGGGAATAGTGAATGAAGATGATGAAATTCTATGCAATCTTCTTTGCCATTTTTTACGCTTTTCACGATGTAAGTTTTTTGCAGGACAAGCATTTAAGAGTGAAGGAAAAGAACGCAGAAGAGGAGATCCCACCAGATCCGGAATCGGACCACCAACCACTTCCATCACCGACGCACCACTCCGGCGATCCACGCAAGCCGCGATACGCAGCACCTCCGGCCGGACCACTGGTAGCCGCAAGACCTCCACGCGGCCTCCTCTCTGATCTCACCAACCGCGACCGCCGTCTCCGATCCGATGACAACCACAGCACCGTTGTTCACACAAATCACAACCGCCGGTCATGCCTCTTGCAACCGCTCCACCACCATAGATCCTCCATTCAACAACTCCGATCGTGATTACTGATTCAAGACAGAAGAAAAGACATTGCCCTTTGGTTTGGAGCAAAAGTTAAGGAGAGAGCATTGGTTTTGAAACGGATAAGACAAAAGCAGTTCGTAAACGTTCTCACCACTGTAATGTCACTTTCTATTCCTTTTAATTTTTCTCCTTTATTTATTTGGTCTGTTTTTTTTCTTTCTTATTTCTATTACAATTTAACACATATTTGGTAGGGATGGCAATTTGGCCCATCCCCAGTGGGTACCCACAAAAAACCCTATATCGGGTAGGGTAAATACCCATAAAAATGGGTATGGGCACGGGCACAGGTAATTACCCATTAAAATATGCGGGTATGGGTGCGGGCACGGGTACCTTACTACCCAACCCGCCCCATACCCACACTACATATTTCTATAATGTCATTTATATTATTATATAAAAATGCATGATTCAAAATTTTTTTAAAAATACATCGCTATTAAATCATTACACATTTTAATAAAAGTGTTTATTTGTTTCTTAACTCAACAATAACATACATAATTTTTTTAATATTGTTAAAAAGACTTAAATTACATGATATTTTGTAATTAAACGATTTAATTTTATTATAAATGCGGGTAAACGGGTACGGGTATGGGCATTGAGGTACCCACATAGTACGGGTACGGGCATGCATATTGATACCCACGCGGGTTTGGGCTCGGGTACGAGGATTTTTTTAAACTGCGGGTATGGGGACGGGTACTATAGTACCCTGCCCAAACCCTGCCCATTGCCATCCCTAGTGGTCTATTTGTCTTGTCACTTTAGAATACATACGTAAATTTTATCATTTTTAAACTGGCACCGTATACTTTGATCTGATACATGTTTATCTAGATAATATATGGAGAGAAATATCTTAACATAATATAATAATAATAAAAAAGGTTATGAAAAGAGATGTAAAGGAGTGACCGATCCACCCCATACTTTGAAATTTTCTTCTTTTCATTTTTTTAATTTTTGTTTTTTATATTAAAATCCAAGTGGTTTAGTTTTGTAAGTTAGTACCTTTTTTTTCAGATATTATTTTGTTTCTTTCTTTATGAGAAAGAAGTAGAATCAGTATTAGGAACAGCACCCTCCATGTCTACTTTTTAGTTATTCATTTATTTATTTGGTTATTTTAACTAGTTTCAATAAATTTTAAAAAATTAATATTATAAAAAACACAAAAATAATTTGTTTAATTTTAATTTCTCTTTTAGAATTAAATATGTCTGTTTTAGATTTTTTTTCTTTTAATCAATAATTATTTAAATATTATCATTTTAATCATGTATCATTTTATATCGGCACTACCATTTTCTTGTTTATTGCGAGGTACGTTCGAGTTGTTTATCTATTCTCGTGGATATTCGCAAATTCATCCTCAATCTTCCACACTGGATCCAAAGGTTATCTCAAGATCCTCCGACTACGCGCCATATCAGATAAAAAAAAAGCTAAGTTTCTGATTTTTATTATTTATTTAATATCATTTTATCTTGCCTCTTTTGATTAAAATAGGGTTAGCTTAAATCACCAATGAATTGGTAATGCACTCACCCTTTGCTGTTTATTCTTCCTTTGCCAATTTTCAGGGTTAACCAGCCGGTCAAAGCTCTAACGTTCGGTAACCCTAAAACTCATTCTGTTTTAATTTCTTCTTTTCAATTATTATTTGTGTCAAACCATTTGCTCTGTTGGAGTTTCATTTTATTGCTTTTTCTCCCCCTTCCCATGGCTTATTATGTAACTGCTCGGTTGTATTGTGTGGCCTTGAAGGCACTTAACACTGTCATATATATTATTATTGTGTGGCCTTGAAGGCACTTAACACTGTCATATATATTATTATTGCGTGGTTAGTAATTTAGGGCGATAATTTCTGAATTAATCACGTGATTGTTGCACCCACGCATCTTTTATGGTACCCCTCTTGTTGCCTGTTGCCTGTTGCCTTGTGTTTTTGCAGAATAGTCTTGTCCCTCGAATACCAGGATACCTCAGCAATGTTGCCCTCAGTTCATTCTCAAGGTCATAAGTCCCTAATGATGCTGCCTTCGATTCGCAAATATGACCTCGTCCTCGAAGTTGCCTACGAAGTGCTGAGGTATCCTCTGGTTGCCTAACGAAGAAGGCTATTCTAATCCTTCCCTTAGACTACCTGCCCCTCTATGGCATGGGACAGTCTTATGGCGAACGATAACTCGATGACCCGTTAACCTCCAAATGAAAGGCTTCCTGCCCCCTTATGGCAAAAGAACCGATTTTCTACATTATTAAGGTAATTGCCCTTAATTGCCTTGCTCTGTCTAAAAAACATTTTAATATTCTTTCTCATAAACCTTCAAAATGGCTACGCTCATTTACGAGTTAAAGTCCGTATTCACTTCTTCTACATTTCTGAACGAAAAAGAGCAAAGCAATTAAGAGCCCATGGAAAACCATGGATGAAAAAGGTGCTTTTTAAACCTTCCCTTTGCATAAATTACCCCCGAACTCAAAATTTCTTTTAAAGGTTTTTTTCTGTTCTTTTAGCCTTTCTGATATTTGGATAAAATAAAAGTTGGTGGCTACTCTTGCTTACCGCGACATTTCTTTAAAAGTCAGTTCACCGTATTACATCAGTCTTATGGCGAATGATAACCTCGATGACCCTAGGACTTCCTACCCTTCTATGGTATGGATAGCCCTGAAAAGCTAAAAGAACATTTTTTTCAAAACTTAGGATATTTGCTACTAATTGCTTGCTCTGGTTTAAATTCAACTTTCCTCTTTCAAAGAAAACTTCGAAAAGGCTACGCTTATTTTGCAAGCTAAAGTCCTTATTCAAATCCTTTTTCTCAAACTTCTCAAACATTTTGAAAACAAAGTGAGCTAAGCAATTAAGAGCCCATGGATAACCATGGATATAAAGGGTGCTTTAAACCTTCCCTTTGTATAACTTACCCCCGAGCTTTAGCCTTTCTATAAATTGGATAAATTAAAAGTCGGTGGCGACTCATGCTTACCGCAATATTGCTTGCTTACATTTTAAAAAGTCAGTTCACCGTATTACAAAGGGATATGTGTTTTGGTAGATGATATCCCAGATGAGGATATATGCTTGATAAACCATATCCCAGGTGATGGATAGGTGCTTGATAAACCATATCCCAAGTGAAGGATATGTGCTTTAATAAACAAAATCCTAGGTGAAGGATAAGTGCTTTGATAAACTTTATTCCAGGTGAAGGATAAGTGTTTTGATAAACCATATCCCAGGTGAAGGAGAGGTACTTTGATAAACCATATCCCAGGTGAAGGATATGTGCTTTGAAGTTGAACTACTAACTACCTGACGAGAATTTTGGTTTCAAAATTAGCTTCTAAATGGGAACTGGAAAACTACCATACGAGAATTGGTTTCAACTATCAGAAGGAAACTGACTTAAAGGTAGGCTACCAAATGGGAACTGGTGAAAAAGATAGGTTACCAGATGTGAATTGGTTTTGGAAACTCAACTTCCAGACGAGAACAAGATTTGATTTAACTTTCAGACAAGAACTAACTACTAGACAAGAACTGGATTTGGAAACATAACTTTCAGACGAGAACTGGATTTGATTTAACTGTCAAACGAGAATTGACTACCAGACGAGAATTGGATTTGCAAACACGACTTCCAGACGATAACTGGATTTGTTTTAACTATCAGATGAGAACTGAATACTAGACGAGAAGTGGATTTAGAAACACAACTTTCAGACGAGAATTGGGTTTGATTTAACTGTCAGACGAGAACTAATTACCATATGGGTACTGGATTTGGAAACATAACTTTCAGACGAAAACTAGATTAAATTTAACTATCAGACGAGAACTTACTACCAGACGAGAACTGAATTTGAAACACAACTTCTAGACGTGAACTAGATTTAATTTAACTGTCAGACAAGAACTGACTACTAGACAGGAATTGGTGAAAAAGATAACGTGCTAGACGGGAAATGGTTTTGAAATGATCGGGCTTTTAATTTCCAAGTGATGTTAGGTTTTGAAGTGCCAATCCAACTTGGGATTTTGACTGTAGGATTTGTTTTATGGGAATATTCTAGATGAATGAGAAGATATGCATGGCTTGACGCTAGAGCGCCACGACATGATTAACGCATGATGATGATGATGATATGAAATAACATGAATGTCCAACAAGTGCCCTTGTAGTGGGTCATGGACGATTTAGTTTTAGAGAAGTTTCTTACATAACAAGGCTTATTCTCAACAAATGGTAGGGTATTATGCCAGCATAACTTCCTGATACTCATTAAGAACTCGACAATTGCTGATGTAGGACAGAGCTTCCAACTTGAAAGTATGTAGAGGACTTGTCCCTATATAGCTTGTCTTGCCCCAGTCTTGTTGGTAGGGTCTTTGAAAGATTTTCTTGAGGATGAAGTTGGACACCATCATGTAGTGATATGACCTCTATATAGATTTCCCCAGTATTTTAATCTTGAAAATTGTGCCTATATCATTAGGTTATGGAGGAGTGCATTGGGAAATGACTTGGATCCCACAATAATGTGATATAAACTTGATATGGATTGCCCCACTATGTGGATCTTCGGAAGGTATGCCCATGGTTAACTGGTATTGGGAGTGGTTAACTTCACTGTGCTCTTGAGATGGCATGCCCCTAGTACAAAACTTGGATAGATTTGCCCTTGACTAATGGGCTCTTGAATGATTTGCCCCTGATGAACTATTTTTGAAGAGGTTTTTTTATTGAACCTTGCAACAGTCTTCCCCATATTGATTGAGCTTTGGAGGGGTTTAACCTATGTGGGCCAATTCTTGGAATATTTTTACCCCTAACCAGTAGGAACTTCGGATGATCTGCCCATGATTGTAAGAATTTGCTCTTTGATTTGGTAGGATCCCTTAGGTGACTTGCCATTAGTTAGAAGGATTTTGACAAATTGGCTCTTTGGTTGTTGAAACTTCCTCGATGCTAAGTATTGATTGAATAGTAAAGTTGTCCCCTTTGAAAAATAATTGTTACACAATGTTCATGAAAGTTTTAAAATCAAAATTGTAATGGAAAATAGATATGATATGCAAGGTGGATGAGTAAGAATGAAGGTAAAAATGGGGTTAGCGATGATTTAACAAACATTCGGAGTAAGTTTAACACAAATTTTTCTAAGTATGCTTTCATAGTGAACCTAGCTTCAATTAGGTATTTTAAGGGTTGTACCGTGGTTTGGTTCACGATTTAAGAAACAAAGGATATAAGGCTATAAAATTTACTTTTCCCCTACCCCATTCCCCATGATGATCTCTGGCCCTAAATCCAATTAACCCAACAAATTTATTCTGCAAGATAACTTTGATAGTTATGATGATGGAGGTAGATGTATAAGTTGAAGCACTTGATGAGATTGTATAGGTGGAAGTCACAAGCTTGTCTCCATTTTTCTTTTTCTTTTCGCTTTAAATCCTTATTTTTGCATGCACCGATTCTTTTGATTCTGCGGACCATCAGGATACTCTAACTTTTTCCTAAGTCAACTTTTTTTCAGATTTTTGACTTCTTATTTTTTCTTGGACTTAGTGGGATCTTTTTTTTTGAACGAGTCTTATGATTTTGCTTTCAGTTCATAAAGGTCGTGATTGTCGTGTTAACTATGGTGAGCTTTATCTTTTCACTGCTTCCTTGATGTTTGATGATGTGCACGAGGAAGAGGGTGTGCTTAAACCTCTTGATGTTGTGATTAGATGGACTAATTCTCTTGAGATTAGAATGCATTATTGAATTAATTGAAACCTAACCTTCCCCTGGTTAAGATTAAAGTTTTTTTTAAATAGAAACAACACCGACTCCGGGCTCAAAAGGGTTGACTACGGATTATCTCCTTATTTCTTCGGTGCTTGGGAAGTGAAAAATGTCTTACATCGTCAGCCATGTCATACTAATAACAACATACGTCAGCATATTTAGTCATTTAGTTTACATCATTCTCCCTCAAAGTTTTTAATGGTTGAAAAATGGAATAGCAGAAAATGATTGACGATAAGTGATGGTAAATGAAAGAGTGGATACGAATGGAAAAACATGCATGCTCATTTTAAAATTATTGATAAAAAAGTACAACTTAAGAAACAAACAAAACCTAGCAACAATGAAATTTCAAATGGAAATAAAAGGCCTAATGGTCCTAAGGATGAGCTTCTTTATTGATCCATTGACTATCGGAGATTCTTCTTGAAGTTCTTCGCATTCACTCGTGTATGGGTTGTCGTTCACCTACAAGTTTCCTTCTTGAAGGGTTAAGTACTTCTTGTCGATCAACTATTAAACTTTGGCTTTGAAAGTGTTGCACTCCTTAGTCGATGCCTTGCTGATCCAACGTGATATCTATATTGCACATTGGGATCATACTCAAGAGGGAATGGCTTCGGCGGATGCTTAAGAAACTTGGGAACCACCAATGAGCTTTGTATCAGATGTGGTAGAAGTTGACTATAGGTCATAGGAAATAAATTCAGGGGAGAATTCCTTCTTTCTAGATTATTTTGGGGTCTGTGCTGATTCTGATGATGATTCTGTTGTTCATGGACTTGGGCTTTCTGATTTGCACGAGGAGTGACCCATGGTTGCTTGTACTGAGGACCAAGAAGCCTTGGTTGTTGGCATTGAACAACTGCTGAACACAGGTATTGATGATAAGGCATTGTAGGTGGAGCATGTGGAGATTCCGATGTTGTATCAATTTCATCATCTTCTTCCTTTTAGGAATCACTAAAGGATTCCACCTTACTGATATGGATACTCGAGGTGTTTTAGATTCTTCCACTTTTGAGGCCATTCTCAACGTGTTCTCCAACTATTACTAAGTCAGAGAAGCTTGATGTTACATTGTGTATCATTTTTTCATAGTATTTACCTTGTAGGGTGCTCATGAACATATCTACCAGCTCCATATCCAACAATGATGGTTGCACTCAGACGACCAACTCCCTCCATCTCTGGGTGTATTCTATGAATGACTCGTTGCTTTTTTAGTTAGGTTTTGTAATTGAGCACAGTTTGGATCCATATCAGTGTTGGATTGATAATGATTAAAGAATTCCATGGCCAAGTCGTTCCATGTGTATACATGGTTTCTCTCTAGTTGCATATACCATTCTAGTGACGCACCATTGGGACTATCTTGAAAATAGTGGATGAGCAACCTGTACTTGTGAGAGTATATAGTCATCTTTCAGTAATATAACCTCAAGCGAGTCTTTAGACATCTAAACCTTTTGTACTTCTTGAAATTTGGAATCTTGAACTTTGGAGGAATCGCCACGCCCAAAGTAGCCATATACTAAAATCATCAAACTTATGGGTATCATGCCCCTCTATAGCCTTAAGTCTCTTTTCCAGCATACAATATCATTTGGTAGCTTAGACATCTCGTGGGTCTTCAGTATTCATAATCGAGCTTGCCCCTTGGGGATTTGGCACGAAGAATGCAAAGCGATTATACTCAATGGAATCATGAGGCGAGGTATGCTCATCTTGAACAATGGCATGTTCTTGTACATCAAAGTTCTTAATTGGGGCCCCTATTGGACAAGGTTGAGCATGAACGTTTTCTTGAGGTGTAGTGACGTCCTCAGTTATGGCTTGTTGAACATCTCTCCTTGCCATGGTTAACATAGAGATTTGTTCTAGATTTCCCAATGTCCTTCGTAAGTTGCTTCGAGTTTTTTATGTAAATGGTGTGAGGGCAAAGAAGAGTTTCAATGATGTCAAAACGTGCACTTCGAGTTTGGAAGTAACCCTGATCGACAATACAAAGACGGAGGCATGAAGAATCTCAAAATTGGCATTTTTGGTTGTTTGTGATGTATAGGTCGACCTACACAGTGTTCAGGTTGACTCATAGGTCCAAGACATGGCAATTTTGGAAGTTGGAATTGTTCAGGTCAACCTATAGCTCCTTCAGGTCGACGCATGGAACTTTGAGTGAGCCACGGGTTTGCTCAGGTCGACCCTTAGGTTGACTCATCCTGGAATTCATGTTGGGGCAGCATGCATCGACGCATGGCCCTATTTAGGTCGACGCATGGAACATTGAGTGAGTCACGGGTTTGTTCAAGTCGACCCTTAGGTCGACTCATAGCTTGTTCAGGTCGACGCATTGTAACACCCTAATTCTACCCTGCAATTATAAGCGAAAATCAGATTACATTAAAAAAATATTCATCAAAAGATGGGATGTCAAATTTCGACTTAACCAAACAAACATACTTATATTGAATTTAACATGGATACATAGCATTCGGAAAACACCACGTTTTTCAATAACTTCCAAACTTCAACTTATAAATTAGGATCGACTTAGAAACATCTTTCATTCAACTTTATATAAATGTCATCATGGAATACAACAACTAATAATAACGACTAATCCCCCCAAGTGCTACGTATCAGAGCAATGGACACTAACTCGACTTGCCATAATGCAACATAAAGACTTCACATCAATAACCTCAAACATCCACGACTAATCTTGAGTATCTGCCCATTTCCCATGGTAGGGGAAATATCAGCAAAGGGGTGAGATATCTTACAATATAAAGGAATGCATGATAAATAATATAGGAGATATAGATCATACACAATTTCATCACTTCGCATCACATACCATCTTACAACAATTTTCATCACAAAACACTTAGCAATATAATACAACTTTCAAAAACGGCAACAATGTCATTAATCAATTAAGACAACATATTCAATTTCACAATTATACTATCATCATGTCACAACAAACATATCATTCGTATCAACAATTCAAATCACATAATCAACTTATGAAATGACAACAATGTCAACAATCAACCATGACAATATATGCAATTAACAAGTAAGATTCCAATACATCACGACAAACATCTTATCATCACGTCGCAACAACAAACACATTCAAAGCAACATCAAATGCAATTCAAATGTGACTCAACTTGCAAATGCATGTGGTACCATTCGGAGTAAAACTCCCATCTCAATCATTGCCATTGGGCCATAGTCGTTACCGTTTTCAGGCTAATAGTCGTTGCCATCTTTCAGGCTAATAATCGTTGCCATCTTTCAGGCTAATAGTCGTTGCCATTCTCAAGCTAAGGGACATTTATGCAATGGATGTGACACAATGGCACACATCCACAAAACACATAAACAATACGTCACAACATCGTCTAAATCACCATCGAACATTATCATTATAATGTCGAACTTCAACAACAACAAAATCATCATCATTCATAAGAATGCATCACTTCACAATCACGTCGCTATGTCATATCATCATACAACATTACTTCACTTCACAATACATCACAATACAACTTATCAACATTGACCATAGGGTCTACAACAACAACAATTCATCATGTTACAACAACAAACATTAAGAATTCATCATGTTACAACAAACATCAACAATTCATCATATTACCAACAACATAAACACATTCATCATATTCCTTATTTCAAGTAGTCATCATAACACATTATATTCAACTTCATATATATTTTTAATTCATCACATGGCATCGTCGTCGACTCATACATATCAAATACGCACAATTAATCGCATATAGCATACAACACCTTTATTAATTATGCATATCATCACATACATCATTATCTCATCATAAGGAAGGTACATATCATCATATCAATAAAATTGTATCGTCATAAGAAAAACATACGTCAGGTTATACTACAACATAGTTATGTCAATTCATCGCGAAGAGCATACTTCATATGTTAACACAACATAGTTCATCACTTAATCCTAATAAACATAATAGGAGACTAAATCCTATGAATCATTTCATTGCATCGTGGTATAGTTCATTGTGCTATCTTTCCAACGCTTTGAACGGTGCATAAAACGGAGTTATGGATCAAAAGTTACACATATTAGAATTTTCCCAAATCTGCCTACAATTCGCGCCGCCACCCTACAGTCGTGCCGCGAAATTCAAGTCAGTAGCCAACCTTTCCAAACTGACTCAGTTCGCGCCGCCACCACATGTTCGCGCCGCGAACACAGGTCAGAAGCATTTTTCTGCACGAGTTCAACATAGCCCCCTTCTCATCCCAACACCCAAATCCATATTCCAGCTCAAAATTGCACACTAAATTCACATACATATCATTTATACAACTCATATGTACCACTAGATTCATCAAAACCTCATTAACATGCAAATCTATGAATTTCATCCAAATCCCAAAAGTTAGGTTTTTCCATTCTTTCCACCAAACATGATATAATTCAAAACTCACACATAGAATCATGGTAAGAAGCATTATAACATATCATTTCCATCAATACATACAACATTACCCAATTGATTTCACTTAAAACCTAACAATTTCAAACTCACACATCCATGGGGAATAACATACAATTTAACCCACCATAAACATCATCATGTCAATCCTTAGAGAGTAAGAACCCCACCTTTACCTTATCAAAAGCTTCACTTTCTTCAATGGAGTTCTTCCTCTTCATGCCATAACTTTCCTCTTTCTCCAAATGAGAGTTATGTCTCTAAAACCTTAACTTTCTTACAATCCTTCTTTTCTTAATTGGGCTTAACCCACAATCCAATCTCTTTGTGTCATATTTCTTTCACTTAGGCCCAATTCATAATATTCCTCTAATTACTCAATTAAGCCAAATAACACACATAAATAAATAATCACATAACATAACGATTATTATTTTCAATAATATTCCACAACTACAATTGCTCCTTAACTTAATTAATACCAACTTGCAATTGTATTTATCCGACTAATCTGACTAATTAATCCGACCATAAACTTAACTGCACAAATCAACATATTAATCCAATTACGCCTTTAGAATAATACCGATAAATCCCAACCTCGACTAATTCCAACGAATAAATCCTTGATTTAATTTAATTAAATAATTAATTAAATTCGGGGCGTTACACATGGATTGTTCAGGTCGACACATAACTTGTCAAGTCCTTTTTGCTGCATCCACGAGTTTGCTCAGGTCGACCCTCTCAATTGCTCAGGTCGATATGTCGCTGTGAAAAGATGCTTTTTACTGTTTCCTTATTGCTTTAGCTTTGGATGACATATAAAAGGTTCATTGGTTATTTCATTTTTTTAACAAGAAAAGTGAAATAGATACACAAGGTTCTTATCATCTTTAACCTCTCATTCATCCATTGTCAACTACACATAACAATTGTTGTCAATCAAGGTGAAGAGCGTGTGTTGATAACATCCGACGATAGATTGAGTTCATGTTCGGGGTAACAAATTGTGGGTTTTTCTTGAATAAAATCTGAGGGTTTTATCCTCCAAGATCATTAGGATTTGGGGATTTTTGACGATTCTTCGTTTCATCAATATTTAACCGTGCTTAAGGGTTTGAGGAATCAGGGGTTCGCTCAACAAGGTAGCAACAGTTGGAGGATAGAGAAGGAAGAATCACGGTCACTATCTTAGGATTAAATCAGCCGAGCAGAGGGTTTGAGAATCGAATTGGATTCTCAACAAGGTAGCTACAACTGGAGGTTTATCAAAGATTTGTGGCACACTTGGTTCATCTCGAATCAAGGGAAAAGAAGAACATTGTTTCATTTTTTTCTGCATTTGTAGTTGGTAATTGGTATATTTTCTTTTCTTGTAAATGCTTTGCATTCAATATCATATATCCTAATTCTAAGTTTAGAATTTGGGGCAGACGTACCCTACACGAGGACGACAAGGGGATCTGCCTAAACAAATCGCGTGTTGTTTTTCTTTATCGCACTTTATTTTCATTCAGCATAATTTGTGTTTTGTGTGCTGTTAAAAGTTGGTGAAATTTCGCACACCAAGTGTTTGAAAAAATTACAAAAGCACAAATTATTGTCGTTATTTCTAAACAGTTCATTGGAAGTAATAAACACTAAAGTGGCACAAGTAAGCACATTGACACATCAAAAGCATTAATTCAACTTTCATTGTTTTCTCGGTTTAGCATATCCGGTTTTCCAATAACTGATCATTCTTAGACGAGTTAAAATTCGGGGTGCTTTCGTTTGAAATTTAAAAAGCGCTTAAAGTAAACAAAGGATCTATTCAACCCCCCTTCTAGATCCGTCAAATCGTCTAGCAAGTGGTATCACGAGCGCCGGGTTATCTAGTGCTTCACATATAACTTTTTATAAAATGGAGAACGATCCAAAAGGGGCGTACAATAGAACGCGTGTTTTCTCCGGTGAAAACTATAGTTATTGGAACGACTGTGTGCGTGTGCATATCAACTCCATTGATGGGAAAATATGGAAAGTCATCCTCGAAGGTCCTATGGCAATAACCATAACCAATGAGGCTGGCGTTACCAGACCAAAACCGGAAGCACAATGGGATGAAAAAGATGAAAAGAATTATGCATATGTTTGAAAAGCTAGAAACATGATTATAGCTTCCCTAGGGGTTGATGAGTACTTTCGCGTGTCACATTACGAAACTGCTAAGGCAATGTGAGATGCGTTGCAAATCACCCATGAGGGAACAAATGATGTCAAACTAGCTAGAATCAATACTTTAACACAAGAGTTTGATCTCTTTCACATGAAGCAAGGGGAAACCATTGCGGAAATACAAAAGAGATTTTCTCATATCATCAATCGCTTACACACTTTAGGACATATTACTCCCAATGTTGTTCCTACTAATAAAGTTTTGAGATGTCTTAGTAGGGAATGGCAACCGAAGGTCACGGCAATCAAGGAAGCCAACGATCTTACTACTTTGGATCTTACGACTCTATTTGGAAAGCTTGAAGAACATGAGCAAGATCTCACGAATCTAAACAAGCATGAAAAGAAAGAAAAGTCAAAAGACACCGAAAAGAAGTCAATCGTGTTAAAGGCTTCAAGCTCAAAGTTATCCACCAAGGATTCGTGTAAAGTGACTCTAGTGATGAAGGTGAAAGTCCGGATGAAGATATGGGTTTGTTTGTAAGAAAGTACAATAGGTATCTTCGTAAGAATGAAATCAAACACTCGGACAACAACCTTGTCGACTATAGACGCCAAGCCAAGCCCAACAAGCAAGATGATAGTAAGAAATCCAAGTCAAAAGGATCATGCTGCAACTGTGGTAAGCCCAGTCACTACATGCCGAAATGTCCATCGCTCAAGAAAGACAAGGCAAATAATAAGTTCCAAAAGAAATCAACAAAAGCTAGGAGGGCATGCATTGCTTGGGAAAGTGATAGTGACTCTTCTAGTAAGGAAGATTTAAGTGATGAAGAGGAGATGGTCAATCTATGTCTTATGGCACACCAAATGAAGAAAAAGAATGTAAGTCACCTCAAATATAATAATGTTGATAAAATGTCTTATTCTGAATTACAAAAAGCCTTTGATAATCTACATCAAGAAGCCAAGGAAGCTTTCAAACGCTTGGCTTCAAATAAGAAAATCTTTTCATACCTTGAGAAAAAGGTTTCCGATTCCAAAAAGGAATTAGAAACTCTCCATGACTCTATGATAGAGGATATCAAAGGCAAGAGAGAAAATGACAAGGATTTTTGGTTTAAATGGGGTGTATGTGAGTCTTGTCACATTTGGCAAAGAGAGGCTTGAACTCTCAAAACCAAATTAGATAAAGCTTCACAATTCAAAGTTACATTTGCTATTGATCAATCACATTTTAGAAATAGTATGATTAATCCTTATCAAAAATACACGTATGTGATAAAAGATCAATCAAGCAAATGTAATGACCATACAAACTTGGCTTGTCTATATTGTTGCAAAATGGGCCATACTATTAGGAAATATTGTTTTAGGAGATTCTTAATTCCTAAAGGCATCTTCAAATGGTTCCCCAAGAGCAACCTGTGTTTCACTCACACACAAGGACCCAATGAAAATTGGGTACCTATCTCCCTTGTTTAAATATTGTAGGTGGAATGCCTTGAGTCCTCTAAGAGAAGATGGTTTCTCGATAGCAGGTGCTCAAGACATATGACGAGTGACTTATCCTTATTATATGACTTCACGGCTAAGAAGAAAGGATTTGTGACCTATGGTGATAACAACAAGGGAGCTATACTCGGTAAAGGTAGTGTAGGTAATCCCTCTTCTACTACTATCTCAGACGTCATTCTAGTTGAGGGCTTTAAACACAATCTTATTAGCATTAGTCAATTGTGAGACAAAGGATACTCAGTTTCTTTTTCAAAAGAAATTTGCACAATTAGAAATAATGATAAGAAGGATAACGTGTTTAATGACCCAAGGGTTAACAATGTATACAGGCTTGAAACTAAATGAGGTATCAATGACTGAGGCTAAATGTCTTGCCACTATGAGTGAAGATTCATGGGTTTGGCATAAACCTTTAGCACACGTCAATTTTGACCTGCTAAATAAAATCGTTTCAAAAGACCTAGTTGTTGGACTACCCAAAATTAAGTTTTCCAAGGATCAATTATGTGACGTTTGTCAAATGGGGAAGCAAACAAGGATCTCGTTTAAATCAAAAAATATTGTTTCCACATCGAGACCCCTTGAACTTCTTCATATGGACCTCTTTGGACCATCTAGAATAAAAAGTCTAGGTGGAAACCATTATGGGTTCGTCATAGTTGATGATTTCTCTAGGTTCTGTTGGACGATTTTCTTAGCTAGCAAAAGTGACACCTTCTCCGCATTTGAAAAATTTGCCAAAATGTCTCAAAATAAGTTGAACACTAGCATTGTCACCATCTGAAGCAATCACGGAGGTGAATTCAAAAATCACCTCTTTGAAGTGTTTTGTGAGAAACATGGGATTAATCATAATTTTTCCGCACCTCGCACTCCACAACAAAATGGAGTGGTGGAACGTAAAAACCTTATTTTGGAAGAACTCGGAAGAATTATGATTAATGAACATGGGATTCCTAAATATTTTTGGGCCGACACTATAAATATGGCGTGTTATGTTTTGAATAGGATTCTAATCCGTCCTATTATAAACAAAACCCCATATGAACTTTTAAAGGGTAGGAAGCCAAACATCTCACACCTCCACATTTTCGGATGCAAGTGTTTTGTTCTTAATAACGGAAAATAAAAACTTGGAAAATTTGATGCAAAAGAGGATGAGGGTATCTTCCTAGGATATGCTCAGTCCAGTAAAGCTTATAGGGTATACAATAAGAGGTTACATATCGTTGAAGAGTCTGTATATGTCTCCTTTGACGAGTCTTATCTGAAATCGATCGGAAAAGGTAATATGTTTGATGGTGCAGGTATCTCGTCTGAGAGTATACTAAAAGATCTGTGTAATACGGTGAACTGACTTTAAAGAAATGTCGCGGTAAGCAAGATTCGCCATCGACTTTTATTTTATCCAATTGGAAAGGCAAAAAGAACAAGAAAGACCTTTGAAAAAGATTTTGAGTTCGGGGGGTACGTTATACAAAGGGAAGGTTTAAGGCACCCTTTGTATCCATGTTTATCCATGGGCTCTTAATTGCTTGTTTTCAAAAATGTTTGAATTGTTTGAAAAGTAGGATGTGAATAGAAGTTTGAATAAGAACTTTAGCTTGTAAATAAGCGTAGTCTTTTTGGATTTGATTTTGAAAAGAGTGGGAAAAAGATTTTGAATTTGAATTTGAATTGAGCAAGCATTTAAGAACAATTACCCTTAAGTTATAAAAAATGTTCTTTTAGCTTTTCGGGCGAAAGGGTCTATCCATACCATGAGAGGGCAGGAAGTCTTTCAATTGGATGTTGAAGGGTCATCGAGGTTTATCGTTCGCCACAAGACTGTCCCTGCCATAAAGAGGGTAGGTAGTCTAAGGGAAGGATATAATAGTCATTAATCTTTTTAGGCATCATGCGAGGATACCTTAGCAATGGGACAATCATCTTATTTTTTTCGAGGCAACATCGAGGGACTAGATGATTTTCAATCTCTTTAGGCAACCTTGCTTTAGGTATCCTCAGAATCGACGGACTTGACTATTATTTAGTATAATTAGAGGCAACAGAATCATAAGGCAACAGGCAACAAATGGATTACCCTAAAGGTGTGTGGGTGCACAATCATGTGGTTTAGTTCAGATATTTATCTTGTAGTTAATTATTCTAGGTTGATTCAAGGCTTGCACTCCCTAGGATTACTAACCACGCAGTTAAAAAATACAGAAATTAAAGGCAGAATTTAAAAGTCCTACGCTATTACAATAAACACCTGTATGTGGAAATTTAAAGGCAGGAAGTAAACCTAAGCTATTACAATAAAACCCTTATAGGGTAACAGGAAAATAAAGGCAGAAAGAAAGGTAGAAAACTTTTTACAAGGCTTTGGGGCAGATACATAATAATAGCAAGCAATAGTAATGCGAATAATAAAATTCAAAATAATAAGGCAAAATTAAAATAAAGGCCCATGCGACAATCAAGGGGATATGAGATGAGAAGAGCATTCGTGCATTGAAATTAGAGTTTAAAAATAGGTGTAAAAGTATAAGCCTAAAAATGCTAGCCTAAAAAAAATGGAGGAGAACACCAACCCTAATTCATGGGCAACAACATTAAGGCTACAGTTAATAGACAACACCTACCTTAAGGTTTCTAGGATTATCTATGGTTTGTGAAGTTTAAAGGCTAAACCTAATTGTGATTAAAATTAAACCTAAGATTAATTTTATTATTAAAAAAACCTAAAATTAATTAAAGTTATTCTAATTAAATAAAAAAAATTAATATTATAATTAACCTATAATTAATTATTAACTTTCTAAATATTAATTATTGATAGAAAAATAAAAACATTTTGATAACAAAACAAGACTTTTAAATAAAAAGAAATAAAAAAAGAAAGGAAAAAAAACTGAAAAATAAACAAAAGAATAAAGGAACCTGGCGCTAGTGATCTTGTGGGGTTGATTTGTGATGGTCCATGGTGGGCCTTCAGCCTTGTGGACATTGGATCAGAGTGAGATGCAATCGTATGGCTGGGATCTGAGGTTGCATCGTGGGCATGCAGGGAAGGAGTTATACAAGATCCATTATTTAAATATCTGAAAAAAATAACATGATAGGGTGGGGATCGAACCCACTCCTTTTGGCTTCTTCACACGTCTCTTTTGCCATTCGTTCTGTGCTGGTTAGTTGCTACTGAATGGAATATATAAAATATAAAGGAAAACGTAAAAATCTATGATAAGAATTCAAATATGAGTCAGCTGGGACCCACACACGCGGCAAGGACCAATTAATGTTGGGATAAATGCTTGGATTCGTTGACCCACGAATCAGAGGTGGAGAGAGGAACTTGCTGATTTAATGAGCCAATGGAAACGCAACACGCCCAGTCAACTAGTCTCCTTCACTGTTCATCATCTTCAAACGTTTTAAACCCATAATTCGCTACGGAATAACCTCGAATCTGCTACGCTTTCCGCAACGTTTATTGTAGCTAATCCTGAAAAATCAAAACTCGTATGCAAATGTTAAACACATCACCAAGCCACCCAGATTACCTAATTTGGGCATGACAAATTCAACGGTGACGATATTTTGGATAAACGAAGACTGTAGCCATGGGAACACAAACATTGGAGCTTGGAACTTCATCAATGGTGACTTCGTACTTCTGCGCTAAAGCTTGTTATTCATACGTCAAATGTATTCTAATAATGTTTATTAAGAGTTATATGCAAACAAAATTGAATCATGATGCATGAATAAAGGAATTCAAAACAAGAAAAAGAAAGGTAACCGGTGATGATGGGTGAGGGATGTGAGGGCAAGGTGTAGTTTTCATGACGTCAAAACACTGTGAATCAACTACAACCCAAATGGAATCTAAGAAACCGAGCAAATGCAACTAAGACAAGTATCTTTGACCACAAGACATTAATAGGTCGACTCATGGATGCAATAGGTCGACCTATTGCAAGCTGATTCTGAAAAATTCCAAGTAAGAAGTGAATGCGTCGACGCATTACATGCATAGGTCGACGCATGGAACTTTGAACTCATCTCGGGTATGCGCTTGCTGACCCTTCAGGTCGACTCATTCAGCTTTTGAAACCTCAAGTGAAAAAGGAAAATGCGTCGACGCATGGATGGAGTAGGTCGACGCATGGAACTTTGGGGAATCTCGGGTATGCGCACGCCGACCCTTTAGGTCGACGCAAGTGTCTCACATTCCTCATTTTCAGGTGCAACAAACTCAATAGGTCGACCTATGCAGAGAGCAAGTCGACCTGTCGCTCATTAAATTGGTTTTTCTGCTGTGTTCAAATTCGTTATGCATTAAGTGTGGTATAAATACTCAAGTGATCATTCTATGGCAAAAATAACAAGAAACGTGAAATATAGACTCAGCTTCTTCTCATCTTCAACCTTTCGCTTATTGATCGAGAATCACACATAATCATCTTTCTCGATCGAAGTAAGGAACGTGTGTTGATAAGGTTCGACGGTAGAGTTTGTCTTGTTCGAGATTCGGCGGTAGACATTCATCTTGTTCGAGTGAAGAGTGTTGAGGGTGTTTCTTGTATAAAACCTTAGGGTTTTTCCTTCCTCATCAAAGATTTTGGTTCGAAGGTTTTTGACGATCGATTTGCTTTGGTAATCAATTCAGCCGTGCATAAGGGTTTGAGAGATTGAAGATCTACTCAACAAACTTGCTACAACCGGAGGATTGAGAAAGAAACGATCGGGGTCTTAATCGTGAAGATTAGACATCGACTTGATTCGACTCGAATCAAGGGAAGGATCGAAGTGTATTTCAATTTTACTGCATTGTTGTAGTTGGTGATTGGTACTTTCTTTCCTTGTTAAACATTTTGCAATCAAATAAAAACTTTCCTAATTTCAATTGAAATTAGGGGCAGACGTACTCCTGCGAGGACGATAGAGGAACTGCCTAAACAAATATCGTGTTCCTTATCGCTTTTATTTTATCGCATTTTCACTTGTTTTCGTTTATTTCCATTATTGAACAAAAACTAAGGTTAGGTAAAATATCGATCACCAAGTGTTCGATAAAATTACTCAATCACATTTTTGTTCATATTTTAGTGAAAACGTTCATTTGTGAGTAATATACCATATTGTGTGTAATTGAGACAATCGAGATTTTCGTTAAAACGTAATTCATCACTTATCATTCTCATCCGTTTGGTTTATAGCACATATCCGGTCCCCGATAACATAATCAACTTAGACGATTAAGTGATTAAGGGAAGTCACGTTTCAAATAGCTAAAATTTTCTTAGGTCGAAAAAGGTGGTCTATTCACCCCCCTCTAGACCAGTCCTATCGTCTAACAAGGGAGTTCCGGCCGCTTGCAGGCTTGAGTATGGAGTGGGAATGACTCCTGATGTCCTTAAGATGATGATTAGGTGCTTGAGATTCGCAAAGAATGGCTGCCACCAAAATTTGTGCTTGCCCTAGTTTTGTGACATTTTTGTAAGCTTAGAAGTCTCTTCTTCTTCTCCTAATTTTTTCGTATTTTTCCCCCCTGCTCTCAACCAATTCCTCTATATATAAGGGTTGTATTAGGTCTACAAGAATGGCAATAAATCAATCCTTGAGAGAGATTGGGAATTGATTGAAAAATTCATGGAAACTTTCTAATTTTGGCCCATGTTAATTCTTTAAACAAATCCCTCTAATTTCTTTGTGCCTTGGATGATGTGGAAGATTTGATTTGAATCCATGAAAAAGGAATGATCATTATATAATTATTTTAGGATTTTATTTGATTTTTATTTGAAATTAAATGATTAAAATCAAATATAAATAAAATAATATCATGAAAATAATATTATTTGATTCTTGGACTCCCTTTAGGCTTAATATTTCGTGGATAGCTCAAATTTATAGGCCCATTATTCAAAAGTGTGAAAATCTCCAATTAGGGTTGCATGCATTTTCTGAATTTCACCCAACTTCTGCCAACCATAACTCATTCATTTTTTATCATATGACAATGATCTTGTACTTTTTGGAAAGCCCAAGATGTCCTCTACAAGCCACTTTAGAAGCTTTTTTGCATTTGAAGATTTTATCTTGATGATATGGCTCTTGACAAAAAACTGCTTTTTGCAATCTTCTAGAAGGACCCGTAATGTATTGGCTCATATCTCTTATGCGGGAGCATTTCTTGACCTTGAGCTCAACATCAAAGTTGTAGAGAATGAAATTTCCTTGAGAATAGGCTTTGGTTGGGGAATTTTTGATAAATTATGAGAGAGAGATGATCAGTCAAAGTTGGGTTGACTTTTAGTTCAAAACCCTAATTTAGCAACTTGGACTTTTGTGGATTTCTGATCTTTCATTGATGAATCATGATCAAATGATGAAAGTGCCTTTAAAATATTAATGTTGACCAAAAATCAGGAGTTTTGACTGTAATTTTGACCATAGTTGACTTTTAGGTCAAATTGGTCGATTGTTGTCTATTTGAGCAGTTGACTGATCAAACTTGTGAGTTAGAGCTTGAAACTTGGCATGAGGATCTTTTGAGGCATGTGAGAGACCATGAGGTCCACTTGAGGTGTCAGAACCTGATTTTACTTTGAGAGGAGCAAAACCCTAGTTGGAGGGTTGTTGTTTAGGAGAGAGACTGCATGCTTCCTTCTTGTGTATCTTTGAGTATTTGAAAGTCAGATGGACTGAAATATGAGTAAATATGATGGGCAAATTTTGGGGTACGACAGCTGCCCCTGTTCAATTTTCTTATACCTGAGGATGTAGATTGGCCTGTGTGCCTGTCGGAATCTGAAGGTAGAAGAGGATTGAACACGAGAATACCCAGGAATTTGCCCTAGCTAAAGTAGGGACTTTTGCCGGAGACGGGCTTAAAGATGCCGTCCAAGTGTTAGAAAAAGATGTATGAGATGGGTTTAAAGATGCCATCGGGATGCTGACAAAAAGTTGATTGAGATGGGCTTAAAGATGCCATCTAGTTTGATGAGTTGAGAGTCAGAATACATCGTACGTTAGATCGTCTCTGAACTTGAAGTGTTGGGAAGTAGTTGTTAAATGTTATTCGTGTCAGCACCGTTTGTAGTAATTGAATTAGACTTTGGAAAAGTGATCGTATCTACACCGTTCGTGATGATAGAATTAGATCTTTGAAGGTCGATCGTGTCAGCACCGTTCGTAGTAACTGAATTAGATCTTTGAAAGTTTGTCGTGTTAGCACCGTTCGTAGTAACTGAATTAGAATTTGAAGGTCGGTCGTGTCTTCACCGTTCGTGATGATAGAATTAGATCTTGGAAAAATTTTGATTACTGCCAGGGGACTGACGTAGATATCATTGCCAGGGGACTAATATGATAAGGGCCAACTGATCACCGCCAGGGGACTAACATGATGAGAAGGATTTTTATTACTGCCAAGGGACTGATGTAGATATCATTGCCAGGGGACTAATATGATAAGGGCCAACTGATCACCGCCAGGGGACTAACATGATGAGAAGGATTTTGGTTACTGCCAGGGGACTGATGTAACATATCATTGTCAGGGGACTAATGTGATATTTCACTGCCAAGGGACTAATGTGATGAGAGTTTGATATGAATGATTATCAGAACGAATATTCGTCCAGATTGCTTTTGGAGAAGAAAATTTGATTATTAGAGTTGATAAGTTGTTTGATGACATTCGTCCACTTGGGAGCTTACCTGAAAAACAAAGTTAGAAGCATGCAATGTCATGATGCATGGTATGTATTTGTGTAATGATTGATTATGAATGATGTATGTATGCAATATATTGTCGATGATGATAGTAGATCATAGAATAGTCTGGTGGGGAAAATAAATCGCTGACTATTGTGAACAATACAGAGTATAAGTCTTCTGTTCCCGCTCCATGCTTGAGGATACTCAGTTGGGGATCTATGATTTCTGCTTGGGGATAAGAGCCATTTGAATGATTGATCTTGATGTACCCTGACTGGGGATAAGAGAGATGAATAACTCTGTTTGGAGAAGAGAATAGTATCGGGGAACCGACAGTGTCGAAGATGTAAGCTCAGTTGAGGAACTAAGTCTTTGTTGGGACGAGAACATTTGAAGATATCTTCTTAATGATTACTCTGTGGGGATATGATCCTGTGAAACCGGCTTTGTGGGAATACATGGATGTCTTGAACATTGCCCCCAGTATTATAGTAACTGCCATTCCTGGATTTGTAATGAATGTTGGTTGAAGTGTCAAACAGGTTTTGCACAGCTTTGCCCCTACTAGTAGAGAATTTGAATAGATTCGCCTTGTGAGGACCTTGTGTACTATGGGAGACCTGCCCCTAGTAATCATAAACTGAGGATGATGCCCCTGACTGATCGAGAGGTAGCTTCATACCCACTTGGGCGCATGCCCCTGATTGATTTGTATTCCTTGAGAGATTCTCGGAATTTTGACCTGATTGCCCCAGATTGACTGGTCGGAGCATGTCATGCCCCTTGTATTCATTGACTTCTGATCAACTGAGTCAGTTATAAGAGATGTTGCTACCGAGATAGTTTCGTCTGTCGGGATGACTTTTAATCATTAGTTGTACCCTGTGCAGATTCTTTCTGATGCTAACACTTGAAATTATGTAGCAGAATATGTTTAATAATGAATTCATGAGATGCAATGCATATGTCTGTCTTGAGTTTTTGAAAAACATTAAAACAGGAGGTGTAAAAGCGTGATGTTTAAAAACGTGACGTTTTGTAAAACAAGATATCAACTCACCATTCTTGGTAAACCTTAAGGAGTCAGGATACCTTTTTTGTAACAATATGCTTTCGAACTAACCATGCTTCAGTTAGGACTTTCAAGGGTTGCAACTTGGCTTGGTTCACGGTTTAAGAAATAAAGGATAGTGGCTCAAAGTTTATTTGTACCCATCCCAATCTTCGTGATGTTCTTCGATCCTATGCTCAGTTAACTTTGCATTTAAGTTCTAGCAGAGTTTGAAGTTATAACTTTGACATTTGATGATGGTTGAAGCACCAGAAGTTTATTTGGACAGGCAGTCATCCTTTTTTGTAACGTTTTCTTTTATCGAGGATTTGTAGTGACCTCTTTTTTGACTTTGCTGTCCCTAACTTTTGCCTGAACTGTTCATTTTGAGATTACAGTCAACGGGATATTTCGATTTTTGATAAGTCTCCTTAATAGGTTTTGACTTAACAACTTTTTCTTTTTTCTTCCTTTTTTATGGATATTGACTACCTATCTTGAGAATTACGGGAATCCATCATCACTTGTGTAAGGCAACTGGTATAATTGAGTTAACTGAGAACCTACCCTGCCCCGGGTTATGATTAAAGGTTTCAATTTGCACATGAAAGAAGACTTCTGCTTCTTAGGCTCAAAAGGGGTTGACGAAGGATTATCATCCTTATATCTCCACTGTTTAGGAATTGAAACAATGCATGTATATCGTCAACATAGTCTGTTCAAAAGCATACTGTATGAGGTTGCGGTATCATTTTCGTCATCCTCCCTCAAAAGGCTTACAACTTAGCAGGAGTTGAATAAACACAAAACATATGCAAAGTAAATACATATTTTAAAATGAGTGATAGCGCAATAATTTATTCAAGACAAACATATGCAATGCACTAATGATGATTATTAAAACATATAATGTTTATCATAAGTTGAATGTTTAAACAAACGGGAAAGAAATCGCAAATGAAAGTAAATCTAATGATCTAAAAGTCCATCTTTCTAGCCATCCACAGAATTAGCAATCTTGTTGTGATTAGGCATGGGAGCAGTGATCACGTTAGGAGTCTCAGGAGGGTCGAACTCAATTTCACCAGCATCGATCATGTCTTGGATCTTAGTCTTCAATGCCCATCAGTTATCAGTGTCGTGCCCAGGACTATTAGAATGATAGGCACATTGCACGTTCGGATTGTGCTTAGTAGAGGAAGTGTTGATGTGCTGAGGAGGATCCCTCACAGTAATCATTCCTGCCTTCAACAGATATTGCAGCGCCTGATCTAACGACATGTTGATTTTGGTGAATTGACGCTTAGGTGCATCTGGCTTGCGTCGTTGTTGTGGAACTGCCCCCAACAGGTAGGTTGCGTTCATTCCGATTTTTCTGGTTGTACACCGCACTGACTTCATTCTTCCCATTATACGGCTTTTTTTGTAGCACCAGATGAAGTAGCCACTTGAATCTTACCACTTCGGATTCCGCTTTCTACACGCTCTCCAGTCAGTATCAGATCAGTAAAACCAGACGACGAACTCCCCAACAAATGACTATAGAAAGGACCAGTCAGTGTACTTATAAACAGGTCGACCAACTCTCTGTCAGCTAAAGGGGGTTGAACTCTTTTGGCCAGATCCCTCCATTTTTGAGCGTACTCTTTAAAACTTTCCTTTGGACCCATAGACATGTTTTGTAGTTGCATGCGAGTCGGCGCGAGGTCAGCATTGTATTAGTATTGATTATAGAAAGCGGTTCCCAAATCTTCCCATGTATGAATGTTGGCACCATCCAATTGATAGTACCACTCTAGTTGAGTTCCAGATAAGCTCTCTTGAAAAAAATGGATCAATAACATCTTGTCAGCAGTATGAGGCTGAATCTTCCTCACACAGGACTTCAAGTGCAGTTTCGGACAGGAGACTCCATCATACTTAGCAAAGGTTGGAGTCTTGAACTTCGGAGGGATAACAACTCCAGAGATGAGTCCTAATTCCTCAAAGTCCAGTCCAGGTACCTTCTGGATCTCCATGGCTTTCATACGTTCTTCCAGCAGCTTGTATTTGTCATCAGGATGTTCATCCTCATGGTAGTAGTCCTCTTCTTCCTCAGAGGGCTTGGCAGAATCATGGTTACTTTTTGCATCAGTTTTGATACTAGCATCATCGTCATTGTCTTCAAAGACTTCGGCTTCCCTGAGTTGCAAGATCGGTCTAAGCCTTTTTCCCAGAGTCTTCTTGCCTTTCTTCTTCTTTTTAGTCAGCATGGTTTTCAGCTCTTCTTGCCCCTTGGCTAAGTTCAGGATCAGAGCTTGGAACTCAGCATTCTAAGCCTGAACGCCTTTGACTGATTGCTCGAGATTCATGATGCTGAAATAAACAGCGAGGAAGGATGAGAATCCTGTGGTAGAAACCTGTTATGCGATGTTATGAATGCAAATGCAATGTTTTTAAGGATCTTTAGGAATTTAGTTAGCAACATTAGAGAATGATTAGTCATAGCTTCATCGTCTGAAGAATCTGACCTTCGTCTTTGAACGTCCTTCTTTGATAATCATGCTCACCATATCGAGTAGGTCATCGCCTCTTATTCGGGATCCTTCTGAATTTTGAAGGTACATGGCTAGAGGAAAATAAATCCTCCTGCCCCTTGATAGGTATTGAGTCTTTGAATTGGAAGGTATGTGGCCAGAGGAAAATAAATCCTCTTGCCCCTTGATAGGAATTCCGTCCTTGAGAAGGGCACCTGAAATTGTGCGCCCTAAATTCCTAAGATCCTTGAAAGGGTTAGTTAATCATGTTATGTTATGATGTCATTATGTTATAATGTCATGATGTCATGCAATGCATCAGGAATGTCGTAAGATAATAAGGACAAACAAATCCTACAAAGGAAACCTGCAAGGAAGACAAAGGTTAGTAGCAAACACAAACAAGTCACACAAGTGCCCTTAAGTTTAGAGGCTTGCATGAAGTTCGTAGGTAAGTACCCTTCCCCACTGAAGTTTAGTTGGTTCAACCTGTCCTATATAAAGATCGGGTTCTAGGGGGCTCATATCATTGACCTTTCTCGAAGGCGCTTATCTCAGTTCGGCAATCGAATCACCGACCGAAAAGGTCCTAAAAGTCTAGTCCATATGAGTGTAGCTTCGAGTATCAACCAACTTCAGTCGGAACCAAAGCCAGCCATCTCGCTACTTTCTAATAGGCCAAAGTCAAGTTCAACTAAGGTTCTAGGGGCGAATTAGTGCTTAATGACACCACGCAGCAGCCAAGTGTTTCCTCGAGTCAGATCCCAAGGAACACCAGGACAAACCAATGTGTCACACTAACGATGGCCACCATATCAACCACATCAGTATACGCTGTGCAGTCTCCTTGGTCTCATGCCATTTACCTAAGGTACTCAGATCCGGGTTAGGATCTTTCACACAAGTAAACCCAAACAGGCCCACAAATATAAAGCAAACAAATCAAATAATTTTAAAGTGAATACTAAACTTTAAGGTAACCCCTTCTTTTTAATCGAAAACATCCCCAACAGAGTCGCCAGTTCTGTAATACAGTAAACTGACTTTAAAGAAATGTCGCGGTAAGCAAGAGTCGTCACCGACTTTTATTTTATCCAATTGGAAAGGCAAAAAGAACAGGAAAGACCTTTGAAAAAGATTTTGAGTTCGGGAGGTAAGTTATACAAAGGGAAGGTTTAAGGCACCCTTTGTATCCATGGTTATCCATGGGCTCTTAATTGCTTGTTTTCAAAAATGTTTGAATTGTTTGAAAAGTAGGGTGTGAATAGAAATTTGAATAAGAACTTTAGCTTGTAAATAAGAGTAGTCTTTTTGGATTTGATTTTGAAAAGAGTGGGAAAAAGATTTTGAATTTGAATTTGAATTGAGCAAGCATTTAAAAAATGTTCTTTTAGCTTTTCGGGCGAAAAGGTCTATCCATACCATGAGAGGGCAGGAAGTCTTTCAATTGGATGTTGAAGGGTCATCGAGGTTTATCGTTCGCCACAAGACTGTCCCTGCCATAAAGAGGGTAGGTAGTCTAAGGGAAGGATATAATAGTCATTAATCTTTTTAGGCATCATGCGAGGATACCTTAGCAATGGGACAATCATCTTATTTTTTTCGAGGCAACATCGAGGGACTAGATGATTTTCAATCTCTTTAGGCAACCTTGCTTTAGGTATCCTCAGAATCGAGGGACTTGACTATTATTTAGTATAATTAGAGGCAACAGAATCATAAGGCAACAGGCAACAAAGGGATTACCCTAAAGGTGTGTGGGTGCACAATCATGTGGTTCAGTTCAGATATTTATCTTGTAGTTAATTATTCTAGGTTGATTCAAGGCTTGCACTCCCTAGGATTACTAACCACGCAGTTAAAAAATACAGAAATTAAAAGCAGAATTTAAAAGTCCTACGCTATTACAATAAACACCTGTATGCGGAAATTTAAAGGCAGGAAGTAAATCTAAGCTATTACAATAAAACCCTTGTAGGATAACAGGAAAATAAAGGTAGAAAGAAAGGTAGAAAACATTTTACAAGGCTTTGGGGCAGATACATAATAATAACAACAAGCAATAGTAATGCGAATAATAAAATTCAAAATAATAAGGCAAAATTAAAATAAAGGCCCATGCGACAATCAAGGGGATATGAGATGAGAAGAGCATTCGCGCATTGAAATTAGAGTTTAAAAATAGGTGTAAAAGTATAAGCCTAAAAATGCAAGCCTAAAAAAATGGAGGAGAACACCAATCCTAATTCATGGGAAACAACATTAAGGCTACAGTTAATAGACAACACCTACCTTAAGGTTTCTAGGGTTATCTATGGTTTGTGAAGTTTAAAGGCTAAACCTAATTGTGATTAAAATTAAATCTAAGATTAATTTTATTATTAAAAAAACCTAAAATTAATTAAAGTTATTCTAATTAAATAAAAAAATTAATATTATAATTAACCTATAATTAATTATTAACTATCTAAATATTAATTATTGATAGAAAAATAAAAACATTTTGATAACAAAACAAGACTTTTAAATAAAAAGAAATAAAAAAAGAAAGGAAAAAAAACTGAAAAAAAACAAAAGAATAAAGGAACCTGGCGCTAGTGATCCCGTGGGGTTGATTTGTGATGGTCCATGGTGGGCCTTCAGCCTTGTGGACATTGGATCAGAGTGAGATGCAATCGTATGGCTGGGATCTGAGGTTGCTGTTGAAGCGATATAGCGGCAAGCAACAAAAGTTTTGGAAATATTTATCCGGGAATTTATCGTGTCCACAGAGATTAGTGCTACTGAACTGCCGTTCAACGGATTCTTAGTTCTTGAGTTCGGGTTAAAATGGGTTTTAAGTAAACAAGGAAAACATAACATATGAACATAAAATAAATTCATTCTTGATAGAGAATAGCTTATCTGGTTTGAATCTAAACTACTCCTCACAAACTTAGATTTATCACTCCGCCGTACTCAATCTACAATACTCATCAGAATCACCATATATCCCTCACATCAATGTCCATGTCTGCAACACCGACAGGAATTCAGCTATATTGCTCTTTCGACGATGTCTCAACCGATTGAACAACACAGAGACATTAAACTCAAATATTATGTGGATGTTAACCCCAATCCTATGTCTAGAATCAAAAGCTAACAGATATCCCCCTAATCAAGATTTGTGATGTCTATTTCTACAACAACACAAATCCAAAACATTTAAGCAAAAAGATCAAGGAAACACCGATTAAGATTTGTAAAGCAAACTTTATACAACTAGTAAAAAGAGTAACAAACATCCATGGGTTTAGAGTATTTACATACAAACTCACCAAAAGAGAAATACAAAGAGAAGAGAAGAAGAGGAACCAAACATTTCTTGGTTTGTCAACACCAATCGATGAGAAATTCGACCTCCGATCATCAAGATGCATGCTCCATTGTTGTTTTCAAGCTCTCCCTACTAAAAAATGGTTGTGATGACTTTGGGAACAAATACCCCAAAGCATAACCCTAAAAAAATATGATTTTTCCCTATTTAATGACTTTCCAAACCGCCCAGACCGCACAAATCCGCGCTTAGCCCGCTCAACAGAAAATTGAAATCTTATTTTGGTCATATCTTGAGAACCGTAACTCCGATTTATGCCCGGTTCGAAGCGTTGGAAAGCTTATTCCATGCTCTATCTAACAATGAATAAATATCAATGAAATTGATGATTTTTATCATCCTTATTTTGAGCCTTGTCCTTTGATGAATTGGTAAAATTGCGTGTTCGCCGCCATGTCTTCGACACTTTATTCCTCAAAGCTTCGAACACGCATAATTAGCTATAAAAAGACAACAAAACTATCAAACGGTATATATTTACACGGAAACGTAACAAAACACAAACGATTAAAATATACACAAAAACGGGGAACTATTCAAACGGTATTACAAAAAGTATCGATAAGTGCCACTATTTACATACACAAAATAACAACAATTTGACACTTATCAAACTCTCCCCAACTTGAATTTGTTTGTCCTCAAACAAGGCCAAACACTCACATCGCAAAAGTAAAAATCCAAAGAATCAAGAATCAACAAGATTTGGAAAAACGAAACAATTGTACGGTTCAAACAAAAAAGTACAAACAAAGTAAATACTTACCACAATCCTACAACGACAACATGAAAACGAAACGAATCCTAAGTACAAAAATCATACAAAACATTCTAAAACAAAACAAGCTCAATCACGAATCACGCATAGCAAAAATTCATCGATAGATGAAAAACACCGAAAGGTGAGGACTTTGACACACACCCGACAAACTTGCAAACAATAGACAAACCTATGCGTTCATCCAAAAATAGTATCGAAAACGCAACGACACGAATCACAAGGGCTTTAAAGGTTGTAATGTGGCTCGGTAAACAAACAAGTGATAATTCCTAAAGCTAATCAAAACAAAAACTTGCCTAAACCTAAGGGAGTAATTACTTCCACAAAGTTTCAAACAAAGGAATTTCAATCAAACTTCTTCTTCCTCACATGTTTCACACCAAACACAATACTTATTAACACAAATCTTATTCCAAACTCTTTTTGTTCTTTTCTTTTTCCAATTTTTTTCTTTTTTCTTTCTTTTTCTTTTCTTTCTTTTTCACAATTTTTTTTTCTTTTATTTTCACAACCATATACCAACCACATCATAAAGAGGCAAACATCCTCTCCCCAACTTGAATCCAACCACAATATACATTGAATACTCCCTACTTTCTAAGGCAAGGTAAAAATTCAAACTATAAATCATAGTTCAGGGTTCAAGAAACAAAGAATCAACATCCAAACACAATCGAAAACCAAACGCTCATAGACAAGCATTAAGCAAAAACAATATGGATATTGACAAAAAGGCTCAAAGGGGGTTACTAATGCTCACACACTCACAAGGTGAATTGATATCTAGCTATGGTAGTTGTGCTCAAAATCAAACAAGTGCCTTGATCACTTTCGTGCATTCACAAAATCAATACAGGCGAAAGATTAAACATAATAATATCCAGTTAAAACAAGAAATGTCGGTCACTCACATATATACACAATGGAAAGCCACCTCACATTTATGGTACAAAAGGGAAACTAATGTGATTCAAGTCATGAGCAAGTTATGCAAAAAGAATGAATGATATGAAAATTGTACAAATGAAAAGCCTCTTAAACATGTTATGCTATAGAAAGCGATAAACGAGTACCTTGCTATGTACAAATTCGAACAATCATTACCGCACAATTGGCATGTTGAATCAATCAAAATTGAAGAATTACCAAATGCGACTTCAAGTAATCGAGCCAAAATTTGAGTCCAAACAACAACAAAAGAATTAAAATTATAACTATAAAATACAAAACTATAAAGCCTTGGTGTAAGTGGGAAAAAGGCGAGTCAAATGAATCATTAAAAAGAATTCATTAGCCAAAAGCTACAGACCGCGCTAAGCGCGGTCTAGCACGCGAAGCACGCTACACCAGAAAGACAAAAATCAGTGCAACAAAACAAAAATTCTAGTGTGCCTCCACTTAACACATTTACATCTCATTTACAGAAAAACAGAAAAATAAAACCGTTGGGGTGCCTCCCAACAAGTGCTCGTTTTACGTCGTTAGCTCGACGCCTTTTATTGTTTCGCGAATGGTAAGAAACTTCCTCACGGTACGCCAATGCTTTCGCCTCAAACGCAACCTAAAGGAAACGTCCTGCCCAAACACTTAACAAACGAATCAAAAGCAAAAGTATATACAAGTATGTGTAAAAACATAATATACATAAAACAGAATATTTACAAAATCCTTATTTGGCTAAACAAATTGAAAAGTGAAGATTTATAATTTACGAACTATCCGAGTTCAATTTGTTTAGCCAATTTCACCTTGCTAAATAGCAAAAGTAAAGAGGAACAAAATCAAACACACAAACATGTATAAGTATGAAAATATAAACATGTATCAATATAAGAAAATATACAAGTATGAGAATATGCACAAAATATACGATATTCACAAAACTCAAAAACAAAGAAACTATCGCAATGCGAATTCAATAAAAACACCAATCCCCGGCAACGGCGCCATTTTGTTGAAGCGATATAGCGGCAAGCAACAAAAGTTTTGGAAATATTTATCCGGGAATTTATCGTGTCCACAGAGATTAGTGCTACTGAACTGCCGTTCGACGGATTCTTAGTTCTTGAGTTCGGGTTAAAATGGGTTTTAAGTAAACACGGAAAACATAACATATGAACATAAAATAAATTCATTCTTGATAGAGAATAGCTTATCTGGTTTGAATCTAAACTACTCCTCACAAACTTAGATTTATCACTCCGCCGTACTCAATCTACAATACTCATCAGAATCACCACATATCCCTCACATCAATGTCCATGTCTGCATCACCGACGGGAAATCAACTATATTGCTCTTTCGACGATGTCTCAACCGATCGAACAACACAGAGACATTAAACTCAAATATTATGTGGATGTTAACCCCAATCCTATGTCTAGAATCAAAAGCTAACAGATATCCCCCTAATCAAGATTTGTGATGTCTATTTCTACAACAACACAAATCCAAAACATTTAAGCAAAAAGATCAAGGAAACACCGATTAAGATTTGTAAAGCAAACTTTATACAACTAGTAAAAAGAGTAACAAACATCCATGGGTTTAGAGTATTTACATACAAACTCACCAAAAGAGAAATACAAAGAGAAGAGAAGAAGAGGAACCAAACATTTCTTGGTTTGTCAACACCAATCGATGAGAAATTCGACCTCTGATCATCAAGATGCATGCTCCATTGTTGTTTTCAAGCTCTCCCTACTAAAAAATGGTTGTGATGACTTTGGGAACAAATACCCCAAAGCATAACCCTAAAAAAATATGATTTTTCCCTATTTAATGACTTTCCAAACCGCCCAGACCGCACTTACCGCGCAAATCCGCGCTTAGCCCGCTCAACAGAAAATTGAAATCTTATTTTGGTCATATCTTGAGAACTGTAACTCCGATTTATGCCCGGTTCGAAGCGTTGGAAAGCTTATTCCATGCTCTATCTAACAATGAATAAATATCAATGAAATTGATGATTTTTATCATCCTTATTTTGAGCCTTGTCCTTTGATGAATTGGTAAAATCGCGTGCTCGCCGCCATGTCTTCGACACTTTATTCCTCAAAGCTTCGAACACGCATAATTAGCTATAAAAAGACAACAAAACTATCAAACGGTATATATTTACACGGAAACGTAACAAAACACAAACAATTAAAATATACACAAAAACGGGGAATTATTCAAACGGTATTACAAAAAGTATCGATAAGTGCCACTATTTATATACACAAAATAACTACAATTTGGCACTTATCAGTTGCATCGTGGGCGTGCAGGGAAGGAGTTATACAAGATCCATTGTTTAAATATCTGAAAAAAATAACATGATAGGGTGGGGATCGAACCCACTCCTTTTGGCTTCTTCACGCGTCTCTTTTGCCATTCGTTCTGTGCTGGTTAGTTGCTACTGAATGGAATATAAAAAATATAAAGGAAAACGTAAAAATCTCTGATAAGAATTCAAACATGAGTCAGCTGGGACCCACACACGCGGCAAGGACCAATTAATATTGGGATAAATGCTTGGATTCGTTGACCCACGAATCAGAGGTGGAGAGAGGAACTTGCTGATTTCATGAGCCAATGGAAACGCAACATGCCCAGTCAACTAGTCTCCTTCTCTTTTCATCATCTTCAAACGTTTTAAACCCATAATTCGCTACGGAATAACCTCGGATCTGCTACGCTTTCTACAACGTTTATTGTAGCTAATCCTGAATAAATCAAAACTCGTATGCAAACGTTAAACACATCACCAAGCCACCCAGATTACCTAATTTGGGCATGACAAATTCAACGGTGACGATATTTTGGATAAACGAAGACTGTAGCCATGGGAACACAAACATTGGAGCTTGGAACTTCATCAATGGTGACTTCGTACTTCTGCACTAAAGCTTGTTATTCATACGTCAAATGTATTCTAATAATGTATATTAAGATTTATATGCAAACAAAATTGAATCATGATGCATGAATAAAGGAATTCAAAACAAGAAAAAGAAAGGTAACCGGTGATGATGGGTGAGGGAGTTCCGGCCGCTTGCAGGCTTGAGTAAGGAGTGGGAATGACTCCTGATGCCCTTAAGATGATGATTAGGTGCTTGAGATTCGCAAAGAATGGATGCCACGAAAATTTGTGCTTGCCCTAGTTTTTTGACATTTTTGTAAGCTTAGAAGTCTCTTCTTCTTCTCCTAATTTTTTCGTATTTTTTTTGTCCCCCCTGCTCTCAACCAATTCCTCTATATATAAGGGTTGTATTAGGTCAACAAGAATGGCAATAAATCAATCCTTGAGAGAGATTGGGAATTGATTGAAAAATTCATGGAAACTTTCTAATTTTGGCCCATGTTAATTCTTTAAACAAATCCCACGAATTTATTTGTGCCTTGGATGATGTGGAAGATTTGATTTGAATCCATGAAAAAGGAATGATCATTATATAATTATTTTAGGATTTTATTTGAAATTAAATGATTAAAATCAAATATAAATAAAATAATATCATGAAAATAATAATATTTGATTCTTGGACTCCCTTTGGGCTTAATATTTCGTGGATAGCTCAAATGTATAGGCCCATCATTCAAAAGTGTGAAAATCTCCAATTAGGGTTGCATGCATTTTCTGAATTTCACCCAACTTCTGCCAACCATAACTCATTCATTTTTTATCATATGACAATGATCTTGTACTTTTTGGAAAGCCCAAGATGTCCTCTACAATCCACTTTGGAAGCTTTTTTGCATTTGAAGATTTTATCTTGATAATATGGCTCTTGACAAAAAACTGCCTTTTGTGATCTTCTAGAAGGACCCGTAATGTATTGGCTCATATCTCTTATGCGGGAGAATTTCTTGACCTTGAGCTCAACATCAAAGTTGTAGAGAATGAAATTTCCTTGAGAATAGGCTTTGGTTGGGGAATTTTTGATAAATTATGAGAGAGAGATGATCAGTCAAAGTTGGGTTGACTTTTAGTTCAAAACCCTAATTTAGCAACTTGGACTTTTGTGGATTTCTGATCTTTCATTGATGAATCATGATCAAATCTTGATCAAATGATGAAAGTGCCTTTAAAATATTGATGTTGACCAAAAATCAGGAGTTTTGACTGTAATTTTGACCATAGTTGACTTTTAGGTCAAATTGGTCGATTGTTGTCTATTTGAGCAGTTGACTGATCAAACTTGTGAGTCAGAGCTTGAAACTTGGCATGAGGATCTTTTGAGGCATGTGAGAGACCATGAGGTCCATTTGAGGTGTCAGAACCTGATTTTACTTTGAGAGGAGCAAAACCCTAGTTGGAGGGTTGTTGTTTAGGAGAGAGACTGCATGCTTCCTTCTTGTGTATCTTTGAGTATTTGAAAGTCAGATGGACTGAAATATGAGTAAATATGATGGGCAAATTTTGGAGTATGACAATCCGGATGCTACACTTGATAAAGAACAAGATTGCCTCTTACCTGAGAAAATTGAGGAGGAATCGGATCAAGCACCCGAAAAGAAAGTTGAAGATCACCCAAGTGATAAAAGTGATCTCCCTCTTGAATGGAAATCCTCAAAGGATCATCCTATGGAAAATATCCTAGGAGACATCACAAAAGGAGTTACAACACGGTCAAAGATAAGTAACTTATGTTATTATTATGCTTTCGTCTCTCAAATTGAGCCTAAAAACTCCAAAGATGCTTTAGTCGATGAACATTGGTATTTAGCTATGCAAGAAGAGATAAACCAATTTAAGAGAAATGAGGTTTGGGATTTTGTCCCCCCTCCACGAGACCATCGAGTAATTGGCACAAAATGGGTGTTTAGTAACAAACTAGACGAAAATGGAATTATAACTCGCAACAAGGCCCGTCTTGTTGCTCAAGGGTATAGTCAAGAGAAAGGGATCGACTATGAGGAGACTTACGCTCCAGTCACCCGACTCGAAGCTATATGCTTGCTGATAGCTTATGCATGCTCACACGGCTTTAAACTATATCAAATGGATGTTAAGAGTGCCTTTTTGAATGGCCATATTAATGAAGAAGTGTATGTCTCTCAACCTCCCGGTTTTGAAAACTTTGATTATCCCGACCACGTCTATAAGCTTAAGCATGCCTTGTACGGTCTTAAACAAGCTCCTAGAGCTTGGTACGAGCGGCTTAACAATTTCTTGATTAATCAAGGTTTTTCAAGAGGAAAAGTAGACACAACTCAATTCATTAAGAGGCACGAAAAACAGTCTATATTAGTTCAAGTATATGTAAATGATATTATTTTTGGGTCTACTAATATGACTTTAGTCAAGGAGTTTTCTAAGCTTATGCAGGGAGAATTTGAAATGAGCATGATAGGTGAATTAAATTACTCCCTTGGACATCAAATAAAGAAACTTAAGGAAGGTACCTTTGTGAGCCAAACCAAGGATTGTCAAGAGCTACTCAAGCGCTTTGACATGATAAAATTAAAGGTTATTGCCACTCCAATGCCTACCGCAGTCAATCTTGATCGGGATGAACATGGTAAGCCGGTTGATGTAAAAAGGTATAGAGGTATGATCGGTTCCCTTCTTTACCTTACCGCTTCTCGTCCCGATATCATGTTTAGTGTTTGTATGTGTGCAAGGTATCAATCATGTCCCAGGGAGTCACACGTAAAAGCCGTTAAGCGCATACTTAGGTATCTTTGTGGTACAACTAAGTATGGGTTATGGTTTTCCAAGGGTAGTGGTTACTCTTTGGTGGGTTACTCCGATTCCGAATTTGTCGGTTGCAAGTTGGATAAGAAAATCATTAGTGGCACGTGTCATTTTTTCTCAAACTCCTTAGTGAGTTGGCATAGCAAGAAACAAGTTTTCGTTGCTTTGTCAACCACCGAGGCGGAATATGTGGTTTCCGGTAATTGTTGTGCCCAAATCTTGTGGCTCAAGCAATAACTACTCGATTTTAATGTTAAACTCGACCACATTCCTATCTTTTGTGACAACACGAGTGCAATTAACCTAACCAAAAACCCTATTTTACATTCACACACTAAACATATCGAGATTAGGCACCCTTTCCTTAGGGATCATGTAGAAAAAGGCGACATTGTGTTTGAGCATGTTGAGAGTAAAAATCAACTTATCGACATCTTTACAAAACCATTAGCAACCGAGCCTTTTGTACACATTCATAGGGAACTCGGTGTTCTTGAAATTTCGGATAGGATGCAACTATAATAGTTGCATTGCTCATATTTATATCTATGCTCTCATAAAATTGCTATAGTTGTGTATTAAAATGGTGTGAGGGTAAAGTTTCATCTCCTATCATAAAGGTAATATAGTTTCAACTCAAAGTTTCTCTCTTGACTCTTAAATATGGTAAAATTGAAATATGTCTACTTCATTTCCTGTAATACTTGCTCTCTTTATGTCTTTTGATGTGTGATACTTGCTTAAGCTCTAATACATGTTGAATCATGCATTTAAATTCACAAACATTGGCAAAATTGGAAAATAAGCAAGCCTAGGTCGGCCTACACATTCTACAGGTCGACTCATATTGAGAATATTTTTCAAAATTCGATGCCTTTGCGTCGACGCAAGACCTGTATAGGTCGATGCATCGCGCAAATTTTTCCAATTTTTTTATAAAAAATTCTGATACAAATGGATGGGTCTCCTAAGTATTATCTTATTTCTCTCCTCTCCACGCGAAAATTGCCTCCCAAACCCTCAAAACCCTAAAACCACTCTCTCCCAAAGCAAGTCAAACCTTCATCCATGGCTTCTACAAGACCAACCAAGAGAAGGTTAGTGAAAGGAAACTCCTCCTCTCAATGAAATGAACTGGTAACTCCTCTATCTCTTCTCTCTGAGGATTTAGTTGAGTCATATTCGGTAGATTTTAGTAAGAGGGGGGTTGTCAAGCAATTTGTAGTTTATAGCCAAACCCAAGGAAGATTGCACTTACCGGAAGTTGTAGATCTCTTAAGTTTTCAAAATTTGGAAGTGTTTTTGGAAATTGATAATGATTACAATGAGGATTTGGTGAAAATATTCTACAATGGGTTACAAGGCACTTTTGAGGGTACCTCTTTTAGGTACAAGATGGGTAATCAAGTGTATTCTGTCAATTCTAAAATTTGGAAGGATGTTGGACTGTTTCCCCCAAGTCCGGTGGCGGTCAAGATAACCGACACCCGAAATGTTGCTGAATATAACTATAGGGTAGCTTTGAACTCTATGCTAAAGCGCCCTTAACTTGAAAATGTTGTTAATAGCAATTTCTTTCCAAAATCGATCACTACGGGAGTCCTAAAGCCACTTGATCGTATCCTACAATGGATTGTCTCTCGCATTATTCGTCCCAAGAAGGGTGGATATTCATGTGTTGATCAGTCTGAAGTGCACCTGGTATGCTTCATTAAAAACAGAATAAGGATAAACTGGCCTTACTACATTGTGAAGCGTATGTTTGATTTGAAAGAATCGGGTAGAGGAACGACATTAAGCTATGCTTCTTTTATTCAATTAGTTCTCAAAAAAGCAAATATTGGTGTCCCAAATCTTTCTTTGATGAAGATTCCTACTGATCAAGAGTTCACCCAGAAAAGTCTTACTATGATGGGTCATTTTTGGGATAGAAATCAGAATCAGTATACTTTTGTGGTGAGAAGCAACAATGTGGGCTTGCAAAGGGAAAACAGTGATGAGGAAAATGAAATGGAATATGTAGAAGGTGAGAATGATGAGTCAATGGGTGAAGAAGAAGGCGAAGACTAAGGAGGAGACAATGCTCACATTGTGAACATGCTTGAAGTTATGCGGCTCCAACAAGTTGAGAACTCAACTCTTATGAATGAGCGTCTTTCCACCTTATCCAACCGGGTTGCGGAACAAGGTGAACAATTTACTGCCTACTCCACCCTTCAAGAGCAACGTTATAACACGTTGCATGGAATGATGGAGTCTCAAGCCAACAACTTCAACACTTTCACCAACAACGTCATGCAACACTACCCCTTTCACCAACCTCCAATTCCACCACCACAAGAAGGAGATAAGGATGATCAAGACTAGAGTTATTTCCATGATTTTGTATCTTTCATCATTTGTGAATCTTTTATTGCTTGTTGCTATTTAATGTTGTGTATCTTTGCTTCTTATTACTTACTTTGTGTTGGTTGTAAGATTAAACATCGAGTGCATGCTCAAACTTTGGATGTTTTATTTATGTTATTTCCGCATCTTTAATCATTCTTTAACATCTCTTTATATGATTGCTTGTTAGAGTAATTGAATGCTAAGTTGATAATGACGTAATCGACAATGACCTTATATGATATTTGTTATAACATATTGCTTAATCTCTTTTTGATGTTGTCAAATGGGGAGAAGCTATTGGAAGCTAAGGAAAGAACATGCAAAACCGTTTGAGAGAGTGCACCAAGATAGGGGGAGTGTTTATCTATATGTTATTGCTTTCTGTTTTCTCATTTAAAATGTGAAAGAGGGTGCACCAAGATAGGGGGAGAATTCTCTCTATGTCATTGCGTTTGGCTCGTTTCGCTTATGGACTTATGATTCATGATTCATGCTTTGAGACAAGTTTTTCCATTATCAAAATGGGAGAGTATGGTAGGGCAAGGAAGAGTTTCAATGATGTCAAAACGTGCACTTCGAGTTTGGAAGTAACCCTGATCGACAATACAAAGACGGAAGCATGAAAAATCTCAAAATTGGCATTTTTGGTTGTTTGTGATGTATAGGTCGACCTACACAGGGTTCAGGTCGACTCATAGGTCCAAGACATGGCAATTTTGGAAGTTGAAATTGTTCAGGTCGACCTATAGCTCCTTCAGGTCGACGCATGGAACTTTGAGTGAGCCACGAGTTTGCTCAGGGCAACCCTTAGGTCGACTCATCCTAGAATTCATGTCGGGGCAGCATGCGTCGACGCATGGCCCTATTTAGGTCGACGCATGGAACATTGAGTGAGTCACGGGTTTGTTTAGGTCGACCCTTAGGTCGACTCATAGCTTGTTCAGGTTGACGCATGGATTGTTCAGGTCGACACATAACTTGTCAAGTCCTTTTTGCTGCAGCCACGAGTTTGCTCAGGTCGACCCTCTCACTTCCTTAAGTTCCTTTTTACTGTTTCCTTATTGCTTTAGCTTTGGATGACATATAAAAGGTTCATTGGTTATTTCATTTTTTTAACAAGAAAAGTGAAATAGATACACAAGGTTCTTATCATCTTCAACCTCTCATTCATCCATTGTCAACTACATATAACAATTTTTGTCAATCAAGGTGAAGAGCAGGTGTTGATAACTTCAGACGGTAGATTGAGTTCTTGTTCGGGTTAAAAAATTCTAGGTTTTTCTTGAATAAAATCTGAGGGTTTTGTCCTCCAAGATCATTGGGATTTGGGGATTTTGACGATTCTTCGCTTCATCAATATTCAGCCGTGCTTAAGGGTTTGAGGAATCAGGGGTTCGCTCAACAAGGTAGCAACAATCGGAGGATAAAGAAGGAAGAATCGGGGTCACGATCTTGGTTCATCTCAAATCAAGGGAAGAGAAGAACATTGTTTCAATTTTTCTACATTTGTAGTTGGTAATTGGTAACATTTTCTTCTCTTGTAAACGCTTTGCATTCAATATCATATATCCTAATTCTAAGTTTAGAATTTGGGGAAGACGTACCCTACACGAGGACGACAAGGGGATCTGCCTAAACAAATCGCGTGTTGTTTTTCTTTATCGCACTTTATTTTCATTCAGCATAATTTGTGTTTTGCGTGCTGTTAAAAGTTGGTGAAATTTCGCACACCAAGTGTTTGACAAAATTACAAAAGCACAAATTATTGTCGTTATTTCTAAACAGTTCATTGGAAGTAATTAACACTAAAGTGGCACAAGTAAGCACATTGACACATCAAAAGCATTAATTCAACTTTCATTGTTTTCTCGGTTTAGCATATCCAGTTTTCAAATAACTGATCGTTCTTAGACGAGTTAAAATCCGGGGCGCTTTCGTTTGAAATTTAAAAAGTGCTTAAAGTAAACAAAGGATCTATTCAACCCCCTTCTAGATCCGTCACATCGTCTAACAAATGGATGTGCATGTATGCATATGTATGAGAATGCATAGGTATGCAAAAAGATTTTTTTTGTTGTTAAGACATGCTAAAAGTTTTTTCCATGGAAATGTAATGCAATGCGGGTTTAAGATAAATACATTCCTAAGGAAACACAAACGAGTTTAGGGATAGTGATTGATGTGAATACCCCTAAGGGCTTAGGAATTATGACTAACACCAAGAAACCTCTAGGGGCTTAGGGATTGTGACAGACAAAAGGACACCTCTAAGGACTTATGGGATTGTGACAGACACAAAGAAAACCTTACGGGTTTTAGGGAAAACCTACAAAAGGAAACCCTTATGGGTTTAGGGATGACAGACAATAAGAAACCCTTTACAGGTTTAGAGATGACAGACAAAAGGAAACCCTTGTGGGTTTAGGGATGACAGACAACAGAAACCCCTTACGGGTTTAGGGATAAGAACACCTTATTTGGGAAGGCTCCATACGACATGATGGTTCTAAGTTTTATACTACCCAATTCCCCTCACATGTAGGTTCTAGGGTTTTTGGATAAGGGGTCCTAGATTAATTGATTATACCTAAAATTTCTCCCCGATTAACGGATAGCCCTGCCAAGGTGACCTTTCGGGATAAGCCTCATATAGGTGCACTACTAAAAATAAGACATTTGGTTAAAGGATTTTACATCAGGTTTCAAGATATATGATGTGAAAAATATTTGTCAAAAGATTTTACATCAGATTTCAAAACAATGTGAAGTGAAAAATACATGATTACAGGATTTTACATCTGACATTTATTTTCACTGATGTGAAAAATAACACGGTGGCAGTTTCGTAAATAATATAAACTTTTGTTATAAAGGATTTCACATCGGGTCTAGATTTGCACCCGATGTGAAAAATCCACTCATGTGAAAAATAACACGGTGGCAGTTGATGAAACTTTATTATAAATATCGAGCCAAGATTTACAACCGATGTGAAAAGTAAGACTTTACATCGGACCATATTGCAACTGATATTAAAAGTCTCACGGGCCTTTTCATTTTTCAGTAAAACCCTTGTCGTAGGTATTCCCCCGTCGTCTCCCTTCTATACCCATTTCATTTTTTTGCAAATTGAATTCCCATAACCCTTTTCGTTTTTCACAAAAATCAACAGTAACACAGTCAACTTCTCCGTATCACAACAACAACAATTAGAACCTGTAAACAGAGCCGAAGAACAAAACTTGTTCCACTAATCTCCATCGTGACGAACCGCTTCTTCACTCCGACGAACCGCGCACATCAGGGAGCCTCAGACCAGCAACGACGACTCCGTTTCCGCGCCGCACGAAGGAGCCTCCATCCCTCATCTTCCCATTCGGCCATTCACTTGTCCTTCGCGGCTCATTTTTCTCCCAACCCCATTTCTCACTTTCCTACAAACAAACACATATGTTCTTTCTCTCGTTCCTTTCTTCCGCAAAAATGAAAACTTTTTTCAATCTGAACCCATAAGGTACGTCTTTTCTTTTCGAAATTTGCTATTGGATAATTTTTTCACGCATTCGTGGATTCCAATGTGTTAAAGGTTTGATTTTGATTGTTGGTCAGTGTGTTCTTCCAACTATTTGATCATTTTCCTCAACCAAAGTTTAACAACATGTCTAGGTTTGTGTGTGCCTTGTTTCTGATCAATGGCTTCAGAGCCAGTTCACCCAAGTCGAGCTTCCAACCCTCAAATCAAAAGTAAGTTTTTTTTGTTTTCTTGATTATTGATAAGAAACTAGATGTATCTGATTGTGAAATGTGGAATGTGTTTGTGTTGTTTTTGTAGTATGTATCTCAAAGAACTCTATCGGGACGTGTTACCGAGGGAGATTTGTTATCTGTTTTCAAGAAATTAGGTGGATATGGAACCCTAAAAGAATTGCTGGAAATTAGTAAGAACTTATTTTCAATTTGTTATCATTAGACAAATTATATGATGCCGTTATTGTTAATTACATTAATTAATTTCGAACTAATTGAAACTATTTAGCTTTTTAATAATAATTAATTAAAAAAATTAACAAGCTTCATTTGCCTCTTGTGAATTCTCTGGAATCGATTTTCTACTACTTTATAAAATAAGAACAAGTCAAATTCCATTTAACTCTCCGAAATTGAATGGGAGAAATATATGTCACATAATAAAATTAGTCATAATTAATGAACCACACAACAAATAAAGTTGTTGGTCAATGAAAGACCTCTAGGAATTAAGATGTTTCGGACCGGTCAAAATAGTCTAACACCGAAAATATTTCGGGTGTGCCCGTTCTGTTTTGATCTGCTCTGTAAACGTCCGCTAAAATTGAGGTGGGACATAATTATTCAAATTTTATTGAATAATGTTGAACTTATTTGTTAGATGAGCTTGCACGCTTTGAGGAAATATGAAAAGGAAATAATCGAGCACGGCTACCCGATTATGACGTGCATAGGAAGAAAGATAAATTGTTTGAATATCTTGGTGTTCTTTGGTAGTTTCCAAGACATTATGCTGTTTTTTTTAAAAAAATTATTCTATGCAACTTCATTATAACAAAAAAAAAAAAATCTGTTTTCATGTATGTTTACTTTTTCTGTTCCATTTATATAATCATTGTTTTTCAGTGCTGAATTTTCACATTTAGTTTAACTAAATACTGTAGATTTTAGAGTTGGTGAGATAAACAAAAAAACAAGGTGTGGTCACTTCCATTTTTGGAGCAGGATAATAGAGCAAGAGTGAAAAATAGGACATGACAGTCCATTACTTTTGTATGTAGAATGTATAATAAGGTGTGAAGTGTGATATAGCCTGTAGTATGATATATAATTACCATGAGTTGAATTAGCATGAGAGCAAGATTTTGATAATACCTTAGAGCAAATTTTCTTTCTGAATCTTGAATCTTAAAGTCGCGGAATGCAATGGGGGTGTACCTTTACAAGAATGTCGTAAATAGTTGTCTTGAATAGAGCCTCAAGTTGATCGGTGTGTATACCAGGCATTCTCTTTTAATATGATTTCTATTTTGATAGGGTTGAGGATATGTTCCCAACCGTTTATTTGTTGTAATTCTTGAACTTTCTTGGAACAGTGTGTACACACGATCCTTGTTAATTTTGCATGTTAGGGATTTTATTCTTGAACTATCTTGAAGTTGATCTAAAATCTTAAATCCTAAATTCATTCATTTCTAGTGAAGCAAACTTGAATTCGATCCGACTGGAATATCGGAATAGAAGATATGAATTTAGTAAAATGACTGTGACATTAGTGTTTGAATGTTTTAATATTTGTTGGTGCAGCCATGCAGGTGGGGCTATTGAATATGGATGGATTTTACAATTCATTTTTATGTTTCATTGACAAGGTCGTTGATGAAGGCTTTATATCACCAAGGCACGTCGCATTATCAAGTCAGCATCCACAGCCAAAGAATTAGAGAAGGGATTTAGAGGTCAGTGTTCAATTCCTCTTCATCACTTTTTTTATTCATAATTGAAATATTAACAACTTTCTTGCTTTAAAAAATAGTACTGATAATGATGATGATTTTATTTAATTAAAACAAGTGGGTCAAATGTTTTGTGAAGCAGTAACATGTACGTGAGCAAGATGAAGTTGTATCCAAGTTGGTGTGAAGAAATTCTATATTAAGTCGAACTTCGAACCCTCAAATTAAAAGTAGGTTTTTGTTTTTATTTTTATTTTTATTATTGATAAGAATCTAGCCGTATCTCAAAATGAAATGTGGAATGTGTATGTGTATCCTAGCTATTTGATTTAATGAATTACCCTTCATTGGTTAGAAAAATATGAAAATAGCGACCTAGCATTATTCTTGACTTTGGTGTTGTCTGCTGATGTTAATTAGTGTTATTATTTATTCTCAGCAAATGTATTTTTGGTGTGATCAGAAGCTACAACTCATCTTCTCGTGGATGCATGTTGGTATTTCAAGTGCGCGAAAAGACTTAAATGGTTGGATATTTGTTGTTTTGTTATTGTGTAGTAGTCCACCGTGTGTAAACCTTTTTATAATTGTGTACACTTGTGTATCCTAGATTAATACTTTTGTAAATTTTGAAGAATATATATATATATATATATATATATATATATATATATATATATATATATATATATATATATATATATATATATATATATATATATATATATCTTAGCTATTTGGTGCAATGAAATTATATCCTTTATTGGTTAGAAAAATATGAAAATAGTGACCTAAATGTGGTCTGTGCTGTGGAAAAAATGTGCAAAATAGCGATCTAACTTTGGTTTGTGTGGTATTTGAAAGTTATATGGAAAATTAGGTTAAAAAAAATTACAGGTTAAAATAGGTAAAACAATTATTATATGCTTAAAAGCAGAAAACATATTATATCGGGCAAAAATGAAAATCGATGTAAGAACTTATCTATTACATCAGGTAAAGTGGAAAACCGATGTAAAAACTGTCTATTACATCGGGCGGACAGGAAAACCGATGTAAAATATGGCGTATATATTTTTTATTAAAAAATTGTATTATTTTTCGCATCAGACGTCTGAATTCAACTGATGTGGTATGTTAATTTTTTACATCGGGCCTTGGCAGATGTAAACTGTCTCTAACTTATTACATCGCCTGGTTTTACATCGGGCCCAGACCCGATGTAAAAAGTACTTTTCACCCGGTGTTTTCTGCACTAGTGGTGGGACCTTCATACCAACTCTTGAAACATAGATCTCGTGGATTGATAAGATCACCATAGGTGAAACATGTTCTAAATAAAGCTTCTCATAGTTATGAATCACATCCAAACTGTCAGCACAGTGAGGGGCTAGTCCTACCATGAAGACAACTTTGAGCATACCTCCTTTGAGTGTATCCCTCGTACCCCTGAGAGATGTGACATCTAAACAGCTAGTACAATGGGTCTACGTCATAAGCCTACATTTTCCCTCTAAACCTGAGTTTTAGCTTCACACATAAGAGAATAATCCCCAACCCATCAACTATCTACCCAATATTATAAAATTGACCAAACTCCCTAATTTAACCTTGAGCCACAAATACTTTACCCTTGCAAAAGGTTACTTCAGTAATTAACAAATTGAATTTTTTCACTTGCCATGTGTTGTTTGCTGATTCGTCCATAGAATAAATTTGTACTTGCTTTCACTTTTCCCTATCTCTTTTCTTTTCCTCTTTCTCTTTCCCTCCATCTTCTCTTTCCTCTTTCTTTTCGTCTTCTGTCTTCTCTGTTTTCTCCACAAACCCTAGCGCAGCCACAAACCCTAGCGATGCCGTCGACCACTCCAATCTCAGAATCTCATGGTCTTTGTCATTTGGTTTCTATCAACTTGGTAGCGACCACCGTTTCTCCATCTCCGGCCGATTCGGTAAGAACGGGCATCGTTTCCCCATTTTTCTCCCTCTTCGTTTTCAAGAACACAACTCTTTTCTCTCTCATTTTCTCTCTCTGTCTCTCTCTTTCTCTCCTTCCCTCTATTATATAGGTTCTTGAAATTCGGTTTGGTCAATTTTTGTGTGTTTGTGATTGCAGGTTTCAGAGGATGCTTCATCTAACCCATTTTCGTAATTCTCATCTCAACCCATTTTCGTAAACCATTTTTTATAGGTTAGTTTTATAAACTGGGTCGTTTTTACTCCACCATGTATGTTTATGTCTTTTGGAATAGGTTTATGATTCTATGAATAAAGTTTATGTTTGTATGAATAGGTTCATTGGTTATTATTTTTCCTCCTTGCTATTCAGTTTTATTGATTTAGAGTTTTTTAAATCTGAATAGTTGGATTTAATTTTTATTTCGTGTTCTTTTTGTTTTGTTTTGTAGATTGAAATGCAAAGACTCTCAAACAGGAAGAAAACTGTGGAAAAAAAGCTGTTGAGGGTCCTAACATTGGTTATTCATTTTTTTTCTCTTTTTTTATTCAGTTTTATGATTTAAAGTTTTAGATCTAAGTAGTTGATCTAATTTTTGTTTGGTGTTATTTTTGTTTTGTTTTGTTGCTAACATTGTTTAGTTTTGTTTTGTTGATCTAATTTTTGTTTTGGTCATAACATTGAGTGTATTCTTTTAAGTTATATATTTTTCTAAGAAAATGTATTGATTCCCCTATCCATATTTCAGGAAGCCCACAATATTGAAGATTTTCTAGAAAATTTTAAAAATAATCCTACTGTCCAAATTCCTCTGTCCAAATTCCTCTGGTTTACAAACAACTTTCTGTGCCATGTGTATTAGTGAGGGAATGGATTGATGGTATTAGATGCACCAATCCTCAGGTTTGTTAATTTGGAATGTATTGTATCTGTTGTACGTAAAAATAATTTGTTATATTTTATAGGCTAATAAGTTTTCATCTTGTGACTTAAGCAATTAAAGAATGTGATATTGATCTAGATGGATGAGCTCTTGAAGTTGTAGGCATTGGCTACACTTGGGTGAGTTTACATCATTTCAAGTTAAATGTTTTAATAGCTATGACATCATTATAGAAAATAATTAACATGTATCTTGAATAAACTTGTGATGAAAGAATCTGATAGAGAAACTAGATGATATTAACATGTTTTGGATACTCGATTAATTTTAAGTTCTTTTGATTTGAATGAATTTTAAATTCTGCATTTCTCAGTTTGTTGTTTCAATTTCAGATAAAAATATTAGATCTCTCTATTAACTGAATACTGCAGATGTTATATTTATGTTTCTATCAATATTTATTATGTTTCTATCATAATAACAGGTACATGTTATTGCATTCAATATGGATTTGGATCCTTCATGTACTCATGCATAATGAATTTGATTCGTAGCACTCACTTCATTTCATTTTTCAGTCGACTGCATTTTTTCATGTACTCATGCATAATGCATATTCATGATTCAAGGTTGGTAATTTTATTTACAGGATGAATTGCTCTGGACTGCTGCATGGTTGTATCAAACATCTAACAATCAATATTACTTGGATTAGCTCGGTAGAAATGGTGACTCCATGGGTGGAACCGGTTGGCAAATGACTGAATTTAGTTGGGATGTAAAGTATCCTGGTGTTCAGACTTTGGTTTCCAAGGTAACATCAATTTTTTATCGTATAGATATTGGCACCAGAATGAGTTATGATTGTATGAGTTTATTATTAAACATATGTGGCTAATCGATTTTCTATTATTTCTTGATGTGTAGTTCCTATTGCAAGGAAAAGCTGGCATTCATACATCGGTGTTTGAAAGATAACTGGAAAAGTCGGAGTACTTCATGTTCATGCATGGGAAGGGGTACTCACAATGTTAAGAGGACACCCGGTGGCCTTATATACTGCCAGAGATGGAACGATTTACAGTTCACCACAAGTTCCTCCTTTTTAACTAAGTCTATTCTGACTGCCTCGCTTCTTCTGCTAGGGACTTGAAATGTGCTTCTAGCTATGTCGCTCCTTCATTGCTGCAACTTCACTCCCTCTCTAATTTATAGCTTTTCTGTTTTATATCTTTTTATTGTTACTGCCTTTGTTGATTTTGTTTGAAGGGAGTAAATGTGAAATGAACAGAAGGAGTTTAGCAGTTAAAGGAATTGTCGCAATTGGATTTTCAGCTATGGCTTCCACTTTCATTTGTATTTAGTTTCAATTTATTTTTTCATTTGGTTTTAATCCATTTTTGCATTAGAATAACATGAGATGACCATAGCCATTTGAATCAAAATCTTTTGTTGGTTACCATAAAATTATTTCATATCAGATTAACCAAACCATCTTTGCTGTTAAATATCACATTTGCATATAGAAGTTGTAATATGCATAGCTTCTCATCATACAATCTGTACAAATAGTTTACACCCATATTTTACAAACCAACACAAGCTGCTAATGGTTTTCTTGAAATGTGAGAATCTGATTTTTACCTATGCAATTCATTACACCATCATTTTAACTAAGGCAAGATTGCAGTAATATACAGGTTCTTACTACAGATTTTGCAAAAAATATATTGAGCTATTATTAGGGATCAATTGTCTTATACAAGTGATCTAAAACAAAATTACTAATTCTACCATAAGCCAAGTGAGAAGCTCTGCCATGTGTTAAGTTTGCTATGGATGACTCCATTCCTCCATCTCACCATTTCATGTTGCCGCGAACAAGGACCTGCCAAAGAATTTGAATAGATCAAATGAACATTCAAGGTTTTGGCATACTATACATAAGCAACATATCACACAAGATACCAATAATTTCATTTGAGCACCATTGGAATTCAAAATACACAAGCAGTCCATCACCACTCCAATTCCAATTTGCAAGTCAGTGGTTTTTGTTAGAGGCCTTCTAAATTTACTATACATTTATTTCAAAAAAAAGAAAGCGCAGTGTAATTTAAAAAAATACATTATCACAAAAAGTTACAACTATAATTTAAGAGTGATTTATTTAAAGTTATATTTATATAGTTATCTTCATGGTTATTTGTTTGATCTCAAAATATAGGCAACATATAATTATAAATATAGTGATACATTTGTTTCATATTATCTATAGAAGTATGATGTATCTTCAATTTCTCGACTTCTCTCCCCATTTTCTTTTTATTTAATCATAAATTGATTTAATTAAAATAATTAAAATTTTCATTAATCAAATTCTATATCAACTGGCTTATTAGTTAAAATCTCCTATATATATATATATATATATATATATATATATATATATATATATATATATATATATATATATATATATATATATATATATATATATATATATATATATATATATATATATATATATATAAAATTGTTAATTAAAATTTATCAATAATTATAATTAATAATTATATTTGTAACAAATGAATATTATCACTAAAACTCACTAATTTTACGGGTCACTATCACCATAATTCCTTTTTTATTTTAATTAATAAAATATTTTTATATATTTATAGTTATTAATAATTTTATTAATATTTATATTTATTAGACGTATTGGATTTATCATGTCGGTGATTTGCTACATACTTATTTTTAAATATTTTTAGTTATTAGAGATTTTATAATAATTATATATTAGCAATAACCAAGTCTTATCAAATGATCTAAGATAATAAATAAAGACACCTAGGCTGAAAATTTTTATCTCATGTCTTTTTGGAATGTTCACATGTGACTATACCTTTAATGATTTTTCTCTATTTTATTTACTCTTTAATCTATAGTGGCCCATATCCCTTTCTTTTAATTGTTGTTGGGCCTTCAATTATTTAATTCAATCAATGACCCTAATTTAATTTAATCAATGACCATATTCTGCTCTTGTGATTTTGACCTATTTTAAACATTTTTTGTGGATCATTATTTTAACTTAAAACCTAATTTTTCATCCTACTAATTTCTTATGATTTATTTTTAGATCGTTAATTTTCATTTTATATATGTAATTTGGTCAAACTTTTTTACTTCACATTTTTCTACCGTTCAAAAAATAGTACACCACAAATAATGCATCCGGGCGGACGCATGAGTCACTATCACTACCATATCATTTTAACCATTAACTCAATAAAAGATACTAGAGTTTTAAGTTTTTATCAATTCTGTTTTTGAAAACTAATTACATGTTTTGTAGCAAACTCTTAGATAATGGACTTGATGTAATTTTTACTAACTCATGTGAATTTTATCACTTAAACTCACTATTTTCACGGGTCACTTTCACCATAATACTTTTTCTTTTAATCAACAAAATATTTGTACATATTTATAAGTATCACTGATATTTGTAAATACTTATAGTAATTAGTCATATTTGTAAATCACCAACAACCCAACCTTATCGAATGACCTAAGATATGAATCACTATTGCATTTTCATATTTTTTTTACATAGCTACTATATACATATTCATTTCATCTATATTATGTTTAGTGAATCTTAAATTAACGTTCCTCATTCTATCAGAATTTATATTTTTTTCATGTCTTATTAATTTACATAACAATTAATAAAATTGTTAATAGTGGCATTTAATATTGACTTTCATATTATTCAAAATATACTACATCAAATAGACAAATACCCGTGCGACAGCACGGGTCTCTTACTAGTTTGATAAATGATAAAAATATAAAGAAAAAAAAATATAAGGCAAGAAAACAAACAAAACAAATAAATGGCCTTAAAACTAGAAGGTAGGTTTGACTCACTTTAGGGAAGAGTCTCCAGCAGAGTCGCCAGCTGCCATGGTCGGCAATGGCTAAAATCGAAAAAAATTATTTTTTGTCAGTGAACTCGACTTGGTTTCGCAACGTGCCTATGTACCCTCATCGATGGATAAGGAAGTCAGAGTCTACGTAGTTTAATTAATTTTTTTTGGTTGATTTTAATCTATAAAAATGTTTATCGTACAACGCGAAAGTTGACTTTAATTTATGAAAAACTTGATTTAATTCGTTTAAAAAATAAGTTTGATTATATGTACAAGACTTATGAATTATATAGGTGATGTGAATTATTTATAAATGGTATAAAAATATTCGATTTAATCAAAGAATTAAAAATATGTACAAGTTAACCATGTTGTTAGAATTAATTAAAAAGGAATTAGGTTATATTCAAATTAATTATTTCTTAACTACAATAATTAAATATTTTTGATGCTTTTATATAATTAATTAGTCTATAAATAAAACTGATGAATTTGATTAGGAAAATAAACTCTAAAAAAAACCACATAGAAAATTAGGGGTGGCAAAACGGGCCCGCCCGCGGGAAAAGCCTGTTTTACCCGCATTTTTTTCGGGGCGGGATAAGGTTTTAGGCCCGCTCTCTTTAATGTGTCCGCCCCGCCCCGTTTTTTGTGGGCTTTTGCGGGCATTTGTTTTTTCATAGAATTTTACTATTTTTAGGCCTAAAAAGCCGAATGCCCGAGGACTTTCTCCGCCCCGCCCTCACTTTTTTGCGAGACGGGGCAAGGTTTTAAACCCGCACTCTTAAAAAAGTCCGCCCCGCTCCGTTTTTTCACGAGCTTTTGCGGAGCGGGCCTAAACAGGGCAGGCATGCCCGTTTGCCACCCCTATAGAAAATCAAATAAATAGACAAAATAAAATAGAGAAAGTAAAATAAATGTGAAAATAGGTAGGGAGTGCAAATTATGATGAGATAGCAAATTGAGAGAATGAAATTAGCAACAAAGGCCACACAATCTAAACCCTAATCTCTAACCATTATTAGTGAATAATTTTTTTTTAAAAACACACAAATGTACGGATGATAATTGACACGTGGTAATTATTTTCAAAATTCAAACAAAAAATAAAATGACACGTGGCAGTTAAAATTATAATAAAATTAAAATGACACGTGGCAATTCATAATTAAAATAAAAAATAAAATAACACGTGGCAATTCTTTTCAAATGTACCTCTCCTCTTTTCAAAGTCAATTTTTTTTAAACAATATGATAATTGACACGTGGCAGTTTTAAATTAAAATAAAAAAATAATATGAAAAAGCACATAATAAAATAGGATAGAGTCTAGAGATACCAAACATAACTGCATTATTGTCCTATCAAGGGATCTTAGCTTGTGTTTTTCTTTTTTCTGTAAAACAAATGTGCAACGTGATGATTTTTAATTTTGTAATAAGGGTTTTTGTTTGTAGATATGTTATGTGTGAGATTTTTGGGACGAATTCGGAGTGTAAAACAATGTGCTATTTTATATGTACAAGAGTTGGGTATTGTAATGTGTGAAATAAAGGTTTTGGTGAAAATTTAGTGTGGTGATAAAGGTTGTTGGTGAATTGTTAGTACGTATGTACTGTGTTAGAGTGTAGTGAATATGTATATTGTGAACGTAGTCCTTTTTAAACAAAAATTTTAGGTCAAAAAATAAATCACAAAATTAAATATTAATCACTCATTAAAAGACCAAATCAACATCTTGATTGATATTTAATTAAGACTCTTCACTTGTTAACTGGAAAACTAGAAATCTTTCTTTTGCAGGTAGAGTAACACTTGCCAAGAGTGTTATAGAAACCATTCTAGTTTATCCAATGATGACGAATATGCTTCCAAAGGTTTGTGTCAAGGAAATTCAAAAGCTGCAGCGTGGATTTATTTGGGGTGATTCAGAGGTCAAGAGGAAGCACCACGCGGTTGGTTGGGACACTATCACCTTGAGTAAACGATATGGAGGTCTTGGGCTACGGGATCTTGAAGTTATGAATCAAATGTGTATTATGAAACTTGGTGGTAAAATTATAAATGGTGATGAGGAATTATGGTGTAGAGTGCTTAGAGGAAAGTACAAAGTGATTTATGTTACTAAGGATATTAAGGCTGGAAATTTAGACTCCAACCTTTGGAAAGCTATTGTGAAGAACTCTTCAGCCTTAATAGATCTAGGAAAGTGGAGCATTGGTAATGGTAATAAAATTCATGTGTGGCGTGACAGTTGGGTGGAGAGAGGAAGTTGCCTGCTGGATATTAACATCAGTATTCCTACTAATTTTACTAATATGAAGGTTTGTGATTTGGTGGGAGTAGATGGTGAGTGGAATTGGCAACTCATTAGTTGGCTCCCTTCTAATATTAAGTTGCAGATTGCAACTATACATCCGCCAGTGATCGACTCTTGCGAGGATAAGTTTGAAGTTGCTTCTAAAGATGATGGAGGCCTCTCTATTAGCAGCATGTATAAAGGTTTAATGGAAGAGAATGACCCAGTTCTTAGCAAGCAGTGGAGTAGAATTTGGACTTTGAAAGTTCCTGAAAGAATAAGGTTTTTTATTTGGTTATTACACCATGATAGACTTACTACAGGAGAAAGATTGAGACAATTTGGGTTTGGAGATGTTGAATGTGGCTTGTGTGGTAAATTTATGGAGAGCACCCTGCATGTGTTTAGGGACAATTCGATTCCCATTGATGCTGTTCAACAATTCTATGCCTTAAATTTGCGGGATTGGCTCACATTTAATATGGATGGACATATTAATTCAAGTCTTCAATGTGCTAGTGATTGGACAAATTTTTGGGCAACAACTTGCCATGCAATTTGGGATTGGCATAATAAAGCTAAACATGAGGAGCATTTTAGAAGACCCGTGGACTTGGTTAGTGCTACTGCAAGTAATATTCTTCAGTATAAGGCATCTTCGTGCAACAACAGTATCATGAAGCGTGATCAAATCGAGAAGCAATTTAGGTGGTGCAATCCTGAGAATGGATTTGTCAAAATCATTATGGATGGTGCTCACTCTATTAATGGTGGATCTGGTTGTGGGGGAATTGTAAGAGATGAAGCTGGTAGGTGGTGTGGTGGTTTTGCTAAAGGTGTGGGTAGTAGCAACCCCCTGTGGGATGAACTCTGGGGTATTCATGAGGGTTTGAAGTTGGTGGCGGAAAGATTATTCTCTAGTCGGATTCTAAGGAAACAGTCGCTATTAGCAACAATCGTAGTGGTTATATGTTGGGTAACAAGAATTTGGTGCATCAAATCCATTTTTGGATGAATGCTTTGGATAAGGTGGAGATTCGGCATATTTATCGTGAGATTAATGGTTGTGCGAATAAACTGGCTCTTCATGGTAGAAACTTGAGGGTTGGTTATGTCTTCTTCCCAACTATCCCTAGTTGGCTTATTAATAACTTTGTTAAAGTTTCTATGGGTATTTTTTACCCTAGGATTGTCAGTGTTTAGTTTTCCTGTTTTTTGGGCTTAGGCCCTCCCTTTGATAAAAAAAAATTAATTTTTTTTTTTTTTGGGATTTTTGATTAAAAGAAGCATAAAATGATAAATTAATTTAAAAAATAATATTTTTAAAATTGTTAAATAATAAAAAACGAAAAATTAAATATAATATTTTTATGACTTTCTGCATAAAATAAAATAAAAAATGAAGTTAAAAAAAAAAGGAAAAAAAAAGCTAAAAGTGAGAAAAGTAGGATTCAAACTCAGGAACCTGTATGTTATTAAACTCAAGTCTTTATTAATTGTGTTAATTCATTTATTCGAAATAAAATGGAACTAAAAATTATATAGTGGTAAAAGATCCGGACAAAATTGGTGTATGACAACTTTATCGAGTCCTCAATGTCAAGTCCATAACTACGAGTCTAAGCTGAAAACTTGCTCACTTGAAAAATAATGCAACAACGTGGGATGAAATACTAATCTAAATGGATTCCTGATTTAAACCACTGAGTCTTTCTATACCCTTCTACCCAAGTCAAAGTCTACTTGAAAAGTCTGTCATGGTATCTCACACTCACCTCTCAGGAATGAGTACCGATTAACTACCTCAGGAAATCACATTGAAGTCATCTATTTAATCTCACATGCGAATTCGCAATGTAATATAATATAACTTTCCCATCACGGTCCACCAACCTATAATGGGATAATCACATATCAAGCTAATAGAAATGTGATGATTATATGTAAACACTGACTCAAGCATTTATGTATTGTAACTCAGTAAGACTGTCAAAATAAGTAAAATGTCTTTTCAAACGATCAATCCCTTTTGAGTAGCTTGGCGCCTGATGCTCATCCAACCTCCAAATATTTATCTTCAAATCTTTGGCACTTAAGTGGATATGCTTAATCACTACAATAAATAATATTTTTTTATAACAGAGCTTTCACCACGTACAATAAAAAATCGCAGGTACACGTGATCAGAGCGCTTTGTTTTATTTTAAAAAAATATAATAAATGTGTTACATTGAATCTAAATAAAATTGACATAAATATATGCTTAGGGTTTGAGGCTTGATTCTCATCTCATGCTATTTAATGTTTTATATGGAATCAAAAAGACACCTTTATTTTTTATTTTTTACCACAAATATGTTCCCTCAATTTTATGTAAAACCAAGATAAAAAACTCCCTAATTTTTTTGTTCTTTTTGCAACCAAAAAGACGCCTTTATTTTTTATAGATTTTACGTCGGCTATGTTACCTCTGTGTTTTAGATTAACCGCGATAAATACTCTTTATATTTTTTATTCCCTTAGTGTCTACCTAATTCAATTTTTGAGTCCTAACGAAAGAACATTACTTCTCCAGCCAACAAAAGAACACTTTTTTTCTCCAAGGAGCCCTAATGGAAGAACACTACTTCTCCAGCTAACGAGAAAAGTCTCTCACCATTAATCTAAAAACTCTTCTCCGCAGTATGTTATTATTGTTCTTATTGTTGTTGTTGTTGTTGTTGTTTTCCATTACTATTGTTCTTGTTGTTGTGGTTGTTCTCCATTACTGTTGTTTTTTGTTCTTGTTGTTCTTGTTCTCCATTATTGTTTTTCTTCTTCTTCTTCTTCTTCTTCTACATTACTGTTGTTGTTCCCCATTACTGTTATTCTCGTTGTTGTTGTTCTCCACTATTGTTGTTCGTGTTGTTCTTGTTCTCGTTGTTGTTGTTCTCCATTGTTGTTATTGTTGAAAATCTTTATTTTATGGATCGTAGTTGGATGAAAGCTAGTAGAATAAGTAAAGAGTATGAGAATAGAATGTTACAATTTCTTGATTTTGCAGAAAAAACCTTCCTGACTAGGGGTGCACATGGGCTGTGTCAACCCACAAAACCCGGTCAAACCCACCCAAAAAAATCCACAAAAGTGGGTTGGATTGGGTAATTGGGTGAATATGGGTTTCAAAACTAAAAAACCTATTAAAAAAATCGGGTTTCGAGTAAAACCCAACCCAAACCAAAAAGACCCATTTACCCACTAATCAAATATTTATTTACAATTTTAATAATTTTGATGAATATTAACTTAGAAGTTGTAATTTTAGTATCTAAACATTTACTATTTTAGTGAACCGTGACATTAAATAATTTTGAATGTTTCACTTTTTTGTTATTTTAATGCTAATACAATTTTATCTCATGCAACTTCAATTTGTTACTAGTATTTTATAATAATTTTTATTATTTAATATTATCATTTATTATTATATAATGCTAAAAGATAGTAAAAATATATTATCTAATTTTTTTTAAGAAGATACAAATTTTGAGTAACTTTTATGAAAAAAAATATGATGACTCATGATCGGAAAAATAGCAAGTGTACTATTTTCACCGATGTAGTAATAATGGGTTTTACCCCAAGTATCGATCACGAGGATTGCGTGGGAAATACAAATTATTATAAGGAGTCAATTAAACAAAATATCATGGGGTATTGTTTTTATATTAAAATATTAGGGTTAAAATAAACGGTGTTTTAAAACCCGGACCGGACCGACCGGTTGAACCGGTTCGACCGGGAACCGGTGACATTACCGGGTTGATCATGGCATTAGATCGGATCTGCAATGGAACCGCTATAAACTGGTATGACCGGCCGGTTTTCGTTCAAACCGGTGAACCGGTCCAATATAAATTAAACCGGTCAGCTAACTCTATTTAAAAAACAATTTTCACTTTATGAAAGTCAAGAATCGAACTGAGGACAAGCAATACAAAAGACCTTTGATTTAACCACTAAGCTATTAGCTTTTTAAATAATAAACTTGGAACTAAATTCTATATATTTGATAATGATAGTATTTTATAAATGTATAATAATGTATAAAAAAGTATTGGTACGATATTTTGTTTTTCTTTTTTTTTTTTTTTGAAGAGTGGTATCCTTCCTTCCGTGCCGACTAATCCACCCGAGAGGAGTTTTTTAGGCTCCCCCACGTAGCCTCCGAAAGTTGGTCCTAGGCACCTTCGAACTCAGGACCTCAAGGGGAGCAAACCCTTGAGACCCAAGCATCCTCCCACTAGGCCAACCCTCTCGGGTTATATTTTGTTTTTCTTGTAATTTTAATTAATTAATTATATTTATATATATATACTCATAAAGTAGAATATTAGTTTGTTATTATTTTTTTCCAAGTATAAATTAATATGTATTTTTAAAGTTGGATCAAATTTGCAACATCCAATTAAACTATAATAATAAATTAATTACACCTCTTTTTATTGATCTAAAATTAGTTTTAATTTAATTTGATATATTTAAATTTTGTATGCATATAATATATATAATTTTTTAAATATTTTTTTATAAGGCCGGGTCAATAACCATGCGGGTTAATTAATGACCCTCTGGTCCGACCAATGATCCATTAACCCAGTGCATTGACCGGATCAATCACCGGTCCGGGTTTTAAAACATTGAAAATAAATCAACTGAAAATAGAGATGAGTTTTTGAGTATAAAGGTAGAATAATGCCAGGGTAGGTGTGTGATTTTCCTTATAATGACTTTGTAACAACAGATCTCTTCAACAAGTTCATGAAGTGCACTATTTGTTCTTAAGGATGTTTTCCTAAGTCCTTAGTGAAAACCTTTTGGTTTGCAATCCTATTGCCTAAGTCCTTAGAAACAAAGGTTTGTGAACCAAAGATATCAATGATCAAGAATATTCAAATAACCTTACGGTATCCCTAGTCCTAGGTGATAACCCTAAAATCTAATTGTTTAAAAACCTTAACAATCGTAGTCCTACAGATCGTTAACCATAGATCAAACCTTGTTTGTCCGACAAAGCAAGCATAATACTCATTAAACAATTAAGTTTCAAAACATGAATTCTTGATTAAAGAAATGCGTAGATCATAGTCATTACAATAAAAATCAGGGACACCCCCCTGGCATTGGGGGGTTTAGCCTCTCATAATATTCAAGAAAACACAATCAGAAAGTTTAGACATTTACAAAAGATTAGGAGAACTCTGATCTTCAATGGTGTCCACCGTTGAATCTCTTCGTCTTCCACAACCTTGATAATGCTCTCTTGCTCTCCTCTGGAATTCTTTCGTACGATCAAAAAGTGTTAAAAATAACTTAAAACATAAACCTAAATAGTCTCCATACAAGCCTTTAGTAGTACAAAGTCAAAAGTGCCCCTGGAATAAGTTGGAATGTCCCAAGACCCAAATAATGATCATCAATGCGCATACCAACACGGGCCGTGCGCAGGCACACGGGCGGCCGTGTTGGTCCCCTGGTTGTTTCCATTGGCAGATGCTGGCCACCAACACGGGCCATGCTCAGGCACACGGGCGGCCGTGTTGGCCCCCTGGAATTTCTATGGGATTGGTTCTATGCTCTAACACGGGCCGTGTGCTGAAGCACGGCCGGCCGTGTTTGCCCCCAGACTTGTGATTTTTCATCTTTCTCTTGCTCTTCCTTCTTCCTTGATGCTTTGACACTCAAGATGCTTTGTTCAAACCTGCAACTTGTACACAACTAACCAAAAGGCATAAAAACATCTAGAATTTAACTAAATAAATAAAACCAACAATGAAAAGATCAAACAAACAAAAAACAAAAACTTAACATTTTTCTACGAAACTCACACCAAAGTGTTACCAAATTGATAGATATGGACCGAATGCATGATCCAAATTACATGAAAATGGTGACCGATCACAACCCCAAACTTATCTCATTGCTTGTCCTCAAGTGATGCGAGAGACATTTATAGAGGTCACCCTGGATTCTTACTTCCTCAATGTCACCGATGTTATTCGCATAGTGCTTCTACCTTCTTGATCAAGCTTCCAGCACATTACACCAATCCTCTATCGCATTTTCTCATCAGAGTATCCCTTCACCTGCAAGCTTTCTCACAATCTCACCAAGTCTCTCGTGGTTAAAGTGTTTCACTCATAAACCAAGATATGCAATATCAGCTCTTGGCTTCGAATAGATTCTACTTTCACTGCATAGACAGAATTCACACACTATTTGAGGTCTTTTTCGGATGTAACGGGGCTTAGGTACGGTGGGATAGACAAAGAAAGAGGTGTACTAATGGTTTGTGGCTCGACATTCCTTATCGTGTGTTTTTTCTCTCCCTTTTTTTTATTGCTATGCATGACTTTTCAAGGGATCTATATCTTTAGACTCATCAACACATTCATTTTGACTTGGATGCTTTTCTTATTCTCGAGTCTATTTGTTTAGGCAAGTGCTTTTGCTCTTCTTTTTTTTTTTAAAGACATCTAAATGTCTCCCTTTTTTTTTTCATTTGCACTTGCCCCTCATACATGATCAACCCCAAACTTATTATTTTTGCACACTTTTGAAAAACAACACAACATGAATATCGAGCAAGGGTAAGGATAATGTGGCTTTAGGTTCATTTATGTGGTAAAACAAACAAAGGGATACGGCTCAAAAGGGGTTTACAATGGATAAGAATTATCAACGGTGGTTGTGAAGGCTTATGGGTAAACAAACAAGTGCCTCAGTGTGTGTCTTCATATCATAGTGTGTTAGCAGAATAAACGCAAAACCAGAGTGATAACGTCATACCTGGATGCCCTCATGATGAATTTGCAGTATTTGGTTCTGATATACCTCACCATGTTGGATAAATTAGCTTGCAGGTTTCAGACTACTCCTAGTGTCATACACTTCCTTTTTGTTGCAAATGCCATCCACTCTTTTCAATCTAGTATCGGCACGATGCGTCCAACAGGTACTTTTCTCCGATGACATCAACTTCCAGGGTGCCTTGAAGAAACAAGTTTAGGTTGTATCTCTCATCCACTTACTATAGTTGCATCAATTATTCGGTGGTTGTCAATCAATCTTGTAACAAACAAAGACAAATAAAAAACAAAGACATACCACACACAGCCATAAAAAACAAAACAAAGGAAACACAAACTGAATAATTAAAACAGAAATAAACGAAAAGGAACGAAAAGGACCCCTCCCCCACCTAAACTGAACATTGTCCCCAATGTTTCAGCCTCAGTGCGGAAAGGACTTACAGACTACTGCGGAGGCGGGTGCTGAGGTGGAAAATGCAACATCATCTGCTGCATCATTCGTTGGATATCATCAATGGCAACCCCTTGACGGAGTTGCTCTGTTACAATTCTCTCAATCTCTACACCTTGGCGAGTTTGTTCGGCACGGAATTGCTCGACATCAAAAGGTGTCCAGCCAGCAGAAGAGGATCCCTCACCTTGATGACGTGAGGTCCTAGTACGGGGAGCAGCCCTCTCCCTCCTTGGTGCATCCTCATCCATTGCCTCATCTGCATACACAACATCATCCCTTGCTTCCTCGGGGTCAACGTTAGTATATAACCAATTCACATTATTATCAACAGTAGTTTTTTCAGAATTCGGTAATCGCAACAATTTGCGAGACCGGCTTACCAACATGTGGCCATTTCGAGATGGTTCGAGCATCCCTTGTGTGCACAGAGCATTTAGATCAATTTTATGCAATGCTTGTAACGGGGTCTCACCATCCATCACTGGCCGATATCCACACCATTCAGCAATTTGAGTAATCATTCCTCCCACAGAGATACCACCTGAACCGGCACGCCCCATAGTACCTAAATGATCTGCCGCAAACGCAGCCACATTCACTGGTTCCTCATTAACCATAGCATGCATAAGATAGAGCTCTCTTTTTGTTGCGACACCGGTGCTGTCACCTCGCCCGAACAAAGTAAAAGCTAACCCCTTTTGTGCATAACGAAAGCATGGGTTCTGGATCCAAGAGGCCTTTGCGGTTCGTGCTTCATATTGTGGTAAACCTGTAATAGATGACCAAAAAGCAGAAGCAGAAAACTCATTTGGCACTGCCCCGTGGCCACCAAAGGTAACCGGAGACATTGCCCGAGTTGAATTACAGACATAGAGTGATCCTCATTATAAAGCCGAAAGGTTAGAGTACCAAAATATTCAAAAGAGTGCCCAGTCCAGTTTTTTTCCAAATTAAATTCCACAGAACTTAGGAATTCTAAAGTAATGCGCTCGTATGTGGGTGCATCATTGTGCATGAATTCAAGGATCCCTAAATTATTAAACATTTGTGTCACATCATCTAGGATTCCTAGTGTATTCATAGTGGTATCACACACATACCTAGTGGGAACAAGCTTCCTAGTCAAGAGAGTCTTGTACCTTTGGACATGCTCATCCTTTTCAAAAATGATGTTGTGAGCATTCGGTGTTCGGCAAACTCTTTGTTTGGGCCTTGAGGATTCGACAACAACGGCCTTTCCCCTGTCAGCTTTCTTCGGGGGCATAATGGGAACCTGAAAAATTAGTGAAAATTGAAAGTTGGAGAAACAAGAAAATTTTACCGTCACTGTGTAGAGGGCGAAAAACGGCCCAACTTTTGTGAAAGAAGAATTGGATTTGGAGTTTTGATGATGGAGAAAAGTGAGGTTGAATATTGATGGAGGTATGGAGGTTTGGAGGAGAGTAGGGTTTTTGTGAGGAGGAAGATGAAGTTGCTGAGTTGTTTACAATAAAAGGGGGTTTTAAAATGCGTGGGGCCCACAAAAATTCAGAATCCCTCCTCAAATTCTAATTTTTTTTCAAATCTGCGCACAGACACACGGGCCGTGCGCCCACGCACGGGTGGCCGTGTGTCACCTCTGGTTTTTGTATGAAGGGGACATTTTGACTAGCACGGGCCGTGTGCTGGAGCACGGGCGGCCGTGCTGCTCCCCTGTTTTTTGTATGGGGTTGTCTGGCAAAACACGCACGGGCCGTGTGCTAGAGCACGGGCGGCCGTGTTTGAGTGTGCTGTTGCACTTCTCCGCTTAATTTCTTCGTTCCTTTCTTCGCGCATTTTTCTTTTTAGTGATCTCCACTCCCCACTCCTGCATAAAACATACATAAACTAACAAAACAAAATGAAAAGCATTAGTAAACCCGTGGGTTGCCTCCCACGAAGCGCTGCGTTTAACGTCGCATGGCTCGACGGTCGCTCATCTCATCATGCGAGACGAACGTGTTCGAGAGTGATAGCTCCTTGTCCAGGATTATATGGTTTCAAAATTTGGCCATTCACTTTGAAGGTGTCACCATTGTTATTGTTTCTGAGCTCAATAGCTCCTGTAGGGAATACTTTGTGCACTACAAAAGGTCCCGACCATCTTGACTTTAACTTCCCAGGAAATAATTTCAATCTCGAGTTGAACACCAGCACCAGTTGCCCTTCCCAAAATTCTTTCTTCTGAATCTTTTGATCATGCCATTTCTTTGTTGTTTCTTTATAAATTTTGGCATTCTCATAAGATTGATTCCGAAATTCTTCTAATTCATGGAGTTGAAGAATTCGGGACTCTCCAGCTTTCACAATATCATAATTAAGGAATTTGGTGGCCCAAAACGCCTTGTGCTCAAGCTCGAGTGGTAGATGGCACGCTTTACCATAAACCAACTGATACGGGGACATACCTATTGGCGTCTTGAATGCTGTTCTGTATGCCCATAGTGCATCTTCAAGCTTAAGAGACCAATCCTTTCTCGAAGCACTGACAGTCTTTTCAAGAATCTGCTTGATTTGTCTATTCGAAACCTCTACTTGACCACTGGTCTGAGGATGATAAGCAGTTGCAATCTTATGCTTAACATTGTACTTCTTCAGCAAATTCTCCATCAACTTTTTCAAGAAATGGGTGCCTTCATCGCTTATGAGTGCTCTGGGAACCCCAAATCTTGAGAAAATATTGTTCTTTAGGAAGTTCACTACCACCTTAGCGTCATTTGTAGGTAAAGCTACTGCTTCTACCCACTTAGAAACGTAATCCACAGCTACAAGGATGTAGTTCTTCCTAAATGATGGTGAGAAAGGTCCCATGAAATCAATCCCCCACACATCAAACAATTCCACCTCCAGTATACCCTTCTGAGGCATCTGATTCCTTTTTGAAATATTCCCCGTTCTCTGACACCTGTCGCATTCTTTCACAATACTTTGGGCGTCTTTGAATAACGTGGGCCAATATAAACCAGATTGTAAGACTTTTGCCGCTGTTCTATCACCGCTGAAATGTCCTCCATATTCGGAGTCGTGGCATGCTTTAAGCACGTCTCGTTGTTCCTCCTCGGGTACACATCTTCTTATTAATCCATCGAGACCCTTCTTGTATAAAAATGGATCATCCCACAAGTAGAACCTGCAATCATGTAAAAAAAAATTTCTACAGTTATAGTCAAAATCGTCAGGTATTATTCCACCTACCAAATAGTTCGCATAGTCTGCGAACCAAGGCACACCAACAACAGCGAGGATATGTTCATCAACGAACTCGTCCTTTATTGGGCGCGTATCTTCAGTTTCTTCAATAGGTGACATGCGAGACAAGTGGTCGGCTACAGTGTTTTCAGACCCTTTCTTGTCACGGATCTCCACATCGAACTCCTGAAGGAGCAAGATCCATCTTAGCAACCTTGGTTTAGAATCCTGTTTGGCAAAAAGATACTTCAAAGCAGCATGGTCAGTATAAACAATGACTTTAGAACCCAACAGATATTGCCTGAACTTGTCAAAGGCATAAACAACCGCTAGCAACTCCTTCTCAGTAGTCGCATAGTTCATCTGTGCAGGGTTTAGCACATGACTTGCGTAGTAAATAACATGTAATAGCTTTTCTCTACGTTGTCCTAGAACCGCCCCAACTGCAATGTCACTGGCATCACACATGATCTCAAAAGGTAGAGACCAATCTGGGGCTACAACAATTGGTGCCGACACTAATTTTTGCTTTATAGTATCAAATGCTATGGCACACTCTTTATCGAACACGAAGGCTTTGTCTTTAACCAACAGTGTAGTTAATGGTTTTGCAATTTTTGAGAAATCTCTTATGAACCTACGGTAAAAACCCGCATGGCCTAAGAAACTCCGAATACCTTTTTCGTTCATCGGAGGAGGTAGTTTTGCTATTACCTCTATCTTCGCTTGGTCAACTTCTATTCCTTTGTGAGAAATTTTGTGACCCAACACTATACCTTCACGTACCATGAAATGGCACTTCTCCCAGTTGAGGATTAAGTTGGTCTGTTGGCATCTTTCAAGAACAAGAGCAAGGTTAGTCAAACAGTTATCAAAAGACTTACCAAAAACCGAGAAGTCATCCATGAATACTTCCATATGCTTCTCAAGCATATCTGCAAAGATGGATTGCATGCATCTCTGAAATGTGGCTGGGGCATTACATAACCCGAATGGCATTCTTCTGTAGGCGAAAATACCAAAAGGGCATGTAAATGCGGTCTTCTCTTGGTTTTCTGGTGCAACAGCTATCTGATTATACCCCGAATAGCCATCGAGGAAGCAATAATAGTCATGACCCTCTAACCTTTCCAACATTTGGTCAATGAAAGGTAACGGGAAGTGATCTTTTCTAGTTGCTAGATTCAATCTCCGGTAATCTATACAGACTCTCCACCCTGTAACTGTTCTTGTGGGAATCAACTCATTCTTCTCATTCTTGATTACAGTAGTTCCGCCTTTCTTAGGCACCACATGCACTGGACTCACCCATGAACTGTCAGATATTGGATAGATCATCCCTGCGTCCAAAAGTTTTACCACCTCCTTTCTAACCACTTCCTTCATTGCCGGATTTAGTCGTCGTTGAGGTTGGACAACCGGTTTGTGATCATCTTCCATTAAGATTTTGTGCATGCAAAGCGTTGGACTTATTCCTTTCAAGTCTTCAATTGACCACCCAAGAGCACTTTTATGCTTTTTGAGGACTTTGACAAGCTTATCCTCTTGAAGAAATTCAAGGTGAGAACTTATGATAGCCGGGCACTTACTTTCAGTGTCTAAAAAGACATATTTGAGGTTCTCTGGTAATTGCTTTAGTTCAGCCCCCTTCTTTTGTTTGTCTTTACTTCCTTCCACTAATGGTTGCCTTAAATCTTCCCATCGGTTGTGGCGAGAATTTTTGACAAATGATGTTTCCATCATGGCTAAAACTTCGCTGTCCTTTTCATCAATTATTTCTTCCTCTCCGAAGATTGATAAACTAAAAACTCTTTCCAAAGGTAGCTTCTGTGTTGTCAAAGACTTTTCTTCATCACAAATTTGTTCAATTACCTCAATGTGTTGACTCGTGGCAACATCATCCTTGTACTTCATAGTATTTCGCACATCAATCTTCAATTCTTCATCATAAACTTTCAACGTCATCGTACCCTCTTCTATGTCGATCAAGCATCTCCCGGTTTCCAGAAAAGGTCTTCCCAAAATGATTGGTATCTCTTCATCTTCGGGCATCTCTAGAATAACAAAATCTACCGGAAACACGAACTTGTCGATTTTCACCAACACATCTTCTACCACTCCATAGGGTCTTTTAACGGATTGATCCGCAAACTGAAGTGTCATAGGAGTATCTTGTACTTTACCTATCCCCAATCTTTTGTAAATTGATAAAGGCATAAGACTCACACTTGCCCCCAAATCGATCAAGGCTTTCTTGAAAGACCTATCACCAATTGTGCATGGAATCGTTACCGAACCTCGATCTCTCTTTTTAACTGGGATCTTCATTCCCTGCAAAATAGCACTACAAGTTTCAGTTAGAATAATCGGGTCACCGTCGATTGTTCGCTTCTTCGAAATGATATCCTTCATGAACTTCGCATAGGTAGGCATTTGCTCCAGTGCCTCTAAGAATGGGATATTTAGCTCAAGTTTCTTGAACATCTCTAAAAACTTTTCGAAGTTTTTCTCATGTTGTTCTTTCTTCTTATTCCTTGTGGGGAAAGGAAGTTTAACAGCTGGTTTAGGTGTAGCAACTTTTTCTTTGACTACTCCTTCTTCGCCTATGACCTCTTTTCTTACCACCTCATTTTCTTTAATCTCCACATCTACTTCAATCAACATATCCTCTTCATCAAAAATTTTCTCATGTGATTCCTTCGATTTATTGCTCCTTGTTATCACTGCGTTCACATGATTGTTGTCTCTGGGATTAGTAACCGTGGCACTAGGTAAGGCGCCCTGTGGTTGAGTGTTGGTCATTGGTTGTGCAATCTGACTCATTTGAATCTCCAGATTTTTGATTGAAGCTCCTGTGTTCCGAAGAGTGCTCCTTGTTTCCTCTTGGAATTGAGAATTGTGAGCGGCCATCTTTTCAAAAGCAATTTCCCAATCTGCTTTCTTTGGTACCTGTTATTGACCTTGAGTTTGGAACTGTTGTGGGTGGTGTTGGAACTGTTGCTGATATGGAGGTTGTTGTTGTGGAGGTCTGTATTGTTGCGTCTGAGCCGGAACTTGGAACTGGGTTGATCCTTGCTTTTGAAAGTTTCCTTGTTGATCCTTCCATGCAAAGTTAGGATGATTTTTCCATCCTGGATTATATGTATTGGCATATGGATTGTTCTGCCTTAACATATGAATCTGTTCCACCTGTTCTTGTGTTGCCACACAATGCATAGCAAAATGTGGCCCACTACATATTTCACAAACAACGGAGGTAGTTGGCTCAACTTGAGCTATTTTCTGTTCACCAATGTTCATCTTCTTCAATCTTCTCTCTACCTCAGCCGCGATTTGTTCTTCCATTTTAACTACCTGATCAGCAAGCTTCAAATCAATTTTCCCTTCTGGTTGGCTCATAGCGCGGTCATATAACTCAATGTGCTCATTGGCGGCAATCGCTTCTATGATTCTCTTGATACCAGTGGCTGTTGAAAAGTTAGTTGAGCCACTGGCAGCAGTGTCGATAAGCTGTTTTGTCTTAAGTCGGAGACCATTAACAAAAGTCTGCATTTGCTCGGTTGGGTCCATGTTATGAGTAGGACAAGCAACCAAACACCTCTTGAACCTTTTGTATGCGTCTCCTAGCGATTCCCCTTCTTTCTGCTTGAAATTCACAATATCATACCTTTTTCGAATAAAGACTGATGCAGGGAAATATTCATTAAGGAAAGACGTTTCCATTTGTTGCCATGTTGTTATGCTTCCAGCTGGAAGTGAGTAAAACCACTCTTCCGCGTCTTCGGATAAAGTGAATGGGAACATCACGAGTCTCTTGGTTTCTTCAGAATGGCCTTCAATCTTCAATGATGTTGTTGTGGTGAGGAATCTTTGTAGGTGCTTATTTGCATCTTCATTGATTCTTCCCGCAAACGGCTTGCTCTCCAACTGTCGGATAGTTGAGGGATGGAGTTGGAAGTGTGCCACATTGACTGGTTGATTTATGATGGTCATTCTTCCAAGCGGGGCATTAGCCCTTCCATAATATCCTAAAAGCCTCTCTGGAGGAGGTGGATCAGCTGCCATAGTTTCAGGCTCAGATTCTGACTGTTCGGATGAAATAGATATTCTTTCTTCGTCTTCTGATTCTGAAACTATAGGAGATTCTCCTTTTGAAGCCAGTCTTTCCGTTTAGCTTCTCGGAGTCTTGCTCGCAATAGCCTTTCTGGTTCTGCGTCAAAAAGAAGTTCAGCTGAGGCCTTACCTCGCATACAAGATTAGAGTTGATTAGTTTGAATTAAATAAAATAAAAATAAAACTAAACAAATATAAATTCAGCAAAAATAAAATTTTAATTGCAGAGCAATAAAATTTTAATTGACTAGTTAACAATTTATATTTTGGCAATCCCCGGCAACGGCGCCAAAAACTTGATCGGAAAAATAGCAAGTGTACTATTTTCACCGATGTAGTAATAATGGGTTTTACCCCAAGTATCGATCACGAGGATTGCGTGGGAAATACAAATTATTATAAGGAGTCAATTAAACAAAATATCATGGGGGTATTGTTTTTATATTAAAATATTAGGGTTAGAATAAATCAACTGAAAATAGAGATGAGTTTTTGAGTATAAAGGTAGAATAATGCCAGGGTAGGTGTGTGATTTTCCTTATAATGACTTTGTAACAACAGATCTCTTCAACAAGTTCATGAAGTGCACTATTTGTTCTTAAGGATGTTTTCCTAAGTCCTTAGTGAAAACCTTTTGGTTTGCAATCCTATTGCCTAAGTCCTTAGAAACAAAGGTTTGTGAACCAAAGATATCAATGATCAAGAATATTCAAATAACCTTACGGTATCCCTAGTCCTAGGTGATAACCCTAAAATCTAATTGTTTAAAAACCTTAACAATCGTAGTCCTACAGATCGTTAACCATAGATCAAACCTTGTTTGTCCGACAAAGCAAGCATAATACTCATTAAACAATTAAGTTTCAAAACATGAATTCTTGATTAAAGAAATGCGTAGATCATAGTCATTACAATAAAAATCAGGGACACCCCCCTGGCATTGGGGGGTTTAGCCTCTCATAATATTCAAGAAAACACAATCAGAAAGTTTAGACATTTACAAAAGATTAGGAGAACTCTGATCTTCAATGGTGTCCATCGTTGAATCTCTTCGTCTTCCACAACCTTGATAATGCTCTCTTGCTCTCCTTTGGAATTCTTTCGTACGATCAAAAAGTGTTAAAAATAACTTAAAACATAAACCTAAATAGTCTCCATACAAGCCTTTAGTAGTACAAAGTCAAAAGTGCCCCTGGAATAAGTTGGAATGTCCCAAGACCCAAATAATGATCATCAATGCGCATACCAACACGGGCCGTGCGCAGGCACACGGGCGGCCGTGTTGGTCCCCTGGTTGTTTCCATTGGCAGATGCTGGCCACCAACACGGGCCGTGCTCAGGCACACGGGCGGCCGTGTTGGCCCCCTGGAATTTCTATGGGATTGGTTCTGTGCTCTAACACGGGCCGTGTGCTGAAGCACGGCCGGCCGTGTTTGCCCCCAGACTTGTGATTTTTCATCTTTCTCTTGCTCTTCCTTCTTCCTTGATGCTTTGACACTCAAGATGCTTTGTTCAAACCTGCAACTTGTACACAACTAACCAAAAGGCATAAAAACATCTAGAATTTAACTAAATAAATAAAACCAACAATGAAAAGATCAAACAAACAAAAAACAAAAACTTAACATTTTTCTACGAAACTCACACCAAAGTGTTACCAAATTGATAGATATGGACCGAATGCATGATCCAAATTACATGAAAATGGTGACCGATCAACTCATCATTTAGTCCTTTAATGTTAATAAGCAAAAATATTATTTGGACAACCCACTGCCCAACCCAACCCAACCCAAAAATTAGTGGGGTTGCCTAAACCGGCTCATTGATGTAAAGGGTGGTTAATTTACATCACCCAAACCGGAGTGTCCAATATGGGTTGGATCTTGGGTTTGGCTAAACCCAATCCAAACCGGCCCATGTGCACCCATATTTCTGACAATAATGAAATTTTTTGGTGTCCTTGTATGAAATGTTATAATACGAAAAAACATCCAAGGGATGTTATATTCAATCATCGTGGTTGTGATGGAATTATTCAAAATTACACGAAATGGGTATGACATGGTGAAAGGACAAAAAAGAGACCTCTGTGACATACAGTTGAAGATGAATATGGTGAATTTATGACTGATAATCTGGAAGACATCATTCATGTTATTGGAGTATATGCTTTCAAGAAAGCTAATATAGTAGAAATTTTGCGAAGAGACATGGAAGATTCGTTATACCCGGGATGTAAATCTTTTACAAGATTGTCAGTTGTATTAAGACTATTTAATCTTAAGGAAAAATATGGGTGGACGGATAAAATTTTCACTACATTGCTTGAATTGTTGAAAGAAATGCTTCCCGAAGGTAACACGTTGCCGAACCGTACTTATAAGGCCATGCAGATATTGTGCCCAATGGGTTTGGACTATGTCAAAATACACGCTTGTCGTAATGATTGCATCTTATATATGAAAGAGTTTGAAAACTTGAAGAAGTGCCCGAGGTGTGGGTTGTTGTGCTACAAGCAAAAGGAAAACGGTGTTGATGACAATGATGGAGCAACTAGCAAGGGTGTTCCTGCCAAGGTAATATGGTACCTATTGATAATTGTAAGGTTCAAGAGATTTTTTGCTAATGTTAATGACGTAAAAAATACTAGATGGCATGCAGAAGAATAGTGTGTGATGGAAAAATTCTCCATGTAGCTGATTCATTGCAATGAAAGAAATTTGATTCCTTGTTTCTAGTTTTACCCTTGAATCGAGGAACCTTAGGCTTGGACTTGCCATCGACGAAATGAACCCTTTTGATAGTTTGAGTACTAACCATACGTTATGGCATGTTCTTCTCTTAATTTACAACATATCTCCATGGTAGTGAATGAAGCACAAGTATATGATGCTATCTATGATGATTTCGGGTCTAAAACAACCAGGGAACGATATAGATGTTTATTTAGCGTCATTGATTAAAGATTTAAGACTTTTTTTTAGAGGAGTGTGTTGATATTGATGATGCGTATACATGTGATAACTTTGAATTGTATTCCATGTTATTTTGCATAATCAATAACTTTATTGCATACGATAATATGTATGGGTATAACGTCAAGGGTCATAAAGTGTTACCTATAAAATCTAACTAGTAAAGGACCCGTACATTCACACGAGTCGCGTAAAGTCGGTAAATTTTAAATAAATATTATATAATATGATTAAAAAATGTATATTAATTTGTACGAATTAACTGGAAAAAAATTTCAATGTTGATTATCATACAAATATTAATTTAATTTATTAAGTTGTAGTAGTTGTAAGGATATATATAGATTTGGTAATTACTATTAAACCAAATATATGGTGGAAAAACAGATTTGGCCTGTCAGACATGCCTATAATTTTTATAATTATTTATAATTTTAATTTTACAATTTCTATTAACAAATATTATAAAATAAAACATATTATATACCATAAGTTTTATAAAATAAATAATTAAACATAGTTAGAGAATAAAATAATTGTGAGATATTTATTTTTTTATTTAAATAAATCATAAGCTTTATTTTAGTTTGTTCCATATTTTTATTAATCATTTCTAAACATCTAAAAAATTACAAAATATCTTTTATTTCAAAATAAAAAAAATAAATTTCTAAGAAAAATACTACCATTAATACCAGTCTAGCTTCTTTTTTAAAATTTACAATTAATTGGTATGGAGTGAATAATTTGTATTAAATGACTTTATTAGTGGTAAAAAAACATGAATATATTAAAATTTTAAATAATTGTAGTCAAATTATTTATTAGTCGTATAAAAACATTAACAGAGAGATTAATAAAAAATATTTGATTTCAAATATGATAGGGTTATATACACAAATTACTTAAACCAGTGTTTTAAAAACTGGACAGGACCGATCGGTCGGACCGGTTGAACCAGGAACCAGCCAGATAATCGATCTGGTTCAAATGCTGGATCGGATATGTCAATGAACCGGTGTGAACCGAAAAAACCGGCGGTTTTCCAGAACCGGTGGTTTAAATGCATTTTTAATTTTTTTTTTATTTTAAAAACTTAAAACAACATCATTTTAATTATTTTAATGGAAAAAAAATAAAATAAAAAATAGAAAAAAATATGTTTCGGATGCGTTTGATTTTGTTGCCGATAATTTTGATATTGAAGAAGGAGATACCAACATTGAAATAATTTTTTCTTCTTTCAGTAGACAATGAAGTTATTTTATTATAATTTATTCAATTAGATTATGTTGCGATTAAATTTGTTTACAAATATATACTTTGTAATTTTGTATTATTTTATTATGTGTGATACCTATGTTTAAAATTTGAATTTAAATTACGAACTTGTGAATTTATTTAGGATATGATATTTTTTAAAAATTTTAGTGGCAATTATATATTATAGAGACTGAATCATCATGTTCGATGTGTTTTATACCTATATAGTTTTGTTATAACGACCGGTCTATTCAACCGAGTTATCTGGTTTAATACGGTTTAGTCATGCGGTTCGACCAGTGACCCAGTGGTTCGACCGATACCAGTAGTGACCCAGTACCCTCACCGGTTTGATGTCCGATCCGGTTTTTAAAATACTGATTTAAACTCAATTATTCTTCTCTACATATAAGAAACTGTTTCACTCATTCCTTGTTTCTCTCTAAGATTAATTTCTATTATTCTCAATAAACTGCAATTAATGAGAAAGATTAGGCCAAATTAACTGTCTCTCTCCACTTAAACGTTTCACTCCTTCCTTGTTTCTCTCTAAGATTAATTTCTATTATTCCCAATAAACTGCAATTAATAAGAAAAATTAGGCCAAATTAACCCTCTCTCCACTTACAAAATATTACACGCTAAACACTTTTCTCTCCCTCTCTCTCTCTCTCAAATAGGTTCATTCTTCTCTACTTCTTGAACACCCTTGCCGAAATCATCGCCCCTTTCTCTCGCTTCCGTTCGTTTCTCACCCTTCATCTCAACATCTCAACATGTCTGTACCATAAACAACAACAACAACTATTTGTTCTTCTTCTCACAACCAAACAACAACAATTAACAACAAAGGCGCACAACAATTAAAAAATGGAAAGGATCTACAACTCAAAATGAAATGATACAACTATAATAAATCAACATTAAATTCAAAATTTAGGAAGTGACATAATAGAGAACAAATCATAATTCTCTCTTATGAAATTTTGGTGAATGAATAAGCTGAAGTAAAAACTTAATATATTTTTGTTCTTATATCAACGCAATTCTGCACACCAGTCTAAAAAAAATGAATTCTGCACACCAGACCAAAGAAAATCCAAACAAATTGAAATTTTCGGTCATAATTACATACATGTTAAGAAGTAACTACTTATGTTAAATTGAAATTTCACCATTTTAAGACTACTTTATAAATCATAAACTTACCTTCCATGAAGAATCATAAGACAAACCTTATAAATAAGGGTGGAAATAGGCTAGGCTAGGCTTTATAAGGCCTGGGCCTGTGCTACGATAAACTTGAAAGACCCGAGTCTGGCCTGTGGCCTATGATAGGCTCTCTTTTTTGGCCTGACCTGACCTTTTTAAGAGCCTGGCCTGGCCTGAAAGCCTATTTAAAAGCCTATTTTTCATTATGGTTTTCTGTTAATCCATATTATTTAAGAAACCTTATAAGTCGTCCTATATATGAATATATAGGCCTACCTATTTAGCCTTTGTTCTAATATATGTGCATATATAGGCTTACCTATTTAGTTTTTTTTAATAAACATGCAAATATAGGCCGATCTATTTAGCCTATTTTTAATATACATGAAAATATAGGCCGACCTATAAGGCTTGGTAGGCTTTTTTAATAGCCTAAGCCTACCCTATTTTATTAAATAGGCTTTTAAAAAAGTCTAAGCCTAACCTTTTTGTTAAATAAGTCTGGCCTGGCCTGATCTTATATAGGCTAGGCCATAGGCCCCTGTCCCATCCCTACTCATAAAGCATGATAATGTTGGTGAGAATCTTCTACAACATTTTATCAAACTGATGGTGTACCTATACAAAACATGGAAACTAGAAAATAAGAACATTGGAAGAGAAAATAAATGAAAAGGCATACATCAGTCCAAATTAGAAAAAGAAAGTTGTTTCCTTTCCCAAAGAAGGGTGACTGTCTTCCATCTCTGATTTGCACCATAGATCTGATTTTACAATCGACAGCTGCAATCGATCAAATCAAAGACAACTGGAGCTTAAAGATTCATCCACTTTGGGAACATGTGAGATTGAAAGCGAGTTCTTCCTTCTTATTTTTATTCTTCACAACACTATTATCATTCATTGTTGATGAAAATTTGGAATCTGTGGACCTATTGTTCATATTTAGTAACAATTAAAAATATCATTCACTAAAGAAACTAACAAATTAAAGGTGAAAAGTAGACAACGCTCATTGTCGGCGCCGTTTCATATTTCAGCCAAATCCAACTGCAAAATAAATAGGACAAAAATGAAACAAATATGAGATGAAATTAACAAAAACGAAAGTGACGAACAAAAAAGATAGGAATTTTAAAGATTAACGAACCATGGTCGAGGGTTTGAGCTTCCATACAGTATGAAATAAACAAATGAGACTCAAGTATTTGAAAGGAACAAATAAATCAACGATTAGAGGAACGATTAACCAAATACATGAATAGATTGAAGAAGAATAAGAAGAGTTTCGTTGTTAAGGAGGAAAATAAATCGAAGGTGAAGGAGCAAAAGAAGAATACATGAATAGAACGAAAATGGAAAATGGATTTAGAACCTAACATTTGATGCCGATTTCTGATGAAGACGGAGGAGAAAAAATGAAAATGAGGGAATTAGGGCTTGGGAGAGAATTGAGAGAAATAAAAAATAGTAGAAGACAAACTGATGATGATGCAGTAAGGAAGAGAAAAGAGAAGATTGAAAGTTTTGAATTATACATTGAAAAAAAGAAAAAAAATGATTACCGTCAATATTGGAGACTGTAATACGTATTTCAAAACTTATTTTATTGATTTGGGTGGGGTATGAAGTAATGTCATTATGAAAGATTAAGTAATAATTAGGGTTAACCTAATAACATTTAGGTGCCTTAAAATGGCTCTCAAAATGGTTTTCATAAGATTAATTAAGTAATTTTTTATGTAATCAGTTTTTTATATTAAAAGTAGATTTAAGGACTATTTTTAGTTTGAAAATGTTTTCTCTATTTTAATAAATTTTAATCACGCAATTTCATTTTTTTCAAGTCACCACCATCGAACTTTTATGCCACTACACTCATCAACTTTTTGTACCCCTATAATTAATAAGCAATCAACATTCAATGTTACCTAAAGATGTCCCAAAATAATAAGTTTTTGTATTGAGTTGAGACTTTATATTAATTTATAAAATAGATCAACACTATTTTTTAAAAAAAAAATTTTTTTTTTGCTAGTATAGTTGTTGTATCTTTTTTACGTTTTGAAGCGAAAAACGCAAAAAATGGAAAAAGAAAACTCTTGATGGATTTGATTCCCGTGAGTGGTGACCTAAGCTACAAATATATGATAACACAATCTATTACCATCATTTATTTTAATACTCTCAATTACAAATTGCATGTTAAAAATAATGATGAATGAGACAACTTCTGGTACGGGTCGTAAAAACTAATATTCATACCAACATCAACACCATGTTAACAAACGTGAGACGTGGCACATATAAGTTAGTATAGTCCTTTTAACAAATATTGTTCTATAAAAAACTATGAATAAGATAATAAGTTAATAACATCACTTAATATAATAATTAGTACAATATTATGCCCAGCTATTGGTTATTATTATTTTGAGCAAATCAATTAAAATTATTAGGGTTGTTTACATCTGCATATAACAAACTCATCCATGATCAACACCTCATCATGAAGCATCAACAAATGTTGTTTAAGACTGTGTTATATTTTATGTAGGAAGATGTTAAAATTGAGTTTTTGTTGTTGACAAGTGTCTCAAATTATACGGTTTTGTTCATTTTTCTAAACTTGGACTTTATTTTATATATGCAGTGAGAGTGTAGATTCATGTAACAGAGGGTTCTATACTTAAAATAATTAAAATCGTACTATAATTCTTGAACATAACATGTGACAAAGTCAACGATTTGGGATTTCTTAAGCACCTATCATATTATGTGGAGAAACAAAAAGATTCAATAATGAAATATTTTAACATATAGGGGAACATCAGCTGATTAACACTAGTGGGTCATAATAATAATTGCAAAATGTGAATAAGGGTTAAATTTTAAACTTTGAAATTGACATTCTGAGTAAAATTTTCTTCAAACGTCACCCTCAATTAGTAGAGTATTTTCATAATTTTGTAGGTAAAAATAATATTTTAAACTCAACTTTTTACATTTTTATTAGATCAAACCCTAGAATGATGCAAAAAAAATTCACAATCAGAACATTTCTACTACTAAGTTATTAGTGACTTAAAATCTGATGCAAAATATTATTATAATAGAAGCTAAGACAATTTAATTTAAAAGAGAGTGTATATAGTTTGAGGTGTTCTCTATTGAAAAGATTTTAAGTCTCACATGGATTAGACATAGAAATGTCTTTGAGAGTATGTGAGGTGATCTACAATACATGATCTCACACTTTTTCATGATTAAGGTATGAAAAAAAAGACTTCCATACACATATTTCATGATTAATTTACGGTTATATAGGGTCTTTTAAAAAAAAATTACGACTTAACTAAAGCTAACTTCAACTTTTTATATAAAACCTCTAAAAAGTTTAAGATAAATCTGATTAAGCATAAAACAGTTAAAAAATTTATATAAAATGACATCTTTCACCTTTCAAAACTTGGTCCCTTAAATTTTATATTTCTCTGTTTTTTATTATTATTTTTCAATAATTTGTCTTTATTATTAAAAAATGAGTATATATTTTGGAATATTATATATTGATCGTATCTGATCAGATGGATCTTCAAGGCCTGCAAGGATCTGGATCTTCTGTGAACTGGGGGGTGTATCTGCAAGGTACTCCGATGCTAAAGTAAGAAGACGAACAACAGAGCGCAAGTACAAGGTAAAGGATAAGAAGTGAATACCTGACCCTCTAGTGAAAGAAGGTATTTGTAGCCCCCAGCGCTGTGCCAATTGGACAGGAGATTGCCAGGATTCCAGGTGGAAATATCGAAGACCAGTACGTGGTCTCCGTCCTGGTCAACCACTCCAAAGTCGAAGGGAGACGCGATCTTTCAGGGACTACGTGGACTCCGTATTATTCGGGGGGTTGAATGTGAAGTGACCCTTCGAGGAGGAGGGACCTCGATATAAGGCCACGAGGAAGAGAGCCCTCGACGAAAGGAACGCTCACGGGGAGCGTGCCTTGTAAGCCTGAGTCTGGACGAGGAGGAAAGTCCTCGTCAGATGTGACGCTCGCGGAGAACATCGTATGTCGAGCACGTGGTGCAGTGTTCCAACGCTATTAGGCTTCCTAGGAGCCGAGCACGTGTTCGCTCCTCCAGGATTCAGAGACGCTTTAGACTTCTAAGTTCAATGAGGCCGAAGTAGACTAGGTTGAATCTTAAGTCAATCTAGAATATATATATATATATATATATATATATATATATATATATATATATATATATATATATATATATATAAATTTAGAAAGTTGTAAGAGATATAAGAAAGAGTACATATATTTTTGTAACAAAAATTATGTTTTAAGAAAACACTATTATACATTTTTTCCCCTCATACAAGATTAATGTTTTTATTTGTTTTAGGATAAAGCAAGCAATCATAGAATAGACATAGTGTAAATACAAAAGCCACGTGTACCATAAATAAGATTAAGTAGAATAAAATGATAGAAAGGTGTTTCATCCATCTTTTTCCTAAAGCTATTTATATTCTAATTTCTACTTTCATAAAGTGTGAATTTGCCACTGAAATTTAGAGTGTCACTTTTTTCTGCTCAGTACCTAAAGTTTCAACAACCGACGGTTGCAGTAGCTGACGAAGAAACACAAGTCAGGTAATTAATCTCTTATCAACTATTTTCCTTAATTTGCTTCTTACACTTCTCTATTAATTAGTATGGTTTAAGATCTAAAGTTTCAATAGTTAAACTTCATGTTTAGTCTTTTTTTTTTTTTTTTTTTCTTACTCGATAGTTTTGTCTGTGTGTAGACAAGAAGGTTTACATTAATAATATCGATGTGTTAGTGTGTAGTTCATAGATGATTTTCTCTTCTTCTCAAAGAAATTATATAAGAGGGGCTAAGATTTCTTAATCAAACAACCTAAAGTTTAGTACCAGATAAAGCCTATGCTTTTAGAAATATAAAGCCTCTCAATGATAATTCGATTTTATTTGTAGTGTTTACTTTAAGGAGTATTTCTTTTATAAGTAAATGGAGGTAAATGGAGCTTCATTAAACAAAAGTAATTCATTTCTTTTTTTTTAGAAAAAGTGAAAAAATTATTGACAAAAGAACTACTATAATACTAAATCAGAAAGTATGGAAAATAGAACATCAAATAAATTACAACATATTAAAAAAAAAAAATTCACACTCCGGTATTTTTGAATTTAGTTGGATACGGTACCCTCAACTAATCAAACACCATGATTCATTGTCATGTCACATTTTTATTTTATTTTATTTTAAATTAAATTAAATTTTTAATATAATTTATATTAAAGGTACCGGTATCCAACTTAATTTCAAAGGTATCAAAGAATTTACCTTAAAAAAAGAGAAAATTTACAAAAAAGTTCTAATTTCTTAGGTGTGATTTTTACTATTTTTCAATTAAAATATAATAAGTGTACTTAAATATTATATAAGGAGTAAAAATAAGAGAAAATTTCATATGAGTAAGAGAAAATTATACATTTATTAGATTTTTATTGAAAAATAGTAAAATTCACACGTAAATAATTGTATTTAAAATTTCTCCAATAAAAAATCACACCTTAAAACTCAATTCAAAGAATACAACAAAAATAAAAATAGAAATCAAAGTTGCTTGTAAGAAATAAGCAAATCAAGGTATTTCAAATAATTTAGCCAATAGATATCCAATTCAATTGTAGTATTTAAGTTCCGTGTTTGAAGTCACCATCAAGATAAAAACTTAATTGTATCAATCATTTGTGTTGAAGATGACTCCTTTTCTCGAAAAACTTATCGTTTCTTTCATTCAAGATAGTTTCTTTCATTCAAGATACTACATATGCACGTCAATCAAAATACATGAACATCATCTCTATCTTCTTATTCTTCCAATAATATCATAAAACTGACGGGCATCCATTAAAATGATTTAGGTAAGATATAAGATATTCTCAACCATTGAAGGATCTCACTCCACACCTTCCCGAAAAACTCATAGTCACAAAAAAATTCACGAACATTATTTTCTTCCTACACCTCCACTATACGACAAAGAATTGATAGTAAGAATACCATGGAAGGTCAAATTATCTCTAGTTGGAAATCTATTTTTCAACAACAACACTATTAAAGGAGCCACTTAACACCAAACATAATCAATGTCATCCACTAGATGAAAAGTTGAATTCTGAATTAAAAATTGACAAACATCTTTAAAGGAGTATTTCCCGTAGCTTAAAACCCCCAAAACCATCTATCGTGAACATTTTTTTACAAAACAAAGTTAACGAGTAACACATCACGCTATACAACTATCCCCTCTTCCCACGCGAAAAGTCTTTGCCCCGACCCCTCCCTCTATTGAATTATCAAACACAATATGCAAATATCAGCTACCGATACATTTTTATCTAATGCTACATTGTAGAGTCTACTAATTCTCTCTCAGAACACGTCATATTCTATCTAGGGATCACACCAAAAGAATGTTCCCACCCCATCAGCAACCACACATAAAAAGTACTCATCGACGTAATTCTCCACACCCATACCACCTTTACAAACAAATTGAAAATCCTTCCACCATATAGATGTTTTCCTTCCCCCACCTAAGACAAGACATCAAAATGTTATATATTTTTGAAATAAAACTCTAAATTTTAGTGCACCTTAGCCCACATACATTCTACACTACCATTTTCTTAATAATAAAACATTTAATTCTATCTATGACAGACCTTCAAACCATCTTTGTCTCGTTCTAAACACATCGTATCTCAATAAATCTAGTATACTTTATGAGATTTTTCACTCCTTTTCTATGAAAAAAGATTTAGACAAAAATTCAATTGTAGAGAGATACTTGAGCGAGCCTTGAAGAAAGAACAAAGATTCATTTTTAGATATGATATTTAAATAAGCCTTAAAGGAAGAGAGAAAATAAACTTGTAAGGAGGAAATTGGGTAACACAAGCCAACCTTCCATTAATAAATTCTTACTCTTCCACGTAAAAAGCCTATTTCCAATTTTATCAATCAACTTTGCTGAAAATATAAACTATAAGGATTGACACCAATTAGATAACCACGATATTTGAAAGGAACCTAACCAACTTTGCAATTAAACACTTGAGAAGCCTCATCTAGCCAAGAAGTTGGCACATTAGTAACGACAAGTAAGGTTTTTTTTGGAAACTAACCTTAAACATGATATGAGTTCAAAAATTAATAGATTGACCTTGATTTCTCTTACATTCGCTAAATTTTCTCCTCAAAATAATAATGTCATCTAGAAACTGCAAATGAGAGACCCTAAATTGAAAATCATCCCTAATCGAATAGCCTATGTATAAGCCAATATTAACTGAAGTGGAAAATATTAAATTGAGCCATTCGATAACTTCAAAAGCAAGAAAAGTGACCAATGATTCCAAATTTTAAGACCCTTCTCCAAATTGAATTCATTGATTAGGCTACCATTAATAAGAACACTTACAGAAGCAGAACATATACATTCCATCATTCATTTCTCGCCACGACTTTATACAAACATCCCACTAAATATACAGGCTTGAAATATGGAAAACTTGGACTGTAAAATTTGGAAATCAAAGTAATAAATGTGAAATTTGAACTTCTTACCATCTTGTTGTTTATTTGAAATTCGGGCAAAAAAAAAATCAAGAACTCAACTTTAATGTCACCTAAAAAATCAATTAGCACTATCTGGCCTAGGGCTTTTGGAATTGTCGCACTCCTTAACAATCTTTTTCACTTCGTCTTCACTAAAAGGATTTTTCAAGAGAATTTCATCTTTGATATTTATCGTATAGAAGAGTATATTTTCAACACATGGCCTAACACTATATTGTTTTAAGTGATTGACAAAGTAAATGAATACGATATCTCAAATTTCCGCAACTCTCAAAATAGAAACTCCAATTAAGCCAAAACTAGTAATAAGTGAACTCTTTTTTTCTTTTCATTATTGCATCATACAGTTGTAAAAACTAGAATAGCATCACCTTCATATAATGATGGTTGTCAGACTTTCGAATCAACTTGCAGACTCATACGACTTTACAAGTTAACTCACAAATTTCTTATGTCACCCATCGTTATGCTTATTTAAAAGCTATAAGTACCAAATGTTACTCCCTCCGTCTCATAATAAGTGTCTCATTTGCACTTTTCTTGTGTCTCAAAATAAATGTCCCTTTCGAATATCAATGCAACATTTATTAATTTTTTCCACTACTATACCCCTATATATTAACTTTCACGTTTTCCAACTACTCCACTACTCCTATAATAAATAAGGGTACTTTAGTAAATGGTATTAAATTTATCACTAAAATCAACACATCTAATCATTTTCTTAAGAACCGTGAAAAGTTCAAATGGGACACTTATTATGAGACGGAGGGAGTACCTTTTAACAAGGATGCATATACTCTACCCATATTTAAGTTTAAGATTAATTTTTCATATTTATAAGTTTTTATAAACTTATACATGTACCATAACTTTTTTACAATAAAATTTCTATTAATTTTAAATCAAAATATACAAACTTGTTTCCTTTTCTATTATATCAATAATTATATACACAACTGTATAAAAGTAATACACATTTTTTACAAATTTATTATTTCACATTCTTTTCAATATAATTTCAATTTGGGAAAAAAGGAAATGCATTGACAGTGTAAAGTATTTTTACACTGTCAACCAATGAGAGACATGCATCAGAATAAAGCTAATTTTTAATTTTAAAAAACTGTAATTACATGGCAAATTAAAGCATTTTAATTAGTTGTATATGTAAAACTGATTTACACTGACAGTGCACTATCTTTAAACTCTTGAAATTTATAGAGAATTATATAATAAATTTATATAACCCAACATGTGTATATTTGTTTACATGACTAGATACTTCCCCACATAGATTTGACGATAAGCCTGCTGTGACTTGTGTACATCTTGCTTGCTCAATGCCAAATAGGACAATTAACACAATCACCTTTTAAATATAGATTTTTTTATTTGCATTTTCATTATTGATTTTGTTATTTCTATTATGCATAAGAAAAAAAAATAGACCTGTCCATTCTTAGTTGAGAGGGACAGTACTCTTATGAATGACAATGGACATGGTTTCGGTATCGGTAGATATTATAATATCCAATCCTATATTAACAGATGAAAAAAAATCTCTGTACTTAAGTGTTAATTTTAACATCCGTATCCATGCCTTGTGAATATGTAAGTATTTATACTAGTATCTGTTATCTGCATTTTTAATAAAAAATAAATATATCAATTATAAAATATTATATAATTTTAAGTTTTAAAGAACGTGCGTTTGTTTTAAGTTATAAAATAATATTCCTTAAAAATATATTTCCAAAATTATTATTCCTAGGAATAATATTTCTATCTAAGTGTTTGGTTAAAAACTAAAATTCAGAGGAATATTTATAATATTATTTAATTTAAAAATTATAAAAAATAAAAATTAAAGTAAATGTGAGTAGTAATGAGAAGTTGTAATTAGTTAAATTTTATTCCCATGAGAATGTTGGATTTCCACCTATTAAGCATGAAAAAAATTTAAGCAAAAATCATGTGTAAAAATATTCCTTAGAATAAATAATACCCAAAAATAATTTTTAAAAACTTGAAACAAACATGGTTTTGTTGCTTTTCCGATGTAAGATTCCCGAAAATGAAATTTCAATCTTTGAAACAAATACACTCTAAAAAATTTTCAAAAAACTATTTTGTTGAATTATGAAATAAACAAACACATATATTAAATACATAATGATTTAACATTGAAGTATTGTTTAAAATTGATAGACATACATTATTATAAAAGAAGATAATTTAAAATATATAAATACATATAGTGTGCAGGTGTGGAGCATTGGGTACTAAGGTGCCTATATCCGCACATGCGTCTGCTTACTTTAGTGGATAATTATCCGAACTCATGTTCATATTTATTTTTGCAGACTTTTACCCTATTTATTATAAATAGGGTTAAATACGTTTTTAGTCCCTATAAATATGTGACCCTGCATTTTTAGTCCCTATAAAATTTTTCTTTAATAAATAGTTCTTATAAAATTATTATGCATCTAGTTTCAGTCCTTACTGTCAAACCAATGTGTATTTTAGAAAGATTATTTTGCAAACATGTTCATAATGTTTTAAAAAGTTCCTGAAAAAAAAAGAAACTCAAAATTTAATTTCTAAGTTGAGATTTTTATTACTTTTATCATTATTTTTTGAAATTTAAAAAATTCATATTTAATTTTTCTCGTTTTAAAAAATTCTAAAACTTGGTAAATAAATATTTTACAGTATTCTAAACATATATAAAAAAAATTATTGAAAAATTTAAAAATTAAAGAGTAATTAAACAGTTTTTAAAATTTTAGAAAATAGCAGGGACTGAAATTGCATGCATAAAAATTTTAGAAGGACCATTTATTGAAGAAAAATTTTATAGGGACCAAAAATACAGGGTCGCATATTTATAGAGACTAAAAACGTATTTAACCCTTATAAATATTTTCGTGGGTGCCTATTGAAAATGGGTCAAATTGCCATCTTAGACACTCTGGCTTCTGTACTTACAAATCACACACTGTCACTAGCTCTTGGCTTGAATGGCATAAAAGTTTCTGATTCTTAAAATTGCCACATCCCCATAGAACGGTTTTTTACTATTAGTAGTTTCTGTGTTTTATATTTTAAGAAAACATCTTTTTATTTTCACATATAAATTTTATACAAATCTTCTACTAGTCATGAGTCGCCAATTGTTCCATTATACACAAAATTACTATTGCCATGTCAAAATGAGCATCCAGTTAGATTAAAATAAAAGAAGTGATACTATGCACTAATCTATACGCCTAAAATTTTGACATAATATTAAATCTTAAGACAAGAATTTTATCATCGTTTAATCTCGACTAAATTAAAATTCTTAATACAAGAATTTAAAAACTTATTGTCTCTTTTTCATTTCTAGGTAGTATTTTAAGTGTGAACGTTGAGGAAGCCCTTTTCCTTTCAAGGGGCCTGGAGGGGGTGTACCTTAGTTGAAATCTATGGTCGAAGGATTGTCATTTCTGATGTGAGAGACATAATCAATGCTTTCTTCTAACTGTAGGGTTATGTTTGCTATCTCTTCAATATATATTTTTTGTCATTTGCCTCACACTTCGTTATTTAATAATCGTCGACATAGATTGCAAAGAATGTAACATTGAAGAAATTAGTAAATCTAATGAACAAAAAAGTAATTCCTCTTGAGTTTTTTTACTAAATTTAACAATGAAGAAACTAGTAACAAAATTAATTTATTCGTGCATATTTGGTTTGGCTTTTAGAAAGGTCAAACACAATTTTAGAAATATAGAATTAATTTTGAATGATTTTAAAATATTTGGTTAGGTAAAAGTGGAATTGATTCTATCTTCAGAATGGATTATACTTGAAGTTAGAATTTGTAGTTTCTGCCTCTAGAATTGATTCTCGATGATTTTTATACTGTAATCAACTCACTTTTACATAAATGTATCAAAACATAAATCAATTTTGCTAAACTCAATTATGATAAAATCAATTCTACCGAACTCAATTTTACTAGAATGAATTATGTCCACCACCAATCCAAACAAACCCTAAATTTAGCAAGTGGTATGGTAGGGAACTAGGAAGCTGCATGGTGTATGGGCATAATTTAATGTTTGAGTTTGATATGATATCCTCTATATGATGATAATAATAATAATAATGTGTAAAACTTGTTTAATGTACGGTTTAGTAAAATGGGAGAGAAAACAAAAAGAGGAAAATGCTGTGCCGTGACGTGAGTAATTAAATTGCCGACGTTAATTTGTCTTTGCATATACATATGAAGTTTATATATATTTGGAATTAGTGCCTAGTGGTGTAAAAATAATATTCAAAACCAGAAATAAATCCCTGCATATCACAACTAATAAGATACATATTCAATATTCCCAAACGCGTATTTGCCTTCGTGTTTCAGGGACCGTTCCATTATATCAAATGATTTAAATCTAAATTTTATATTTTATATTATAATTCAAAAATTAAAAAACATTTTTAAAAAATTATAATTACAGTAAGTATAATTTGAAGGATAAAAAACACACTGATAATTTTAATTTGAAAAATAATTGACATCACAATCATCATTAATTTGCAATTCATTATTTTAATATCCACCAGATTCATTCAAATAAATGCATGTGATGTGAGTCCATTATACAAAATCTAAACTTGCAAGAAATCCTCAAAATAGTAATTTATACATTTCAATTTCAATTCCATAGAATATAAAACAATCCCTTCAAATTGTATATGACAAGACATTTTACCCCTAAAATAGTCAATACAAATATCATTATTTTTTTGTGTAAGAGTAAGACAATCTTACTTTTGTTTGCATCTTCAAATCTTGTCTAAACATGTTATTTGTTCCCTCTTTTTCTTCAGTTTCAGACTTCATTCTCTCATTCTATTTATGGTTTGTAAATTTATAGCAATAATTTTAAGCAGTTATGAAGCAGCAGCAGCAGCATCAACACTCAGCCAACAAGCAAAAACAGGTACTTGTTTTCTCTATCTTGATTCTTGCATGGTTGATTTCAATATGCTTGTTCAATTTGGTGTTTGTGAGTATTTGGAAACTGAGTTCAGTAAGGTAGATTGCAGTGAAATTGAGCTGAGTTATTATTTTTTCTTGGTTGTTGTTGTTTGTAGAATTTATGGGCGACTATGGTGTTGCGCAAATGGCTTAACATTAGAAGCAAGAAGCCTGATTATGTTGCTGACTCTGATGATACTGAGGATGACCCTGAAACTGACTCTGACAATGAAGGTTAGTCTATTGATTGATGTTTCTAATCGTACAACGGATGAGATTAGGGAAAATTCTGTGTATGTTTGGTTTCACGTTTGGAGTAAGCAGGATTGATTCTGGAGGTGTATAATTGATTTTATTAGAACTCGGAAATTGACAATTTTGGTTTGTGTCTAATTGAGAATTGTTATTGTTTTGGGATCTTAGAGACCGAGTCTTGTATGATGAGTGACGATTCTTGTTTAGTTTGGTTTTTCTGTCATGTGTTTCAGTTTGAATTTGGTGTATTATGCAGAGTGGAGAACCGGTTCGCGGTATAGGGACAGCAAAGAGGATGAAACTCCATCTGAATCATGTGGTAATTTATTTTTCTTTCGTATATGAAATTTAGTTTATCAAATGATAACACACAAGTTTTACTGATTGACCTCAATTCAGTTGTACTAGTAGTTGTTTCTAATTTTACTTCTATTCTTCGAATCGCGAAAATTTACCACACGTTTGCGTGATTGCTTTATATATACACACCCTCTAAATTTCGAATGAACTGCAGAATTTCTCCCTGGCTTAAGGAGGCAAAAGTCATTGACAGTAAGGTCTCAGTATATAAACAAGAAGGAACTAAGGTTAGGAACCGCTCTCGTGTTTTTTCAATACTTGCAATGATTAGATAGCGTAGAAAACATAGCTTACTCGTTATTTCTCAAAAGCCTCTCATATTTCGATTCTGTTCTACATTTTTTCTCTTTTAGAGTATGTGTTGGGACATGGAATGTTGGAGGGAAACTTCCACCTAATGACCTTGATATTGATGATTGGCTAGACATTAACCATCCAGCTGATATATATGTCCTTGGGTAAGTTTCGCGTTAAATTTTCTCCTAAAGTCGCACATATGGTCGATTCTGCTTTGTTGATAATGTAAAACTTTTTGGACTGACAATATCAAAATTTTCATCATATTGTTCAATTTGTTTGACTAAATAGTTTTTTTGCACTTTCTAATTGCAGTCTTCAAGAGATTGTACCTTTAAACACAAGCAACATTTTCGGTGCTGTAGATACTCGTAATGTGCCGAAATGGGAAAACATTATTAAAGAAACATTGAATAGAGTTCAACCAAAACCATCAAAGATAAAATCCTTCAGTGATCCTCCATCGCCATCAAAGTTTAAACCATCTGACGATGCTCCAGATATTGAAGAAGAAGAAATGCTACTAGAAAGTGATGGTGATATCGGCGAGGAAATCCATCCTTTGGATGAAGGATATGAAGTATTTGATGGAGTCACCGATAAACCAATCACACATGAGTCATTGAATACTAGTTTGAAGGATTCAAATGCTGCTGATATTGCCAACTCAGGAGTGAAGGTTGATAATGATATAGAGAATCAGTTATCTTATCAGAGGAGGTTGGATAGGCTAAACTGTTTACGTGACGAAGATTTATCGGCAAAATTTGAAACACCATCTTCTCCACAGATTAGTAAACTATCTAGAATGGTTAGTGGGACTGAAAGGATTGGTTTGAGTTGGCCAGAGCCACCATTACATTTGTTATCTCATACCGTATTGGAGAGAGCAACTTCTCTTAAACCAGTTAAATCATTTAACGCGACAAAGTCATTTAGAGCCACAGATTCTTTTAAATCAAAAACACATGCAATGGATATATTGGCTGAAATTGACCTTGAAGCCTTGATGAAGAGGAAAACAAGATCTTCTTATGTCAAGATAGTGAGCAAGCAGATGGTTGGGATTTACATCACCATTTGGGTTCGAAGAAGCGTGCGGAAACATATTCAGAATTTGAAGGTTTCCACTGTTGGTGTTGGTGTTATGGGCTATATTGGCAACAAGGTCTTTAAAATTTTCCTTTTTCTTTGTGATCAGTTGCTAAACATATATGACAAATATAAAATCGGATGATTATAAAGTTAAATTATTTTTTTTCGATATTTTTCAGGGATCAGTATCAGTGAGCATGTCTATATATCAGACACTTTTCTGCTTTGTATGCACCCATCTTACATCAGGTCAAAAGGAAGCAGATGAAATCAAAAGAAATGCCGATGTTCGTGAAATCCATCAAAGGACTCATTTTTATTCACTTTCTGATATCGGACTTCCCAAAAGTATATTCGATCATGAGTGAGTCCATGTTTTACACACCACATTGACATTGTTGTGTCCTTTCACATTCTGTTTGAAATAATTATAATCATTTAAGCAAATTCCAATTTTTTTGCAGAAGAATAATCTGGTTCGGTGATCTGAATTACCGTATCAATTTGTCATATGAAAAAACAAGAGATCTTATCTCGAAAAAGCAGTGGTCGAAATTGGTTGAGAGCGACCAGGTAATACTAATATACAACCTTTCATTAGATGAATTGTGTACTGCATGAGAGAAATGTATGTTATTTATTGACATCGACATCTTATTATAACAGCTTGCGAAAGAACTAGAAAAAGGTGTATTTAATGGATGGTCAGAAGGAATGTTAAATTTCCCTCCAACCTATAAGTACGAGGTTAATTCAGACAAGTACATCGGGGAGGAGCCGAAAGTTGGGAGGCGTACACCAGCATGGTATACTTTAACTCGTTTGAATTGAGATTCTTCGCCAATGTCTGTGTCAATATGTGTCTTTCTTTTTAATATTCGAGATTACTTTTCAGGTGTGATCGCATTCTTTCATATGGAAATGGAATGAGATTACTGAGCTACAAAAGGAATGAACTTAAACTTTCAGACCATAGACCCGTGACTGCGACATATATTGCTGAGGTTGAGGTTTTCAATCCAAGGAAGCTACAGAGAGCACTTACATTCACGGATGCGGAGATCGGAAACGATGAAATCATCACAAGTTTTGGCACTTGGAATTTATAGCACAATCTGGACAGGTGAAGGAGCAACAATGCTAGTTATTCCAACTTGTCAAATTCAGAGTCACTATACTAGATATTAATAAATTTCTTCATTTGATATTTCTTATATATTTCTAAAGTCAAATCTTATAGAAAAAATAGTTGTATGATCTGTACATCAGGTATCTTATGAACATGTTTAAAAGCTAATTGTTAGATTGGCTGTATATGTAAACTCTGAACTGTATTTGAAGAGCTTTCATAGGAAACTTTGGGTATGTTTGTAAAGAATAAATAGAATGCAATGTGTTGAAGATGCTTTATCAATCCAGCTTTGATTCCCTACACTTTCAGTACAAGGTAGCTTTATAATACAGCTTTGCAGAAACTTAAATCTCCATTTAAAGACAATAACTTAGGATTTAAAAACGGTTTGGTAAAACTGTGTCAAGATTAGTGTTCATTAGTTTGCTTCATATGTACTCTAATAGTTACATATATGAACCTATTAATGATTAATACAATCACGTATCCTCTCGATACCGTTTATCTCTAAAGCAATATCGTGATTATTATCATATTCACCGTCAGATGATCTCTCATGCCGACAATCAACATGATAATCTTAAAAGCTTGATACTTGTGATTATCAACTCACAAATCTATCTCTAGAGTTTGTTTATTGATAGATGAATATCTTTTAGGTCTAGCTTTGAAACATATCTCTCAATAATGATCCAAAACAACAAATGAAACATAAATAACAAGATATTCACCATGTATTAATCATTAACCAAGTTCATACATAATAGATCAAAGAAAGTACATATTTACAAACTAACTACCTCTAATCTTGACACAAGATGAAACTTAGCCCTCCATATCCATGGAAGCTTCAACAACAAGCAACAAACCAAGATTTAGTGACATCAAACTCAAGAAGATCAAAGAAAGATGTTTAGAAATCTTGATTTTCTCTTAAGGAAAATGGTTTTTCTCTTCTTCTCTTGCCCTAGCTTTTTCTCCAAGTGTATCTTATGATAAAAACTATCCTAATCCTCTTAATCATCAATTTTATGTGGCTAAGAACAAAAGTTGAAAAAGTAGGTCCGCTGAGCGGAGCAGGTCCGCTGAGCGGAGCAGTCAAAATATCTAATTTGTCTTCAAGGTCCGCTGAGCGGAGCCAACTTTGTTGCTCGTCCCTGCCCATGTCCGCTTCAACTCCGCTGAGCGGACTTGCTGGTGGAAAAATCTCTGCCTGGGTCCGCTTGGACTCCGCTGAGCGGACCTTCTTGCACAAAACTCCTTCTTTTTGTATTCCACCCTCATTGCAAGCTTGTTTTGATCATTCTTCTCATTCCATCTTGCCCAAAAGTTGTTAAAACCTAAAGAAAACATTACAAGAGTTAATAAACTAACTTAATTTAGAAAATAAACACAAAGTTATTTATTTACATACTAATATATCAAAAGGTAATCAAATTTGGCACAAGAGTTTAAGAAATACCACAAAACTTATATACAAAATATGCACAAATGGGATTCTAACAAAGATCAACCAGTGAAAATCTTCACAACAGTTCTTGGGCTATGCTGGATTAAAAGCTCTATTAGTTTGAGATCATCTTGGTTAAAATCTTACTTGGTTTTTTAGTTCAGCCTAGTGTAATAACTCAGTAGGTTCAAAATCATCCCTGTAAAAATCTCAAGTTGGTTAGTGGCCTGCTTGTGTAAAACCCCGGTTTGGTTCGGAGGATAACCAACTAAAAAATCTATCTTAGTTCAAAATGAACGTATGCTAAATCTCCGTTTGGTGTAGAAACGAATCGCTCTAAGCCTTTTTCCGTTGTTTGGTTATAAGTTTTCCTGAAAGTTTTCATTTCCTGGTATAAGGGGTTCGACAACACAATCTCCTAAAAGCTTTCAAGTTTAGTGGATACTCTTAACAATAAATTTGGGTACATAATTAGGTGTTCTTGGTGAATCTATATAATTCTCTAGTGTTATTTCTCTTCCCTCATCTCTTTTGTTTTCCAGTTATTTTCTTTACCTTTTAGTTATGTCCTTAAAAGAAAACCTTTTTATTTATGTCTTTAATTGTTGTTCCGCCAAGGAGATGTGAGACACTCTTGAAATTATCCGTGGAGTATATCCGATTGTCAACTAAGAGGGAATGAACACACAAGAAGAACAAGTCGAAACACTAGATGAATATGCAAATTACTTTCACATATGGTGATCAACCTTTAGAATTCTTGGAAGCCATGTTACAACTTTCATTGCTAACAAATATCTAAGAGTTAAATTTTAGAATTTGAAACCTGATCCAATCCTTAAAACAAAAGATGGAAATTTTTACAAGTTTCAGGAAAAATCAAAGAAGGAAGAAATCAATGAGAAACATAATGAGTTGATTAAATTGTTAAAAAATGAAGGGATAAGCTCAAAACTATAAGAATCTCTAGCAGCTTTGAAGAAAAAGTCTCAGTCAATAGAATTTTCTAAAGAAGAAATGAGAAAAAGTCTCAACGAATAATATCTTCAGAGACTTGACAACAATGAGAGATCTTGAAGAATCAACCTCTAGTAAAATCTTTGAAGAATCTTCATCCAACAAAGAATATGAACACGTTTTCTTGAAATCTTCTCACGAAGAAGATTACGAGGTAACAACGTTATCATACAAGTAACTATTTAAATTAAATTTCAATTTAGTTGAGGAACTTGATAAAATTTAAAAGCGTTACACATATTTTAAAGACTAAATATTAAATGCAATATATGAAATGGATAATCTTAGAAACCAAACTGTAAAATGTGAGACTTGTGCCTCGGTGAAAAAGGAAGTGAAAGATTCATGAAACCCTTAGTAAATTTACTAAGGGGAAAGAAAGCCTATATTTTATTCTGTCAAATCAAAGGCCTTCCTTGAATATAACTGAATTAGGTATTAAATATAGAAGATCACATAAAAAAAGGCTTTAATAAAAAGAAATTGAATTTCCTTGTCTATAAATGATCTTATTGTGATAAGCTTGGCCATATAGAGCCCTCTTAATATGATAAACTAAGAAGTTATAAAGGTATTAAAACTTGACTTCTTAGAACTACTAATGCACCAGGACTAAAAAAGATTTGGGTACCAAAGGTAAAAACCTAGTTTACTTTTGCAGAAATGCTTTGCAGCTTTAATTGATTCCTTAGTGCGTATTAAATGAATAAGTACTAGACAAGATGTATACCATTGAGTATACAAGATATGGTTGATGAAATTCCGATGCCTGGGATCCAAGTAATGTTCGTTGATGGTGTATTTCAATGGACTTGATCAAAGCACTTGTTAAGGATGGTTCTCAATATTTATGATCTATGATGATCATTTATCCCCTCATTAAGTTGATATGATAAGTTTGCAATGGATTTATCAGTCTCATTGTTTAAACCTACTCTCGTATCCAACGATTTATAGAGAAGAATTTACAATAGTGTTTTTTCGTTCCCTTGAAAGAGGGAGTTTTTATCAAGGTTATTTGATATTTAAGATAATACACTTTTTAGAGGTTTAAAAGTCTAAAAATATTTAACCCTATAATGATTATTATTACTAACTATTAAATTGAGTCTTAAGCGTTTTAAGAAGAAGGAAGTTCAATTCCAATAAAGAAGGGGTGCCAAAAGCAATCCATAAAAGAAAATCTCAAACCAAGGTCCAAAAAGACCAAGAAAGATGAAAATGAACTATATAATTGATTAAACTAAGATCCTTATCGATTAGAAAGATTTAGTTTTAAATCTATCATGATTATCACAAAATAATTGATTAGATTAAAGAGGTAATCATTTAGGGCATTGGAAAACAGTGTAACGACAAGTTCCCAACTGCCAACCATGTGTATTAATTAATCTAATCGATTAGACAAAGTCTATAAAGAGGTATTCTTTCTCTTTTCTCGTCATCTCATTTTACCTTTCTCTATTATGTGCATATTTGAGTGTTTTAGAGAAAAATATTCTTCTTCTTCTCTTCATCATCATAAATGGAACCAAAGGGATCACACACCTTCGAGCCTCTTCCTCTTACTTCTAAAAATTTCTATTCCCAAGAGCAAGAAACTAACTTCAACCGCTACTATACTAAAAGAGAAATTCTTAAGTCTCTCTATTTGGAAGAGAATATCTTCAAATATTATGGTTTTGTTCAAATTTTACGGAGGCCGATTTATAGAACTTCATATGTGAAGTACCCAAAGAAAGGTTCCCTACTTTAGTAAGAATGTTTTATGCTAACCTCAACTATGTATATGGGGTTTTAACCTCTGAAGTAAAGAAACACCAAATCGGGGTAAATCTTGAAGAATTCACACACATTTGCAATCTTCCTTTCACCGACTCCTCCTATGATTATAATGAAGAAGGTAACAATTTTAATACTATATAGGCTTCTATTTATTATATGGAAGATCCAACCAATATCATTCCTACCCCTTCCCGATTCTTGATGCGTATCCACCTCGATCCTTGCCATCCCTCCCTAAATTAAGTTATTACAATGATATTGGACTTAAAATAACTAAAAATGGAATCTCCCAAATACATGGCTTAAGTTCTCTACTTATAGAAAATTTCCAAAAGCTGCTATCCTCGTCCTACTCAGAAATCCTCACTGCACCATGCCTATATTGCTTAACCCTGAAGAATTCTTAAACCGCCTTTTGGAGTTTTGGCCGCCTTAGTGCGCTTTTCTTAGAAAAGTGTGTTGTAGCGCACTTGCCCTTTGTGCAGAAAAATGTGTTGTATGGCAGTTACGCCACCTGCGTGCTGGAAGCGAAACTTCACTAGATTTTTGTTGTTTTGAAATTCTTGAAGCGTGTTGCAGCGCACTTGTAGTGCCATTGTAATACGGTGAACTGACTTTATTTGAAATGTCGCGGTTAAGCAAGAGTCGCCACCGACTTTTATTTTATCCAATTAGGAAAGGCTAAAAGAACAGGTAAGACCTTTTGAAAAGATTTTGAGTTTGGGGGTAAGTTATGCAAAGGGAAGGTGCAAGGCACCCTTTGCATCCATGGTTATCCATGGGCTCTTAATTGCTTAGCTCACTTTGTTTGAAATGTTTGATTTGTTTGAAAGAGTAATGTGTGAATAGGAATAAGAACTTTAGCTTGTAAATAAGCGTAGTCTTTTGAAAAGTTTCTTTGAAAAGAGTGGAAAAAGATTTTGGATTAGAGCAAGCAATTAATAGCAACTACCCTAAGTTTTGAAAAAACGTTCTTTTAGCTTTTCAGGCGAAAGGATCTATCCATACCATAAGAAGGCAGGAAGTCTTTCAATTGGATGTTTAAGGGTCATCGAGAGTAATCGTTCGCCATAAGACTATCCCATGCCATAAAGAGGGCAGGTAGTCTAAGGGAAGGATATAATAGTCATTTTATCTTTTTAGGCATCATGCGAGGATACCTTAGCAATAGGGACAATCACTTTTCATAAGGCAACCTCGGGGGAGTTTCAATAACTTTGAAGGCAACATTGCTTTAGGTATCCTCGGAATCGAGGGAATTGACTATTTTTAGGCAACAAAATTAAGGCAACCAATTAATAAGGCAACAAGGCAACCAGAGAGATTACCCTAAAGGTGCGTGTGTGGTACAATCAGGTGGTTAATTCAGATATTTATCTTATAATTAGTTATCCTAATTCTATTAAAGGCTTGCACTCCCTAAGATTACTAACCACGCAGTTTAAATTTGCAGAAATTAAAGGTAGAAAATAAATTCCTACGCTATTACAATAAACACCTGCGGGGTGGGGGAATTAAAACAGAAAATAAGAGGGAACAATAATTAATCAAAATCTTGAATGCCTTGATCTTCCTCGAACCCTGAAAATTAAAAGGAAAATAAAAGTGAGTGTAGGAGAGATTCATTGACTATTGAAGTAAACCCTAATTGAACCTATAAGGCAAAAGTAAAAATTAATAAAAATTAAATTTAAATAAGAAAATGGGCGGAACTTAGCTTTTTGATTGGCATGGCGCGTAATCGGAGAATCTGGATTAATCCTGAAAATTTGAACAAAGAAAGAATTTTTAGTGTATGAATGATCTACAAACCTTAAAGATCTATAAACCCTTAAAAGGTTTACAAACCCTACTCCTGAACCTAACATGTTTATTCAAGAAAACTTATGGTGACCTACAGGGTTTGTAAGGCTAAAATATGCGTTAGTGGATAACACCTACCTGAGGATTCTAGGGTTTATAAATAAATCGAGGTTAACAAACCTAAAAAAATTTAATTGATTAAAAACACATGCAAAAATAATAATCTTTAGGGTTTAAAAACAATTATTAATAAATTGTAAAAAAAAAACGAATATTCGATTAAAATAAATAATTATAAAAATAACATCATAAGAAATAATTTTAGTAAATACTAAAAAGATCTATAACAATATTTGAATAAAAAGAGGAAAGAAAATAAATAAAAGAAATTTTATTTAATAAAATAAAAATTTAGAAATAACTTAGCTTTGATTCAGTGTGACATTGCCTCTGAGTGTCCATGGCGTGTATGCAGCTTCTGGGGCGTGAGATCTGGATGCTTGATAATCTGATGGACACGATCTGAGGGTGCATCGTATGTGCATGTATGTGAGACGCTCTGGATTAGTAAGTATACTTTATCAAAGAAAATATGTAAAATTAAGTGGCGCTTCCAAGGATTGAACCGGCGCTCCCTCAATCAATCATCGCTCGCTTTAACCAATTAGGCTGCTTTTGTTAGTCGTTAATAAAATAATCATAATGTAATATATATGAAACATGAATTAATAAATTCTTTTTTGTCTCAAACCAAGTCAAACTGGACCCACGCGCATTGACTAGCCATTGGAGACGCGACACCTGGGCGGAGAGAGAGTCATCCCGCTGACTACCGAATAGGATAGGGCCACGCGTGTGGTCGCTGTTCATCTTCTCCATTTAAATTTTGGTTTTTATTAGCTACGATTTCCCTTTGTTTTGGCTACAGTTCCTGCAACGATATTTTGTAGCTAAAACCATGGAGGTGAATGGAGTTATTCACGATGCTTTGAGTTCGTGTTCTGGCTTGGATCGACCCCTGGAGTCCTTAGGAACAAATTGGAGCAATTGAAAAGACTTGATCTTGGCTGCAAGGAGAGACACGATTTCCACCTATTCTTAAATAATTTTTTTTCTTGGAAACCCTAGTATTCTCCTCCTCTTTTCGTCTTCCCCTACTGAACCTCTATGCCTCAATATATACGGAGTCAATTAGGTTAAAAAACTTGAGGAAATAATGGATTAGTTAGTGAGAAAAAATTTGATTGGAAATTTCTTCAAATCTTTCTATTTTGGTTCAATTCTCTTTCCAATCAATCTTGCACGAAATTTCCACTCAAATATTTGATTTTGGGATGTTGGATATGGTTGAAGAATAAATCTCATGATTTAATTCAATTATTTCATTTTTTATTTGATTTATTAATATTTATATGAATAAAATTCACATAAAATACAAATAAATGTTATAAAAATAAAATAATTGGCTTAAGAGTATTTATTTAGTCCAAGGACACGTTTGAAATCCAAAAGTTAGGCCCAATAGTTCCAAATATCAAAATTCACCACTTTGCATTTCATGTACTTCCTCAAAATCGCCCAACTTGTGGAAGCCATAACTCCTTCAATTTTTATTGTATGAAAACTTTCTAGGACTTTTTAGAAAGCTTAGAGAGTCCTATAAAAGCTCCTTTTGGTTTCATCTCAATTGAGTTTACCATGTTCAAGTTATGAGCTTTGAGAAAAAATGCCTTTTGGCGATCTTTTAGAAGGACCTGTAATGTATTAGCTCATATCTCTCAAATGAAGCACTTTTAGATTTGGCTTGTGAGAGACAAAGTTGTATAGAATTCAATTTCCTTCAAATTGAACTTTGGATGGAAAATTTCTAATGTTCCATGTGAAAGTTATGGCTGGTCAAAGTTGGGTTGACTTTCTCCTTAAAAACCTAATTTAGAAACTTAGGTTTTTGATGATTTTGGAGCTTTCCTTGATGCATCATGATCAATCCTTGATAAAATGATGAATGATACTTCATAATGAGGATGTTGACCAAAAATCAGAAGTTTTGACTGTGTTTTGACCATAGTTTGACTTTTAGGTCAACCAGTCGATTATTGATCGTTTGAACTGTAGACTGAGCAATCTTGTGAACCAGAGCTTGAAACTTGATGTGAGGATTATCTAAGCATATGAGAGACCATGGGATCCACTTGAGGTATCAGAAACTGATTTTACTTTGAGAAGATCAAAACCCTAGTTTGGGGGTTGTCGTTTAGGAGAGAGGTTGCATGCTTCCTTCTTGTATATCTTTGAGCATTTGAAAAGTCGAATGGACTGAAATATGATGGGAAAATTTTGGGGTATGACAGCTGCCCCTGTTCAATCTTCTTATACCTGAGGATGTAGATTGGCTTATGTGCCTGTCGGAATCTGAAGGTAGAAGAGGATTGAACACTAGAATACCCAGGAATTTGCCCTAGCTGAAGTAGGGACTTTTGTAGGAGATGGGCTTATAGATGCCTTCCGGATTCTTGGGATTTGATTGTGATGGGCTTAAAGATGCCATCTGTCTCGATAAGTTTGAAAGTCAGAATGAATCGTACGTTAGATTATATCTGAATTTGAAGTGTTGAGAAGTAGTTGTTGAATGTTAATCGTGTCATTTCTGTTCGTAGTAAGAGAATTTAGACTTTGACAGTTGATTGTGTCTACCTCGTTTGTGATGATAGAGCTATATCTTGGAAGGTTGATCTTGTCAGCACCGTTCGTAGTAACTGAATTAGATCTTGGAGAGATGATCGCGTCTACACCGTTCGTGATGATAGAATTAGATCTTGTAAATAGAATACCATAACGGGTCATACATTAGACCATATATGATAGAGGACGTCAGAACGAGTCATGCATTAAACCATATCTGAAAGAGAATATTAGATCAGATCTGTCTGTGGGTGTCAGAACGAGTCGTACATTAGACCATATCTGAGGAAGGATACCAGAACGATTCGTACATTAGACCATATCTAGAAGTAGGACATCAGAACGAGTTATTCATTAAACCATATCTGAAGGAGAATACCAGAACGAGTCATACATTAGACCATATCTGATGAAGGATGTCAGAACGAGTTATTCATTAAACCATATCTGAAGGATAATGCCAGAACGAGTCATACATTAGACCATATCTGATGAAGGATGTCAGAACGAGTTATTCATTAAACCATATCTGAAGGATAATGCCAAAACGAGTCATACATTAGACCATATCTGATGAAGGATGTCAGAACGAGTTATTCATTAAACCATATCTGAAGGATAATGCTAGAACGAGTCATACATTAGACCATATCTGACTGAGAATACCGGAACGGATCATACATTAGACCATATCTGATAGAGAATGTCAGAACGAGTTATTCATTAAACCATATCTGAAGGATAATGCCAGAACGAGTCATACATTAGACCATATCTGACTGAGAATACCGGAACGGGTCATACATTAGACCATATCTGATAGAGAATGTCAGAACGAGTTATTCATTAAACCATATCTGAAGGATAATGCCAGAACGAGTCATACATTAGACCATATCTGACTGAGAATACCGGAACTGGTCATACATTAGACCATATCTGATAGAGAATGCTTGCTTGTTAGAGTTGATAAGTTATTTGATGAAGTTTTGGAATGTAAAAGGCTTGTCGGAATGAATCTTCAGTTCAATTATATCTGAGAGGAATGCTTGTCGAGGCGGAACCTGAAAACAAAAGTAGAAATATGCAATGTCATGATGCATGTATTATATGACGAGTTTCTCCAAATAAATGACAAACCCGTATGTTTATCATGAAGTAATGTATGCAATGTATGAATATGTATGTGATGTATATGATGTATGACTGATGTTGTTCTGAGAAAATAAATCTCTGTATCATTGTGACTTGGATATTTGATCTTGTTTTGAATATGTGTAGCTGGGGATTTATGATTTCTGCTTGGAGATGGAAACGATTTGAATGATTCGTCTTGATGTACCCTGACTGGGGATAAGAGAGATGAATAAACCTGTTTGGAGAATAGCAAAGTGTCGGAAAACCGGCAATGTTGAAGACGTGAATTCCGTTGAGGAGCTAAGTCTTTGTTAGGGCGAGAACATTTGAAAGTATCTTCTTAATGATTACTCTGTGGGGATATGATCATGTGTAATCGGTTTTGTAGGAAGATATGGATGTCTTAAACGTTGCCCCCAGTGGTTACAAACTTGCCATTCCTGGACTCGCTTTGATTGGAACACTAATGAGTATTGATCGAACTTTTGATTATGCCTTGTATAACTTTGCCCCAGCTATTAGGGAATTTTGAAGAGATTCGCCTCGCGAGGACTTTATGAGATGTGCACTAAGGGTGACATGCCCCTAGTACTTAGTGTGATGCCCCCGACTGATCGAGAACTAATTTGAAGCCCACTTGGGATGTATGCCTTTGACTGTTTGGCATTTTGATAGATTCTCGGAATCTTGACTTGATTGCCCCAGGTTGATTGAGCAAAGCGTGCCACGCTCCTTGCATACGTAGGAGACATTGCTTCTTGGAGTAATCTTTGTTGGTCGGGATAACTTTGAATCATTGATCATACCCTGTGCAAATTCTTTCTGATGCTAACATTTGAAATTATGTAGCAAAATATGTTTAATAATGAATTCATGAGATGCAATGCATACGTCTGTGTTGAGTTTTTTTTTAAAAACATTAAAATAGGAGATGTAAAAGCGTGATATTTGTAAAAACGTAATGTTTGTAAAAATGAAATATCAACTCAGCATTTATGGCAAACCTTAAGGAGTCAGGATACCCTTTTAGTGACAGTATGCTTTCGAACTAACCACGCTTCAGTTAGGACTTTCAAGGGTTGTAACGTGGCTTGGTTCACGGTTTAAGAAACAAAGGATAAAGGCTCAAAGTTTATTTGTTCCCATACCCATCTTCGTGATGTTCTTCGATCCTATGCCCAGTTAACTTTGCATTTAAGTTCTAGCAGAATATGAAGTCGTAACATTGAAATTTGAAGATGGTTAGAGCACCGGAACTTTTATTTGGACAGACATTCATCCTCTTTTTTTTTGTAATTTTCTTTTCGTCGAGGATTTGCAGTGACCTCTTTTGGAATATTTTCTTTTGTCGAGGATTTTCATCAACCTCCTTTTTGACTTTGTTATCCCTAACTTTTTCCTGAGCTGTTTATTTTGAGATTACAGCCAGCGGGATGTTTCGATTTTATGTAAGTCTCCTTCATAGGTTTTGACTTAATAGCTTTTTTCTTTTGATAGACGTTGACTGTCTGACTTAATGATTTCGGGAAACCATCATTATTTGTGTAAAAGCGTACTGGCATGACTGAGTTAACTGAGTAGCTACCCTGCCCCGGGTTATGATCAAGGGTTTTGAACTGTACAAGAAAGAAAACTTCTACTTCTTAGGCTCGAAAGGGGTTGGCAAGGGATTAACATCCTTATATATCCACTGTTTAGGAATTGAAACAATGCTTGTACATCATCAGCATCGTCTGTTCAAAAGCATCATTGTATGAGGTTGTGGTATCGTTTTCGTCATCCTCCCTTAAAAGGCTTACAGCTTTAGCAGGAGTTAAGTATCACAAAACATATGCAAAGTAAAGACATAATTTAAAATGAGTGATAGCGAAATAATTTATTCAAGACAAACATATGCAATGCACTGATGATGATTACTAAAACAAATAATGTCTATCATAAGTCGAATGTTTAAACAAACAGAAAAAGAAATTGCAACTGAAAAACTAATGATCTTAAAGTCCACCCTTCTAGCCATCCACAGTATTAGCACTCTTGTTGTGATTAGGCATGGTTGCAGGAGAGTCGAACTCAATTTCTCCAGCGTCGATCATATCCTAGATTTTGTTCTTCAACGGCCAACAATCATTAGTGTCATGCCCAATGCTGTCAGAATGATAAGCGCATCTTGCATTACGATTATATTGATGAGATAAGGTATTGGGCTTCAGAGGAGGATCCTTTAAAGTAATCAACCATGCTTTCAGCAACTGTTGTAACGCTTCAGCCAAAGTTATGTTGATCTTTGTGAATTGTCTTTTAGATGTGTCTGGTTTACGCTGGTTGCCCCCTTGTCGTATCAGCGCTTGATTAGAGGCTAGGATCGTCCCCACAGTATTAGATTCATTCCTCTCATTGTGCACTTTCTTTGAGGTATTAGAATATGTAGCCATTTGAATTTTACCGCTTCGGATACCACTTTCAACATGTTCCCCAGTCAGCATAAGCTCGGTGAATCCAGATGAGGAACTTCCCAGCAAATGACTATAGAAAGGACCAGTCAGTGTATTCATGAACATATCTACCATCTCTCTGTCAGCCAAGGAAGGTTTGACTCTTCCAGCTAGATCTCTCCATTTTTTAGCATACTCCTTGAAACTTTCCTTGGGTCCTATAGACATGCTTTGTAGTTGCATGCGAGTCGGTGCAAGGTCAGAGTTATATTCGTATTACTGGTAGAAAGCAACAACCAAATCCTCCCAGGTACGGATGTTGGTACTTTCCAGTTGATAGTACCATTCGAGTTGAGTTCCGGATAAGCTCTCTTGGAAGAAATGGATCCAAAGCTTCTTATCAGCAGTATGAGGCTGAATCTTTCTCACAGACCTCAAGCGTAGTTTAGGACAAGAGACTCCATCATACTTAGCAAAGGTCGGAGTCTTGAACTTCGGAGGGATAACAACTCCAGAGATGAATCCTAGTTCTTCAAAATCTACCCCAAGTATCTTTTGAATTTCCATGGATTTCATACGTTCTTCCAACAACTTGTATTTGTCATCAGGATGTTCATCCTCATGGTGATAGTCTTCTTCTTCTTCAGAGGGCTTGGCAGAATCATGGTTACTTTTTGCATCGGCTTTGATACTAAAATCATCATCTTGTTCATCTTCGTCACTGTCTTCAGAGACTTCGGCTTCCCTGAGTTGCAAGATCGGTCTAAGCTTTTTCCTCAGAGTCTTCTTACCCTTCTTCTTATTTTTCTTGGTAAGGATGGTCTTCAGATCTTCTTGCCCCTTGGACAAGTTCAGAATCAAAGCTTGGAACTGGGCATTCTGAGCTTGAAGGTCTTTGACTGATTGCTCGAGATCCATTTGTGCTGAAATAAACAGCGAGAGAAGATGAGAGACCTGTTATGGAAACCTGTTATGCGATGTTATGAATGCAAATGCAATGCTTTCAAGGATCTATAGGAAATTTAGTTAGCAACATTGGAAAATGATTTGGTCGCATCTTTGTTTGAAGAACTCTGATTCTTGGACGTTCTTCTATGGGAATCGAGCTCACCATATCGAGTGGGTCATCGCCTTTGATTCGGGATACTTCTGAATTTGAAGGTACATGGCTAGAGGAAAATAAATCCTCTTGCCCCTAGATAGGTACTGAGTCTCTGAAGTGGAAGGTACGTGGCCAGAGGAAAATAAATCCTCTTTCCCCTTGATTAGGAATTCGGTCCTTGATAAGAGTACCTGAAATTATGCGCCCTAAACCCCTAAGATTCTTGAAAGGGTTAGTTAAATCATGTTATGCTTATGCTGTCATGAATGTTATGCGAATCCAGTTCATTAGGCAGAGCGTGAGATAGTAAGGGCAAACGAGTCCTTTAACAAAACCTGCAAGGAAACAAAGGTTAGTAGCAAACACAACCAAGTCACACAAGTGCCCTTAGGTTTAAAGGTTTGCGTGAAGTTTGTAGGTAAGTACCCTCCCCCACTGAAGTTAAGTTGGTTCAACCTGTCCTATACAAAGATCGGGTTCTAGGGAGCTCATATCATTGACCTTTCTCGAAGGCACTTATCTTAGTTCGGCAATCGAATCATCGACCGAGAATGTCGTGAAAGTCCAGTCTATATGAGTGTAGCATCGAGTATCAACCAACTTCAGTCGGAACCAAAGCCAGCCACCTTGCTACTTTCTAATAGGCCAAAGTCAAGTTCAACTAGGATTCAAAGGGAAAATTAGTGCTTAATGACACCACGCAGCATCCAAGTGTTTCCTCGAGTCGGATCCCAAGGAACACCAGGACAAACCAATGTGTCACACTAACGATGGCCACCATATCAACCACATCAGTATACGCTGTGCAGTCTCCTTGGTCTCATGCCATTTACCTAAGGTACTCAGATCCGGGTTAGGATCTTTCACACAAGTAAACCCAAACAGGCCCACAAATATAAAGCAAACAAATCAAACAATTTTAAAGTGAATCCTAAACTTTAAGGTAACCCCTCTTTTTAATCGAAAGCGTCCCCAGCAGAGTCGCCAGTTCTGTAATACGGTGAACGGACTTTATTTGAAATGTCGCGGTTAAGCAAGAGTCGCCACCGAATTTTATTTTATCCAATTAGGAAAGGCTAAAAGAACAGGAAAGACCTTTTGAAAAGATTTTGAGTTCGGGGGTAAGTTATGCAAAGGGAAGGTGCAAGGCACCCTTTGCATCCATGGTTATCCATGGGCTCTTAATTGCTTAGCTCACTTTGTTTGAAATGTTTGATTTGTTTGAAAGAGTAATGTGTGAATAGGAATAAGAACTTTAGCTTGTAAGTAAGCATAGTCTTTTGAAAAGTTTCTTTGAAAAGAGTGGAAAAAGATTTTGGATTAGAGCAAGCAATTAATACCAACTACCCTAAGTTTTGAAAAAACTTTCTTTTAGCTTTTCAGGCGAAAGGATCTATCCATACCATACGAAGGCAGGAAGTCTTTCAATTGGATGTTTAAGGGTCATCGAGAGTAATCGTTCGCCATAAGACTATCCCATGCCATAAAGAGGGGAGGTAGTCTTAGGGAAGGATATAATAGTCATTTTATCTTTTTAGGCATCATGCGAGGATACCTTAGCAATAGGGACAATCACTTTTCATAAGGCAACCTCGGGGGAGTTTCAATAACTTTGAAGGCAACATTGCTTTAGGTATCCTCGGAATCGAGGGACTTGACTATTTTTAGGCAACAAAATTAAGGCAACCAATTAATAAGGTAACAAGGCAACCAGAGAGATTACCCTAAAGGTGCGTGTGTGGTACAATCAGGTGGTTAATTCAGATATTTATCTTATAATTAGTTATCCTAATTCTGTTAAAGGCTTGCACTCCCTAAGATTACTAACCACGCAGTTTAAATTTGCAGAAATTAAAGGCAGAAAATAAATTCCTACGCTATTACAATAAAAACCTGCGGGGTGGGGGAATTAAAACAGAAAATAAGAGGGAACAATAATTAATCAAAATCTTGAATGCCTTGATCTTCCTCGAACCCTGAAAATTAAAAGGAAAATAAAAGTGAGTGTAGGAAAGATTCATTGACTATTGAAGTAAACCCTAATTGAACCTATAAGGCAAAAGTAAAAATTAATAAAAATTAAATTTAAATAAGAAAAGGGGCGGAACTTAGCTTTTTGATTGGCATGGCGCGTAATCGGAGAATCTTGATTAATCCTGAAAATTTGAACAAAGAAAGAATTTTTAGTGTATGAATGATCTACAAACCTTAAAGATCTATAAACCCTTAAAAGGTTTACAAACCCTACTCCTGAACCTAACATGTTTATTCAAGAAAACTTATGGTGACCTACAGGGTTTGTAAGGCTAAAATATGCGTTAGTGGATAACACCGACCTGAGGATTCTAGGGTTTATAAATAAATCGAGGTTAACAAACCTAAAAAAATTTAATTGATTAAAAACACATGAAAAAATAATAATTTTTAGGGTTTAAAAACAATTATTAATAAATTGTAAAAAAAAATGAATATTCGATTAAAATAAATAATTATAAAACTAACATAATAAGAAATAATTTTAGTAAATACTAAAAAGATCTATAACAATATTTGAATAAAAATAGGAAAGAAAATAAATAAAAGAAAGTTTATGTAATAAAAAAATAAATAAAAAAAATTAGAAATAACTTAGCTTTGATTCAGTGTGACATTGCCTCTGAGTGTCCATGGCGTGTATGCAGCTTCTGGGGCGTGAGATCTGGATGCTTGATAATCTGATGGACACGATCTGAGGGTGCATCGTATGTGCATGTATGTGATACGCTCTGGATTAGTAAGCATACTTTATCAAAGAAAATATGTAAAATTAAGTGGCGCTTCCAAGGATTGAACCGGCGCTCCCTCAATCAATCATCGCTCGCTTTAACCAATTAGGCTGCTTTTGTTAGTCGTTAATAAAATAATCATAATGTAATATATATGAAACATGAATTAATAAATTCTTTTTTGTCTCAAACCAAGTCAAACTGGACCCACGCGCATTGACTAGCCATTGGGGACGCGACACCTGGGCGGAGAGAGAGTCATCCCGCTGACTACCGAATAGGATAGGGCCACGCGTGTGGCCGCTGTTCTTCTTCTCCATTTAAATTTTGGTTTTTATTAGCTATGATTTCCCTTTGTTTTGGCTACAGTTCCTGCAACGATATTTTGTAGCTAAAACCATGGAGGTGAATGGAGTTATTCATTATGCTTTGAGTTCGTGTTCTGGCTTGGATCGACCCCTGGAGTCCTTAGGAACAAATTGGAGCAATTGAAAAGACTTGATCTTGGCTGCAAGGAGAGACACGATTTCCACCTATTCTTAAATAATTTTTTTTTCTTGGAAACCCTAGTATTCTCCTCCTCTTTTTGTCTTCCCCTACTGAACCTCTATGCCTCAATATATACGGAGTCAATTAGGTTAAAAAACTTGAGGAAATAATGGATTAATTAGTGAGAAAAAATTTGATTGGAAATTTCTTCAAATCTTTCTATTTTGGTTCAATTCTCTTTCCAATCAATCTTGCACGAAATTTCCACTCAAATATTTGATTTTGGGATGTTGGATATGGTTGAAGAATAAATCTCATGATTTAATTCAATTATTTCATTTTTTATTTGATTTATTAATATTTATATGAATAAAATTCACATAAAATACAAATAAATGTTATAAAAATAAAATAATTGGCTTAAGAGTATTTATTTAGTCCAAGGACACGTTTGAAATCCAAAAGTTAGGCCCAATAGTTCCAAATATCAAAATTCACCACTTTGCATTTCATGTACTTCCTCAAAATCGCCCAACTTGTGGAAGCCATAACTCCTTCAATTTTTATTGTATGAAAACTTTCTAGGACTTTTTAGAAAGCTTAGAGAGTCCTATGAAAGCTCCTTTTGGTTTCATCTCAATTGAGTTTACCATGTTCAAGTTATGAGCTTTGAGAAAAAATGCCTTTTGGCGATCTTTTAGAAGGACCTGTAATGTATTAGCTCATATCTCTCAAATGAAGCACTTTTGGATTTGGCTTGTGAGAGACAAAGTTGTATAGAATTCAATTTCCTTCAATTTGAACTTTGGATGGAAAATTTCTGATGTTCCATGTGAAAGTTATGGCTGGTCAAAGTTGGGTTGACTTTCTCCTTAAAAACCTAATTTAGAAACTTAGGTTTTTGATGATTTTGGAGCTTTCCTTGATGCATCATGATCAATCCTTGATAAAATGATGAATGATACTTCATAATGAGGATGTTGACCAAAAATCAGAAGTTTTGACTGTGGTTTGACCATAGTTTGACTTTTAGGTCAACCAGTCGATTATTGATCGTTTGAACTGTAGACTGAGCAATCTTGTGAACCAGAGCTTGAAACTTGATGTGAGGATTATCTAAGCATATGAGAGACCATGGGATCCACTTGAGGTATCAGAAACTGATTTTACTTTGAGAAGATCAAAACCCTAGTTTGAGGGTTGTCGTTTAGGAGAGAGGCTGCATGCTTCCTTCTTGTATATCTTTGAGCATTTGAAAAGTCAAATGGACTGAAATATGATTAAATATGATGGGCAAATTTTGGGGTATGACAGCCATGCTCGTGTTTTTCTCTTTTTGCTCGCTGTGTGTGCGCTGCAGTGCCCTTGAAACGCCAGTTCCCCATTTTTTACTTTCATGCATGTTTTGAGTATTCTTTCCTGCACAAATTAAAAACACTCATTAATAGAAACCATTCTTTTTTATATTTCATTTTCTAATCAAAACAATGGTATTTTTACAATGATTTCGTATCTATGGTCTTATAAGTGCTGAGATTTTATTTTCTTATACTTATTCTTGGCCAAAAAATTAGTAGTTTTTAAAACTTCAATGGGTTTCAATGATTTTCATGTAGTATGACTTTAAGAAGAACATGATGAAGTAGAAGTAATTTTTCTGAGCATTTTGAGGTAACATAGAGTGTTTTGTAATAAGCACCTTTGTAAATATTTTATCGATCACAACTTCTTCTTGATTTCTTATCGACCAACTTTATACCACATACTTGATATTTGAGCTTCTTTTTCTTCTTTGATATAATTTTTCTTCATCAAAACCAAGTTGTACAGAGGAATCTTTCTTCACCTTAGGTAGGAAGTTCACTTGGTTTCAACCTATAGGCGGGACCGCTAGTATGTTTGATCAGGTTTTGGTTTCTAATGAATTGTGGGACCACTAGGGTGAGGTATCTCAATGGGCCTTTCCTAGGAATGTTTTTGATCATTATCTTGTTATCCCAAAGTATGCTAGTTAGGTATGGGGTCCCAAGCCTTTAAGATTCAAAAACCATTGGTTATCTCACAATAGCTTATCTGAGCCGGTCCTCTCAACCCGAATATGTATTGAGATCCTTGGATAAAAATATTTTTTTCATATTGGATAAGTTTAACGCTCCCAAATTGGATCTAAAAGGTTAGAATAAACAGATGTTTGGTAATTTGGATTTTCATATGTTGATAGTTTAAAAGAGGCGGTGAGTATTGGGTTACTTAGAAAATATCAGGACTTTAACTGTTGAGAAGATTAAGACTGGATCTAGAGCGATTGAGAATTTGCGGTCCTTGTTAAGGATCAAGGATTCTCATTTGTTCCAAAGGTGTAGGTCCAGGTGGCTTAAGGAATGAGATTCTAATTTTGCACATTTTTATGTTTCTATTAATGGAAAAGGTAGACAAAATGCTATCATAGACTTGAAAATTGTGAAGGTTGGATTAAGGGGTGTCTAAAATTAGGTAAGAGGTTGCTAGACATTCTTTCGGAGATTTATTAGGAATCAAATGTTAATAGACATCTTCATGACAGTGTTGTCTTTCACTCTCTTTCAAAACATGACAATCTTGCTTTCACATCTCTCTTAATTTCAAAGAGTTAGATTGTGTTATTTCTCAATGTGATGGTAATAAAAATCCAGGTCCAAATGGGTTCAACTTCTCCTTCTTGAAAAGGTTTTAGAGTCTCTTCAAAGATGATTTGGAGATCCTGTTTGACTAATTTCATTATTTTGCATCTCTGCCTCATAATTGTGCATCTTATTTTGTCACTTTGATTCCTAAATTTAAATCCCCACTCAGGTAGGTGAATTTAGGTTAATTTTTTGGTGGGATTTTTGTATAAACTACTGGCTAGTGTTGGCCACTATACTAAGTTTGGTGATGGAGAAAATCATCTTGCTTTGACGATTAGTCCCCTAACCCTATCTTCTTCATTCATTTATTGCAGATCAAGTGTTCCACTTAGTTCTGAAATAGGTAGTTGTATGTAATTTTTATGGTTTCTTGACGGTTTCATATCTCTTGATGGTGGTTTCAGCGATAAGTACTTTAACATGATTCCTTTGAAGTTTAGATGTGTCATACCCCAAAATTTGCCCATACTATTTCTCTTGTTCAAATTCAAATCAAGGTATAAAGTTCAAAGACACACCCTCCTAAACAATGTTCAAGGAACTAGGGTTTTGTTGTTCTGAGGAAAAATCAATGGATCAAAAGCTCCAAGACATCTCATATGGCTTATGATGTTTCAAAATACCTCCATGACAAATTTCAGGTCTCGATTCAAAGATTTGCTCACTCAATGGTCCAAACGATCAATAATCGACTGAGTTGACCTAAAAGTCAACTGTGGTCAAAGCACAGTCAAAACTCCTGATTTTTTGTCAACATCCTCATATTGAAGTATCATTCACCATTTGATCAAGTATTGATCATGGTTCATCAAGAAAAGATCAGAAATCAAGAAATTCAAAAGTTGCTAAATTAGGGTCTTAAGGAGAAAGTCAACCCAGCTTTGACCAGTCATAACTTTCACATGGAGCATCAAAAATTTCCCAACCAAAGCCTATCTTGAAGGAAATTGAATTCTCTACAACTTTGTCTCTCACAAGACAAGGCCACAAATGCACCATTTGAGAGATATAAGCCAAAACATTACAGGTCCTTCTAAAAAGATCACAAAAAGCCATTTTTTCCTTAAAGCTCATATCTTGAACATGGTAGATTCAATTGAGATGAGACCAAAAAGGCTGGTTAGAGGACTCTTCAAGCTTTCCAAAAAATCCTAGAACATCTTCATATGACAAAAATTGAATGAGATACGCTTGGTACAAGTTGGTCAAATTTCAAGGAAATCATAAAATCCTAAATTGCATAATATTGTGTTTTTGAGCTAATGGGCCTAACTATTGGGTTTCTAACGTGTCTATGGGCCAAATAAATTCTCTTACGCCAATTATTTTATTTTTACAACATTTATTTTTATTTATGTGAATTTTATTCATTTAAATATTAATAAATCAAATAAAATATGAAATAATTGATTTAAATCATGGGATTTATTTTCTAATTATATCCAATGTCCCAAAATCAAATATTTGATTAAAATTTCGTGAAAGCTTGATTGGAAAGAGAGTGAAGCAAAAATAGAAAGATTTGAATGAATTTTCAATCAAATCATCTTCAAAATTTCTCTCACAAATCAACTTGATTTCCAAGCAAGTTTTTTACCCTAATTTCATCCCTTATATACTCACAACACACATTCAGCAAAGGGGGACGAAAAAAGGAGGCCAAGGACTAGGGTTTCAAAGTTGGAAGAAAGTCAAAGAAAGAGGGCACGATTGAATTCTTCCCACAGCAAGCTTCAACACATTGCAGCCACTCTAAATCACTCCTAAGGTAAGAGAGGGTAAGATCATACTGTTTTCAAGCTCTTATCGTTTTCACGATGCCCATTTAAAACGTCATATTCATGCATCTTTATGAGTTTTCGTATCTCTCTTTACGTGATGTTTTAATACGATTTAATGGCTTATTTGAGTTGTTTACGAGATTTAGAGAAGGACTGGATCATTGGCTTCAAGCTTTAACGTCAAGAAGGACACTTACCATGACTAGGGCACAAAGCATGAGCCACATCGGATTCACGATTCCAGGCAATTTTAGGACATAAAAATAGCACCATTAGAATCGCAGGACCCTTTTTGGTGGATCTGGGCGGTCTTTGTTTATTCCTAACGTGTCTTTCGTGAGTTCTATTATCTCCAGGTTTGCTACGAAATATGGTGGTAATAAGCGCACCTATTCTGCAGCAATTTGGTAGCTAATCACAACTGCAAATTGAGGAAGATGATGGAAGGAAGAAGACGCCTGCGTGTCACGAGGCCATTCGCAGGTCAATGAGAGCTCTCTCTCTTCGCGTGTGTGTCGCAATATTGTTCGCTGGTCAAAGTTTCAAAGCTCTCTCTCCCTCTTGTTGATTGGTTCGCGCAGTGGGACCCAGGCTGAAGGCATCTTTGACTCTTCACAATTTTTCATACACTTTAATATTTTATTAATTTCGAACCCAAAGGTAGCTGGTTCGAACCCCACCTGGGACGTGTAAATTTTTATCAAATATTTGTTGTGGTTTGCTTGACGATCCAATGCAGTCCTTAACGTACACCTATCATACACCATCACGTTTCTGCCGTTAGATGCTCAGTAATTCTGATCCAAAGGTTTGAAAGTGAAGCTTACCATGGACACTCAAAGACCTTACCACACCCAATCGCAGCTAAGTTTTCTTATTTATTTATTTATTTATTTATTTTTAATTACATAAGTCTTCTTTTTTCCTTTATTTATTTCTTTTCTATTTTAAATTTTTTATTTATTTAAACTATTTAAAATATCTTTTAAATAATATGTTCATGACTTTTGAACCTATTTAATCGCAGATCCGATTTTTTTAAAATAATTATTTTCTAACATTAAAAATATTATTTGTGGTACATGTTTTTAATCAATTAATTAATTTAGGGTAACAAATTAATTTTGGGCTGGTTAAATTTATTTTATGCCTTAGCCCTGATTTTATTCTAATTATTTTTCATGATCACTAATCATTGTTAAACCTTATAAACCCTTTATGGTCACAATAAGTTTTCTTTTTAGGGTTTATAGATCTTTAGTCAATTAAGGTTTGTAGATCATTCATACATTAAAAAAAAATTTCTTGGCGCAAATTTTCAGGGTTATTTCACGCGCTTCGCCCGACCAAAAGCTAAGTCTTCTAATTTTTTTCATATATTTATTTTTTATTTTTAATTACATAATTCCTCTTTTATTTATTATCAATGCCTTGTATTTGCCACAAAAAGTTTTCTACCTTTCTCTTCTTCATTTTTCAGGGTTAGCCAAGATCCTCTGACTACGCACCCTCAGAGCTAAGTTTCCAATCCTTATTTTATTTTATATAAATATTATTTTACTTTTTGCCTTTTGCCCAAAATAGGGTTTGCCTCGAATAGTCAATACACTCACCCTTATTATTTTCCGTTTAAATTCTCAGATGTTCAGAGTCAATCAAGGGTTCGAGGAAGATCAAGGCGTTCAAGATAATTAAATTAATTATTTATCCCTCTTATTTTCTGCCTTTAATTTCCCCCATCCCCTATAGGTGTTTATTGTAATAGCGTAGGAACTTTTAATTTTGCCTTTATTTTTCCGCTGTGGTTAGTAATTTAGGGAGTGATAACCATGAATTGAACGTAGATCACCTAATTACAAGATAAGATAAATGTCATCGAAGTTAACCACGTGATTGTTGCACCCACACACCTTTAGGGTAATCCCTCTTGTTGCATGTTGCCTTATTACTTGCTGCCTTGTTGCTTTAATTTTGTTGCCTAAAGATAGTCAAGTCCCTCGATTCCGAGGATACCTAAAGCAAATGTCGCCTTCAAAGTTATTGAAACTCCCTCGATGTTGCCTTATAAAAATGATTGTCCAAATTGCTAAGGTATCCTCGCATGATGCCTAAGAAAATCAAATGACTATTATATCCTTCCCTTAGACTACCTGTCCTCTTTATGGCAAGGGACAGTCTTATGGCGAACGATATTCTCGATAACCCTTCAAATCCAATTGAAAGACTTCATGCCCTCTTATGGCATGGATAGATCCTTTCGCCTGAAAAGCTAAAAGAACGAATTTTCAAACTTAGGGTAGTTGCTACTAATTGCTTGCTCTAATTCAAATTACTTTTTACACCTCTTTTCAAATCAAATTCAAAAGACTACGCTTATTTACAAGCTAAAGTTCTTCTTCGAAAATCTTTTCAAACAATTCAAACATTTCAAACAAAGTGAGCTAAGCAATTAAGAGCCCATGGATAACCATGGATGCAAAGGGTGCCTTACACCTTCCCTTTGTATAACTTACCCCCCGAACTCAAAATCTTTTCAAAAGGTCTTTCCTGTTCTTTTAGCCTTTCCTAAATTGGATAAAATAAAAGTCGGTGGCGACTCTTGCTTACCGCGACATTTCGATAAAAAAGTCAGTTCACCGTATTACAAGATGGTTTATTTTGTTGGTGTTTACTTTTTGTATTCTTGATAATTCTCTATGAACTTCTTGTGCTATAAGATTATTTACATTTTAGAACCTTTATTATTTTTTTTTGTAATCAAGATTTCATTAATAGAACCAAAAGTTCTAAAACACACGATTACAAAAGATGGGGCATAAAACAAAAACCCCGAAGAAGATTACACGCCAAATACACCCTATGAGAAATACAATAAAGGAGTATTGAAAAACTCATAGAAGTTGTAGTTGGTTCGTGTAATTTTCCCGATGAAGGACCATCTCCAAATGAGTTCTTTGATGCTCCAAATAATGTCGGAAACGCTCCACGAATCATTCCGAAAAATAATACCATTCCTCACCTTCCATAAAGACCAACAAATAGCTAACCAAAAAATCCCTTCCCTACCGGATTTCACTTTCTTATTTTTGCAAAAGGAGTGCCAATCAAAATAACTACTCCAAACATCCACAAAAGCATAATCGGTAAAACCAATCCACAAAGCCAAATCTTTCCAAACCAAAAGAGAAACATGGCAAGAAAAAATAATATGAGACAATGACTCCCTCTCCTTTTCACACAAACCGCAAATATTTGGAGAAGAAATAGAGATTCCTCTAATAAGAAGTAAATCCCTAGTAGGCAATCTATCAAGCAAACACCTCCATCCAAAAACCTTGATTTTTGTAGGAACCACCACTTTCCAAATAAGAGAATAAGCTCTAGCAAGAAATAAATCCGGACCTCTAGGAAGATGAAAGAAATTAAAAAGAGCATAACAACTACGTACCGTGAATGAATTATCCGGCTCCGCTATCCAAATGATACTGTCCCGAACCTCCGGAACCGGCTGCACATTCCGAATCACGGCCAGCAACTGCTGCACCATGCTGTCCGCCGCTGGTGTGTTAGCAGAATCCAATCCGAAACAGCCCCACACCCAACCGTCCAAGCTCCACCCTCCCATACCCGCCACCGCCACAAATTTCAATTCCGAACTAACATACGCCTCCGGAAACAACTCCCTCAAACTCTTTTCCTCTAACCACTTAGCATGCCAAAAAGGAATATTATATCCATCACCTAAAACAAACTTACAATTCTCCATGAAAAGATCATCCACATAGGACTTTCCCAAAGAAAGGATATCCGACCACCAAAAAGATTTCGACTCATTCCTATTTTTAGCACTTTCGTACGACGCCACTTTAATATTGATATCTCCATATCTTGATTTCAAAACCTTATACCAAAGAGCTTCCGAACCCATTAAAATCCTCCACCGCCATTTATTTAAAATCGCCAAATTAAAATCTTTTATCCTTCGAATGCCAAGACCACCTTTCTCAATCGGTAAGCAAATAGTCTTCCAACTAACCCAATGCACTTTCCTCTCATCCCCCAAACCTCCTCAAAGAAAATTGCTTTCCAACTTCGTAATCCCATTTTGAACTTTCTTAGGAATTTTATAAAAAGAAAGCCAAAAAATGGATAAGCTACAAAGAACCGATTTTAGGAGCGTCAACCTACCACCAAAAGATAAATACCTATTTTTCCAATCCGAAAGCCTCTTTTTAATTTTATCCAAAATAAAGTTCCAAGAGGAGACCCTTCTAGGATTAATACCTATCGGAATACCAAGGAAAGAAAACGAACTATCCTCCCTACCACAAGGTAAAAAGATAGAAGCACACTCCATGAAAGTGTCGCCTATATTCACCCCTATAAGCTTGCTTTTGTGATAGTTAATACCAAGACCCGACACTAATTCAAATCCTCTAAGAATGGCCTTGATAACCCACACTTGCTTCCAACTCCCTTCCCCAATCAAAAGAGTATCATCCGCAAATTGTAACAAATCCACACTACACATTCTCCTAACTTTGAAACCCTCGTATTCTCCTAATTCCACCGCCTTCCTCACCATCCCATTCAAACCCTCCGCTACTATCACAAAAAGAAAAGGAGATAAAGGATCCCCTTGCCTCAATCCTTTCTTCACAACAAATTCGGTGGTAGGACTTCCGTTAACTAGAACCGACATTTTGCTCACAAAAATCATAGCCTCCATCCACTTCATCCATCTAACACCGAACCCCATTTTCCTCAACATGAATCTTAGAAAGTCCCAACTTACATTATCGTAAGCTTTCTCAAAATCTACCTTGAAGAGAAGACACCCGTTACCGTCCTTCCTAGCCATATCAATCACCTCATTCGCCACCAAGACCCCTGTCGCACGCTCGCGAAAAATGAACAGAGTCGCCACCAATATATTTATCCCATAGGGGAAAGGAATATCAGGAAACCTAACAAAGGAAGGAACAGGGTCTTGCGACCAGAGAATCAAGGTACGGGAGTCGGTTACGCAAGAGGAAGGTATTAGCACCCCTCGCGCCCATCGTACTCGATGGTATCCACCTATGTTTGTTTCTATCTAAAGGGTGTGTACTATGTCTATGTCTAAATGCGAAATGAATGCAAAATGTAGGGAAAAGAAAGAATTGTACTCGCACGGGCCCTACCCCGCTGCCTACGTATCCTTTTCAGGAATCAGAGTTACCGTAGCTCGGCTCAAGATTTTCTGTTTGTTTTTGTGTTTTTTAGTTGGGCGGAGTTAACGCTCGCGCTCTTGCATAAGGGATCGACCTAGGATGCAATGGAGCGGAGATAACAATGCCCTTAAGAAAGGAGAGATGAGAGAGACTTTGAGTGTTTCGAGGAAATCCCTTAAGCAAGGGAAACTCGAGTTACTCTTTGGTTTGTGTTTTTTAGAAGTTTGGGAACTTGCGCCTGAATGGGACCCTTAAGCAAGGGAGATCCAAGCACTCGAACATTCCCTTAAGCAAGGGATGTTTCAAGGTTCCATTCCCTTTTTAAGAATTTTCACTTTGATTATTAGTGTTTTAAGTATTTTCTTTGTATTTTTTATGGGGATTTTTATTCAAGTATTTATTAATGTTTTATGGTTGTAAAAGAAAAAGAATGAGAAAGTGGGGGACTAGCCTAATTTCTAAACCTAGAGTTATTGTGATTATTCTAAAAGGAAATGGGGAAGAAAAACAATTAAACGGATTAAAGCAATATTAAAGACCAAGGGTATTTTAGACATTTCACAATATGGAAAATATTCACAAAGAAAAAAGAAGTAAATCTAAACTATTTGTGAAAATATATTCATGAACTATTTCATTTTTATTTAAGGAAAAAAACTAATTTGAATTAATAAAGAAGACTATTATCTATTTATGGTTTTTTTTTTGTATGAAAAACTATTTATTAAAATTCTACAAAAATACTAATTAAAAGTCACTTAAAAGAAATTTAAAAAAACTAGTTGGTAGGAAAATTATTTTTGTTGTTTTTTTTTTATCTAAAAGAAAAAAACAATTAATCAATCAAAGAGAATAAAAGAAAAGAAAAAAAAAACTATTTTTATTACCTAGTTTGGTGAGGGAGGAGAGAGAGTAGTGAGAGAAAGGAGAAAGAGAGTAGAGAGAGAGAGAGAGAGAGAGAGAGAGAGAGAGTATAGTGTAGTGAAGAGTGGAAGTGAGAAAAGATTTTGCATGGACTTGTATTTATATTGCTAATCATTGGCTCATGATTCATAATCCTTGAATGTGGGACTTGGAATATTTTGCAACACATCTTTTTCCATTTTTCCAATGTGGGACTTGCAACACAACTTTTTCCATTTTTCCAATGTGGGACTTTAATATGTGTATGGTGCAATTGTGTGTTGCTTTGCTTTTTTCTTTCATGCCGTGGTGCTCACTTTAGACACTTATATCTCAAGCCATGGGTGGTTAAATGAAGCAAGAATGGTGTCATATCAAAGAGGGAATGGGATAGAACAAGATTGGTGTTGAAAACATCTCAAGATAAGGCTTGGAAGTATGAGAAAAATAGCCTTGAACTCATGCAATCACCACTGCACACGCCCAGCAAGATGCTGTCCCATGCGTATGGTCAGAACGTGACTCTGCGAGGGTGGTACTTTGAGCCTCTCTATCTCGATCAATACATGTCCAAAATCAGTGATACTGGTCTCATTGGATAGAGGACATGGCAAGGAATAGCTTAGAACTGGGCTTGTTTAAGATAGAGACTTGTGGAGGAAGAAATAGGGCTTGACATTTGGCCCATCATGTGTTTGCTGAAATGCGTTGCATGCCCAGAATTCTGTGTCACGGCTGCCTGCAGAGTTTGGTCAGGGTTGGGGCACCACTTTGAAGGCTTGTATCTCACTCAATATTTGTCCAATTGTACCCATTCTTATTTCAATGGATAGAGGAGATGGCAAGGAAGAGAATGATACCAAGTTTGCATTCATAGCACTTCTGTAGAGCTCTAAAAATGGCTGGAGATTTGGCATGCCATGTGTTTGTGAAAATGCCAGGTCATGACCTGACTGGTGACCTGGAATGTGACTTGATTCAAATGAGTTTCCAGCAACTTCACACCACTTTAACTCTTCATACAAGCTTCAAATGAAAAAGTGTCCAACTACAAAGTTGTTCTCCTCCATGAGAGGAACAACTTTGATGTTGGAAACTTTTCCGGAAAATGTCGTTTGCCACATGTAATCTGGTGCTGAAGTGGACTGCTCAACAAGATTTAAGACATCAAAAATTTTTCTAAGTGTTGGAATGTATTTTTTCTATTTTTTTCCAACTTTTTGCCGAACTCCCGATTTTATCCATTCTTCGACTTTTCTTGATTAATTTTCCACCAAAAGTCAATATTTGAATAATTTTCCCGATTTTGACCCAAAAGTCAACTGTTCCGATTTTTCCGACTATTGATGAAATTCCCGATTAAATCTCTTCCGATCAAATCCAGTCAAACAAACACATCCGCATAGCCAGTATGAGAAGCCCTTTCACACATAGAAGCCATTCCTGATTAAATGTTGACCAGAAAGTCAACTGGTTGACTTTGGTCAAAGAAACCCTGATTTAACGAACCAGATGATTTGCAAGCTTGCACTCTTCAATCAATGCCCTGATTTGAAGCAGAGAGACACCCCAATCCAGGAGGACTTCAATGAACATAGAACCATATGATTATACCTCAGTCTTCCTTGTTCTCTGATCAAACTTCTTTGCAATAGAGCTCTTTTTTTTTTAATAATACCAATGATATGGATGCATGAATATGAGTTATGACCTAAGTAATGTATGCACATGAACCATAAGCCACATGAATAGGGTAGGACAAATTTGGGGTATGACAGCTGCCCCTATTTAATCGTCTTATACTCGAGGGTGAGATTGGCGCTAGCCTTTCGAATGCTCGAGATAGAAGAAGATTAAATACCAAGACCTGAAATTTGTCCTGAAAAGATGGTATGGTTTTTATTCTTTGTTTTTGTTTTGATATCTGCTGGGGAAAGGGAAATTTATTGTTTTTCTGGTGGAAATATTTACAGTGAATAACTGGATTTGAATGGTGATAGCTTGTAACGTAGCCAAGGTGCCAATACAAGGTTCTCAATGGAAATGATTATTGTATGAAACTATGATTGGAAAGTATGGGTTTGATGGAAAGGTAGGACCTACGATCCGTGACTCGAAACTAGGGTAAGGTCAACGGACCTACGACCCACAAGAAATGAAAAAGATGAGGATAAGGTCAACGGACCTACGATCCACAAGAAATGGAAAAGATGAGGATAAGGTCAACGGACCTACGATCCACAAGAAATGAAAAAGATGAGGATAAGGTCAACGGACCTACGATCCACAAGAAATGGAAAAGATGAGGATAAGGTCAACGGACCTACGATCCACAAGAAATGAAAAAGATGAGGATAAGGTCAACGGACCTACGATCCATAAGAATTGAAAGAAAGGATAAACATCAACACTGGGGTTGGAGGACGTCAACACTGAGGTTGGAGCATATCAACACTGAGGTTGGGGGACATCAACACTGAGGTTGTGAAAGGAAAGGCGTCGACACTGAGGTCGAGGACATCAACACCGAGGTTGGGACGAGGAAAGATAAACATCGACACTGAGGTTGTGAATAACGATTGGCATCGACACAGAGGTCGGTGAAGGAGTGATAGGCATCAACACAGAGGTTGGACAAGGAAAGGATAAGCGTCAACACTGAGGTTGAAAAAGGAAAGGTATCGACACTGAGGTCGAAGGAAGAAAGAATTAATATCAACACTGAGGTTGTAAATTAGTTTTGAAATGGTTTGCCAGGACGGAAGGCAAAGGATACACAACACGGGGGTTGGATCTAAAAGTTTTCCCGCACGAGGGATGGGATCACGAAGACTAGTGACGACTAGACTTGATCGGTAAACATTGGCAATTCACGGAGATGTTGATGCTGGTGAAGCATAAGAATTACATTAATCCCTCAGGCCAAAGGCGGGGTGTAACTCTTCAAGAGCGGCAATCGTTCGAATTGCCACACACCAAGTATGGTTATTCAAATGATTGAAAAATGAGGTGGGTTGAATGCCCACCCTCACTCACACTCTAATCTTCACGCAGCACACGGGAAATAACCTCGGAGACAACGATTCTGACCAAGAAAGACAGGAGAGAGAAGATAAGATTTCTTTTTGGCATTGAGAATACCAGGTATTGGCACCATGGTTTGAGGAGATTTGTGATGTAGTAGCAGATATCAGTCAGAGTTTGTGAGGACATTTTTTCTGTGGGGAAGTATCATTGTCTTGATTGAGGGATGATTTGTATTATCTGGCTTATGCTTTGTATGCATGTTTGAATTTTTCTATGGCGTAATGTTCCATTTTGATGGATATGCTACGCTTTTGAGGATGCAATGCTATATGCAATGGATTCTATATGCAAAGTGCCAAATAAAGGCGTTAGAGTGATGGAGAAGCATGATCATTGGGGTCCATTGCTTGTTGTCTTGAGATGCCAATCTGAATCGGTGTTGGAAACCCTACAGTACCAAAGATTATTGGCAACTGCCTTGAGGGTTGGAATGTAGCTTTGTTGGGGAGGAAGTGACTTCATCTGACTTTCCTTATATGTTGAATTGCTTGGGGATGGTGAGCTTGAGGAGATTCCCTCGATTCACCATGTTGAGGATGAGAAATTCAGATAAGAAGCCCAGATTGGGGGAATGGAACAACTCCCATGAGAAATAAACTCATGTGTTTGGGGAGAGACCGAAGTTCCAGGAGAAATAAACTCCTATAATCGGGGAGAAGGCAATAAAACTCAGAAGATTGTGCCCCAAGCTTTGTGAACTACGAAGGAATTTGCCCCAAAGGATCCTTGGAGAGATTTGTCAAATCTCGACGTAACTGCCCCATATTGGTTGAACCCAAGAGAGATTCCTCGACTTGATTGCCCCAGATTGATCAAAGCTTGAATGGATGCCTTAGTTGACACAGTCTTCACACAACTTGCCCCTTGGAGTAATCAGCCTTTGAAGTGAACGACTCATGGAATCAATCAACTTTTTCTGCAGTCGTTCATTGTTTGATATTCCTTGATGTCAAGTGTTTATTCTCAAGTAAAAGATATTTGTTTTGAAGATGATAATCCTAATGCAATGCTTATGCTAGCTTCGAGATCAAAGTTTTTGAAACAAAGTTGTGACATTTAGTGTTTGAATTATTTGTCATATCGATATCAACATAAATGGTAAGCAAACATCTAGGAGTCAGTTTTACACAACTTGCTTTTGAAATAAACCCCGCTTCAATTAGGTCTTTTAAGGGTTGTAACGTGGTCTGGTTCACGGTTTCAGAAAGAAAGGATTTAAGGCTCGAAGTCTAACCTAACCCACCCATTCTTCGTGATGTTCTCCAGTCCTAAATTCAACTTAACCCGATACAAGCGTTCATCCTTCAAGAGGAGTTTGAGATGATTGAGGAACCAATGAGGCCTTCTGGACGTGGCGGTCACTTTACCTTTCGATTTTGGCGTCTGATCACACGACTTTGTTCTTTTTGATGAGGATCTTTGTTTTGTAATCCTCGTTTTTCGCTTCTGCCTTTTTGTTTCCCTAACTTTTGCCTGGACAAATTCTTTTTTATTTTGGAGTCCAGCGGGATGCCCTAATTTTTGCCTAAGTCACTTGTTTTCAAGTTGTTGACTTAGCGGGATTTTCTTTCCTTCTTTTTTTTGATTTACTTTTTTTTGAACAAGCCGTGTGATCCTGAATCTTTGATTTGCGGGAGGTGATTGTGACTGCCTCATTCTTTGATTGATGGAGGATTACCATTGTGGTGTTGACTTTCCCTCAATCTTTTGAAGGATAACCATTGTCGTATCCTTAGATGCATACTCCTGATGAATTTTGAATGCTCGATCAGATTAATTGAATGCTACCCTGCCCCTGGGTTAAATGCAAGGGTTTTTTCTGAATAGAAAAGAAACTCCTACTTCAAGGCTCAAAGGGGTTAACGAGGGTCTATCTCCCTTATGTCTCCGGTGTTTGGGGATTTGAAACAATGCCTGTACATCCTCAGCGGGGTTTTATTCAAAAGCACACAATTTATTATATTTTTCATCATTCTCCTTTTGATGTTTTTGCTTAAACCAGGGTTTGATATCGATAGACAGAAATATATGAGTGAACACGAATGGATTGATTCGAAACTAGCATATGCAATGTATTTTTATTTTCATTAAAACAAACAAGTTTTACATGGAAGAAACATTTAACAAAACAAGGAAAATTACAAATGAAATGCAAAAATGAATTGATGATTGCCATAGTTGAGGAGGCTTGACTCCGTCTGGACTTGTTGATCTTGAATACTTTTTGCAGTTCTTTTCAAACACTTCAGATTACTTCAGAAGAAAACTCCTACAAAGTCACCCAAGAGTTGTAAATTTTGTGTTACTTTAGGGATTCGAGCAATGCGAGTGATGCAATGCTCAAGATAAGAGTACGTCTTGCTTATCCCTCGTGCGGGAGCCCCATGAACCCTTCAGTTTATGTGAAGACCATTTGGAGTGAATGATATCGCTTTGGAGTCAATGAGATCTTGGACTTTGTGTTTCAAAATATTACAATCCTCAGTTGAATGTCCAGATGTCCCAGAATGGTACTCACACTTTGCATTTAAGTCATATCCTTGAGGAATCGGTGTTGGAGGGGGCTTAGCCTCCCTTAGTTCGACCAAAGATTCATTGAGTAAATGAGAGAGCAGTTGACTATAAGTCATAGGAATCGGGTCAATCTTTCTTGGTTGTCTTCTCGGCCTTCGTGGACCTTGATGTTGGTAATTTTGGTGATAGTTAAGAACATGAACCTGAGGATAAGCAGGGAGTTCCTCTTCTCCATTCTCTGAAATTGCATTTGTTTCACTTTTCTCTTCTTCGGTGAATTCAGGAGCATTGGTCATATCTTGGATTTTACCCATCTTTAAAGCATTTTCAATTCGTTCTCCTACTACAACCAAACTTGAGAATTCGGAGGAAGCACATCCAACCATCATGTTCAGATATGGATCTTTCAGGGTATTCATGAACATGTCTACAAGCTCTCGTTCCAAAAGAGGAGGTTGGACTCTGGAAGCTAATTCTCTCCATCTTTGTGCATACTCCTTAAAAGACTCATCCACCTTCTGAGTTAAACCTTGGAGTTGTAGTCTAGTAGGAGCCATGTCACTGTTGTACTTGTAATGCTTGAGAAAAGCCTCTGCTAGTTCATCCCATGTGCGGATGTGGGTTCGTTCAAGTCGTGTATACCATTCAAGAGATGCTCCACTAAGGCTATCTTGAAAGAAATGCATGAGAAGCTTGTCATTTTCCGCATACGGAGCCATCTTGTTGCAAAACGCCTTGATGTGACTCATCGGACAAGTGGTACCCTTGTATTTCTCAAAACTGGGGACTTTGAACTTAGCAGGAATCTTGATATCAGGAACTAAGCACAAATCAATAGCATTTAAACCAGAGGAGCCTCGACCTTCTAAAGCCTTCAATCTTTCTTCCAAGAGATGGAACTTTCTCTCATTTTCTTCAATCGGGAACTTGAAAGCTTCGAGTTCAGAATCGTTCTCATGATGTGAATCCTCCTTGTTGGGAATTTCCACGGGCACATATTTTGATCCCCCATTAGCAACAGTAGTAGGAGTACCATTAGCCAACTTATCAACACTTTGCCTTAGCTCTTCTTGTCCTTGAAGAACGACCTGGAGAGTCTCAAAGAGTTGGGTCATCCTTTCCCCCATGGTATCCAAGTCCTTACGAAGCTCAGCCTGATTCTGTTCAAGAAGGTCCATGATCCTCTTCTGATTAATCCTCGTATGCTACAGATGTAGGGAAGTCAAGTTTGATGATGAAGCAGAAATCTGTTGAAGGGACCCCAATTAGCTTCTGATACGGAACCATGAAATGCATGATGATATGAATGCAATGTTTCATTTCCGAGGAATCCTAAAGTCTTTTCACACACTTTTCTTTTCATTTTTTCTTTTGAAATCCAAGCTTTATTTTTTATAGAATATCTTTTCTTTTCTTTTCTTTTCTGCTTTTCTATTTTCTTTTTCCCTTTTTTCTTGGAAATAGACTTTAGAATTCCTCACAACTGAAGTGGATAAAACAATGATGTTATGCAATGCAAGCATGGGATCAAGGTCCATATGATCTGAGTAACCACCACACAATCCTCTGAATAACTGATGTGAAGCTTCTGTACAGGCCAAGTGTCACAGGATCAAAGGTTCGACGCCTTTTTGAATACCAGAATATCAAGCACCACGGGAATGGACCAAATAAAGGTCCAACCCCAAATATGAAGAAAGCAATGGTATGTAGGAGTCAAGGTTTCCTGTCCCACCCCAATCTCACGGGTATGAAGTCTAGACACGGACAAGTGGTTCCTAATGGTCACTAGGGTCTACAGTTCCCATGGGGTACAAAGTGTTTGAGGCAGCAAGCGTGCCAGACACAGTGTTCCATGAAAGAACCTCGCCCAGTTGTGGTACCCCATGTCAATCTCAGCCATAGCAAGCGCTACGGGAGTCAACATGAGCATCCACGCTAATCCTATGTGTCACTTGGCCTGGGTAGTGGGCCTTTTACCTCATACAAACCCTCCACCTGCAAAACAGAACAGAAGACCCCAAGGAACACAAAATATAATCCATATGCATGATGTGCAAACAGAAATAAACATGATATGCAGGCAAAGAATAAGCATGCAAACATATATACAAGGTATAGACATAAACAAATAAACACCCAATAAAATAAAACAAACAAAGGCTAGGATCGACTCGCTTAGGTAGTCCCCAGCAGAGTCGCCAGCTGTCGCACGCTCGCGAAAAAATGAACAGAGTCGCCACCAATATATTTATCCCATAGGGGAAAGGAATATCAGGAAACCTAACAAAGGAAGGAACAGGGTCTTGCGACCAGAGAATCAAGGTACGGGAGTCGGTTACGCAAGAGGAAGGTATTAGCACCCCTCGCGCCCATCGTACTCGATGGTATCCACCTATGTTTGTTTCTATCTAAAGGGTGTGTACTATGTCTATGTCTAAATGCGAAATGAATGCAAAATGTAGGGAAAAGAAAGAATTGTACTCGCACGGGCCCTACCCCGCTGCCTACGTATCCTTTTCAGGAATCAGAGTTACCGTAGCTCGGCTCAAGATTTTCTGTTTGTTTTTGTGTTTTTTAGTTGGGCGGAGTTAACGCTCGCGCTCTTGCATAAGGGATCGACCTAGGATGCAATGGAGCGGAGATAACAATGCCCTTAAGAAAGGAGAGATGAGAGAGACTTTGAGTGTTTCGAGGAAATCCCTTAAGCAAGGGAAACTCGAGTTACTCTTTGGTTTGTGTTTTTTAGAAGTTTGGGAACTTGCGCCTGAATGGGACCCTTAAGCAAGGGAGATCCAAGCACTCGAACATTCCCTTAAGCAAGGGATGTTTCAAGGTTCCATTCCCTTTTTAAGAATTTTCACTTTGATTATTAGTGTTTTAAGTATTTTCTTTGTATTTTTTATGGGGATTTTTATTCAAGTATTTATTAATGTTTTATGGTTGTAAAAGAAAAAGAATGAGAAAGTGGGGGACTAGCCTAATTTCTAAACCTAGAGTTATTGTGATTATTCTAAAAGGAAATGGGGAAGAAAAACAATTAAACGGATTAAAGCAATATTAAAGACCAAGGGTATTTTAGACATTTCACAATATGGAAAATATTCACAAAGAAAAAAGAAGTAAATCTAAACTATTTGTGAAAATATATTCATGAACTATTTCATTTTTATTTAAGGAAAAAAACTAATTTGAATTAATAAAGAAGACTATTATCTATTTATGGTTTTTTTTTGTATGAAAAACTATTTATTAAAATTCTACAAAAATACTAATTAAAAGTCACTTAAAAGAAATTTAAAAAAACTAGTTGGTAGGAAAATTATTTTTGTTGTTTTTTTTTTATCTAAAAGAAAAAAACAATTAATCAATCAAAGAGAATAAAAGAAAAGAAAAAAAAACTATTTTTATTACCTAGTTTGGTGAGGGAGGAGAGAGAGTAGTGAGAGAAAGGAGAAAGAGAGTAGAGAGAGAGAGAGAGAGAGAGAGAGAGTATAGTGTAGTGAAGAGTGGAAGTGAGAAAAGATTTTGCATGGACTTGTATTTATATTGCTAATCATTGGCTCATGATTCATAATCCTTGAATGTGGGACTTGGAATATTTTGCAACACATCTTTTTCCATTTTTCCAATGTGGGACTTGCAACACAACTTTTTCCATTTTTCCAATGTGGGACTTTAATATGTGTATGGTGCAATTGTGTGTTGCTTTGCTTTTTTCTTTCATGCCGTGGTGCTCACTTTAGACACTTATATCTCAAGCCATGGGTGGTTAAATGAAGCAAGAATGGTGTCATATCAAAGAGGGAATGGGATAGAACAAGATTGGTGTTGAAAACATCTCAAGATAAGGCTTGGAAGTATGAGAAAAATAGCCTTGAACTCATGCAATCACCACTGCACACGCCCAGCAAGATGCTGTCCCATGCGTATGGTCAGAACGTGACTCTGCGAGGGTGGTACTTTGAGCCTCTCTATCTCGATCAATACATGTCCAAAATCAGTGATACTGGTCTCATTGGATAGAGGACATGGCAAGGAATAGCTTAGAACTGGGCTTGTTTAAGATAGAGACTTGTGGAGGAAGAAATAGGGCTTGACATTTGGCCCATCATGTGTTTGCTGAAATGCGTTGCATGCCCAGAATTCTGTGTCACGGCTGCCTGCAGAGTTTGGTCAGGGTTGGGGCACCACTTTGAAGGCTTGTATCTCACTCAATATTTGTCCAATTGTACCCATTCTTATTTCAATGGATAGAGGAGATGGCAAGGAAGAGAATGATACCAAGTTTGCATTCATAGCACTTCTGTAGAGCTCTAAAAATGGCTGGAGATTTGGCATGCCATGTGTTTGTGAAAATGCCAGGTCATGACCTGACTGGTGACCTGGAATGTGACTTGATTCAAATGAGTTTCCAGCAACTTCACACCACTTTAACTCTTCATACAAGCTTCAAATGAAAAAGTGTCCAACTACAAAGTTGTTCTCCTCCATGAGAGGAACAACTTTGATGTTGGAAACTTTTCCGGAAAATGTCGTTTGCCACATGTAATCTGGTGCTGAAGTGGACTGCTCAACAAGATTTAAGACATCAAAATTTTTTCTAAGTGTTGGAATGTATTTTTTCTATTTTTTTCCAACTTTTTGCCGAACTCCCGATTTTATCCATTCTTCGACTTTTCTTGATTAATTTTCCACCAAAAGTCAATATTTGAATAATTTTCCCGATTTTGACCCAAAAGTCAACTGTTCCGATTTTTCCGACTATTGATGAAATTCCCGATTAAATCTCTTCCGATCAAATCCAGTCAAACAAACACATCCGCATAGCCAGTATGAGAAGCCCTTTCACACATAGAAGCCATTCCTGATTAAATGTTGACCAGAAAGTCAACTGGTTGACTTTGGTCAAAGAAACCCTGATTTAACGAACCAGATGATTTGCAAGCTTGCACTCTTCAATCAATGCCCTGATTTGAAGCAGAGAGACACCCCAATCCAGGAGGACTTCAATGAACATAGAACCATATGATTATACCTCAGTCTTCCTTGTTCTCTGATCAAACTTCTTTGCAATAGAGCTCTTTTTTTTTGAATAATACCAATGATATGGATGCATGAATATGAGTTATGACCTAAGTAATGTATGCACATGAACCATAAGCCACATGAATAGGGTAGGACAAATTTGGGGTATGACAACCCCATCTAATAATTGTCTTCCCGGGACAAAAGCGCTTTGGCAATCGGACACCACCGAACTAAGCACTTTCTTCAATCTCGACACCAAGAGCTTAGAAATAACTTTATAGATACAACCTACAAGACAAATGGGCCTATAATCATGAAGACCCAAAGGATTAGATTTTTTCGGAATAAGAGTAAGGAAAAAAGAGATAATAGCCTTGGATAGAAAAGCCTCCCGATGAAAGCAAGACAAACAATTGATAAAATCCGCCTTCATGAAATGCCAAAATTTCTTAATGAACAAGAAGGAATACCCATCCGGACCCGGACTTCTAGTTCCGTCACAACTCCAAATTGCCTCTTTAATCTCTTCCTCCGAAAAAGGGCTTTCAAGACTATCTTTCTATAAACGATTAAGACTCACAAAAGATATTCCCTCCAAAGTCGGCCTCCCTCCCACCCCATCGGAAAATTTCTTCTCAAAATGCAATTTAACCTCCTACTTAACCTCCTCCACCGAGTCAACCACTCCCCTTTCCGTAACAATAGAACCGATATGATTACGGATTCTCCTCGATTTCATGATATTATGGAAATATCTACTATTACAATCTCCATCATTCAACCACTTTAACCTCGACTTTTGAATCAACATGTTCTCTTTTATTTTAAGATGAAACCAAAAATCACTACAAGCTCTTCGTTTTCTTCTCACCTCATCTTCCCCCAAACTATCCTCCCCTCTATCAACATCATCCACCATCTCGTCTCCCTCATTCATAACACGAACCCCTTCCTCCACCGCCAAATCATACTTGCCAAACACGTTCAAATTCCACCACTTAAGACTCTCTTTAAGAATTTTCAACTTTTCTTTAAGCACGGAATCTCCTCTCCCTTCCACCACTAATTCTTTCCACACCTTCTCCACAAACGGTAAGAAATCCTTGTTCGAGAACCATTCCCCATTCACCTTAAAAGGTTTTGGGCCCCAATTCACTTTATTACTAATCAACCAAATCGGAAAATGATCCGACACATCCCGATCACCCACCATTTGGCAAACAACTCCCCATTTGTTCACAATATTGTCCGCCACAAGAAATCTATCAATTCTACTTCTCGCCTTCCCATCTCCTCCGAACCAAGTAAACTTTTTTCCTTTACTAGGAACATCTACCAAATTGCTCAAATTTATAAACTCCAAAAAATCCCTCGCTTCGCTAACTTTATACCTCCCCAAACTCCCCTTCCTCTCATTCATATTCTTAGCAGCGTTGAAGTCTCCAGCAATCACCCACTCTCCGTCCGAGAACCTAGATTTTAAATCTAGTAACTTCCTCCATAACACCCTTTTCTCCCCACTATTGCAAGACGAATAGACATTAACTATGTAAAAAACCTCCTCCATCCAGACCACTTTTAACCCCAAATAATCCTCCCCACCAAAGCTACACAGAACTTGAACAGACTCAGAATTCCAAAGAGAAATTAACCCTCCAAAAGCTCCTACAAACAACATAAACGAAAATCCTATATCCCTTCTCCTCCAAAAACTAAAGGCAATACTATTAGAAACAGCAACAAGCTTAGATTCTTGGATAAGAAAAATATCAGCATTACCTTTCACAATTAATTGATGAATCCTCCTCCTCTTAGCACTACTGCCTCCCCCTCTGATGTTCAATGAACCTATGATCATTGTGCCAAATTGTAAGACCCCTGCTTGCCCGATTTCCTGAACCGAGTTGCTCTTTCCATCTCGTCAATCTTTCCTACAAAATCCATACCGTTCTTGCCTGATTCCACGCCCAACTCAGAGATAAGCCTCCACAATTTCTTCCTGTGGTGTCGTTTTCTTTACCTCCCCGTTTCACTTGGGAGGACGGCACGCTAAACCCTTCACGCGAAATTTGGAAGGAGAATGCGCCCGTGGTGGGATGAATTTTATTTCAGTTCTTCCTACGATATCACACGAACTTTCTTATTGGTCCTACGAGTAGGAAAGGGAAAAAAAAGATCTCAACTAAACCCTAGGAGTTTGCTAAGTGTGGGGATTTCACCTAGACTAGAAATTCTAGAGTCCGGGGGGTCGGTTATACATAGGGAAGTGTTTAAACACCCTACATATCTGTAGTACTCTACAGGAACCTTCTCTGTGTCATTGTGATTGTGTTTGCTGCTAATGATTGGGAAAGTTTCTCCTTTGTGTTAGGAGAGAGAATTGAATTGATTAAAGAAAGACAGACAGATAGACAGACTGACTATTTTTGGTATTTTATTAGCTCGCTGAGATTCCTTGTGAACCTCATGCCTACATATCCCTAGTGGAAGTCAGAGCTTAATGTAGTTCGGGGAACTAACTAGGGAAATTACTTGTTTTTGGTGCCTTGCTTGAAGCTCAAGGTTGAAGCTTGGAATTAAATCTCTGTTTACAGTAAAGAGACATGAAATCATCTTTACAGAGAGGTATTTGTACTATTCTACCACAAACATTTAAAAGTGACAGAAAAGCTAAAAAAATGATGTTTCATTAAGAGGGGAGTCTACTTGGTTGATCAAGTATGACAGCCATCGTGCCTCTAAAATGAAAGAAAGATGCTCATCCAAATTAGGGAAAGTGTACAAGTCTGGGGATGTGCCAGAGCATGTCTTTCAGAGTCCTAAATGGGAGACTTTGAATGAAATTGAAATTGAAATGTTTGTTTGTTTGAATGTGGTAGAGTAGTAAAAATATCTCTCTATAGAGATAAGCTATGTCTATTTACTATATGAAAGATTTGACTTTAGCTGGCTTGAATGAGGCCCAAGCTTGAGGCTTTTTGATTGATTTTATTGACTTATTGAAATGATAACTCTACTGGGGAGTATTTAAACTAAGGAGTTTTTGGTGTTCTGTACGAAGCCCAGAATTGAGGCTGACTCTACTTAGGGAGACTCTATTTGGGGAGATTATCTCCTAAGAGAATGAATCTTTGATTTTTGAAAGACTGATTTTGGAGGCTAACCCTTTCCAGGGGTTTTGACTCAGCTGGAGAAATTGTCTGTTAAAAGACTGACTTTATCATGTTTTTTGGAGGCTGACCCTTTCCAGGGGTTTTGACTCTTTTTGATTAATTGACTTTGGAGGCTAACCCTTTCCAGGGGTTTTTATTGAAATGATGGATTGATTTGGAGGCTAACCCTTTCCAGGGGTTGTGACTCTTTTGGTGAATGGCAGAAAGATTATCTAGTGGAGACTTCTTGTTTAAAGCCCAAGATGAAGGCTGACTCATGCTGAGGATAAGCAAATATGGATCCTAGACTCTGCTAAGGAAGATTGATGAAGATAAGGGTGACAGAGACTGTCCATGTCTCTCATTCCAAAAGGTGTACTCAATGCAAAATTGAGACAAACTTGGCTTGTTAAAAGTCTGGTTTAAATTGGAAGAAAACTCACCAGGGTAGGCTAAAAGGTGACTAAAGACCTGTTCCTATGTTTATAAGAAACCTGATGGGTCCTTGTATACAAGCTCAAGAGGAAGCTGGAAATGCTTTTAAGAAGCCTGTGGGTCCTTGTACAAAGCCCAAGAGGAGGCTAATCGAGGGTCCTTGTTATAGCACAAGAGAAAGCTATGTAGTTTTGAACTTATTTTGGCTCTAAGCAAATGGGTAAGAGGTTTCACCGGGAATAATTCCTCTTTGGGTGGATGTGTCCTATATTTTTGGATTCTAAGGTTTTTGCCAAGATGTTTCACCGGGAATAATTCATCTTGGGGGTTTGAACTACAGATCTCTAATTAGGAAAGAGCCTTCACCGGGAAGACATTCTCAATCCTAGGCCATATTCCTATAATATATATATAGTTTAACTGTCCTAGGGTTTACACTCAAACGTAGTTCTAAACTAATATATATGCACAATTTATATTTGACAGTAATTTAAATAAAGACTGTAAATTGAAAGCTTGTAAAGCCTAACCTGGATGGAGTGGAGGCCTTTGAAGAAGTATGTACAAAGCTCGAAGAATGAGAAATTGGATTTCTGAGTTTGAGGTGTTACCTTGATATATGCTTGGAATAAATTGGGATCTCAACAGATGTTAAGCATCCACACCAGCAGAAAAGAACGTCGGATAAGCTCACAGCTCACAGCATTCTATGATCTTCCAGTAATTGTTTAAGGACTTCTACAGCAAATGGAAGACCAAAGAAAACAGACAAATCCAAAAGACAACGGAGAAATAATCTCGGAGTCTCGGATAAAGTGAGAAAATTCAAGTAATGTGCAACAGTAATCAAGTAGAAATTTTAAATGATTCGCTACACAAAATAATATAAAAATATCAAACTTAAATGAAATTAATCTAAGAAAATATATTTTTGTAGTTTTATGTGAAAATATTTAGAAAACATAAAATTAAATATGTATCTAATATATTTTTGGTATTTTTAATAAGAATTAGAAAATAAAACTAAAACTTATATTAAAAATAAAATACTAAGTCTCATAAAAATATTTATAGAAAAATTAAAGGAGAAATAGTTAAAATAAAAACTAATTGAATGGGCTTGAGGGTTAAAAATTCCGGAGGGGGGTGCAGCCCAACAGATTAAAAGACTGAAAGATAAAAGAATTTTGGACCAGACCGGGTCGGTTCAGATGGAACCCGGATCCGGTTCTTCTCTTAACACAAGGGTTGGTTTCTTAAAAAACCCTAAAACAAAACATAGAGGCAGCGCCTCTTTTCCCTTTCTCTCTTTCACGATGTTTCTGAAAAAAACAGAGTGACAATCACAAGCAACAATTGCTTCACTCTCTCGGTCACTCTTGCTCCCTTTCACCGAAAACAACAAACAATCGAACCTCTCACTCGATTTCTCTGTCTCTCTCGTGAGTTCTCTCTGTGAAAACAAACAACAACTCCCTCTCTCACGGTTTTCTCCTACCGCGGCCATGGGAGGAGCTTGAATAAGCTCACACAAAATATGATGAAACTGCAAGGATAACCTCAACTCTACAACAAGTTTTGAATTGATTTTAACAAACTCATGAACAGGGGCGAAAATCTGGGTAAGTTTCCTTTGAATTTTATCTCTATTCTGTGATATAGAAGTAGTGGCTTACTCTATTTTGATTTTCTGATAATTCATAGGCACAACAAATGTTTATGCACTCTATGTTTTTTTTCTTTGAGCGATTTACAGGTACAGCAACACATATCAGTGAGATTGAGAGTGAAGGCAGGATCGACTTACCTACGGCGAGGAGAATTTCGCCGGTTCAATTGCTGAGGTATGTTGTAGTTCCTTATGCTTCTGTTCATGAACTTGCTGCAAATTTGTTATGAAGATTCTGTTTGGTTGAATTTCTTTGAATCATCGTGGTTACAACTTTGAATCGGTTGCAAATTGTTACTGTGTTGTTCTGGATTTTTGTTGCAAGTCTGAACCGTTTGTGACTTGTTGTTTTTGTTTTGATTGCACAACTGTTTGATGTTGCTGAATTTTGACTGTGAACTGTTGTTTGCTGCTGAATTCTTGACTGGCTGCAGGTACAACAATGATTAGTGAAAATATTGAGAGTGGAGGAAGAGAGACTTACCTGCGGCGAGGATGTTGAAGATTCATCTATGGAGGCTCGAAGATGGGTGCCATCATTGAAGGCTGCTAGTAAGCAAGGTATGAAGGCCTTCCCTCTTCTCCTTCTTACTTTTGAATTTTTTTTTCTGTAACTTAGAAGTTACAGATTGCTGGCTGCCTTCTCTCCTTTTTTCTTCTCTTTTTACTAATTTGTGTGTCTCTCCTCTATTTATAGAGGAAAAAGTGAGGGATAATTTTGGTCATTTTTGCACCCAAGCTTAGTCATTAAGCTCACTTAGTTGTTAAGTTGTCATCATGACAAAGAATATTCTTTCCCAAAATAATCATTGCAAAATTTCTTACATGCTAAGTTTGCTTAATGGCAAAGCTCCACAAATTTGTGCACATGGGAGGAATATGCACATGGGATGGAAAGATTCTCTTGTGACTCTTGCAAGTTCCACGACAAGCTTTCTCTTATGTCATAAAATTTGTTGCCTCTAAGTATAGTAGTTATGACATAATATATATTTGTTTACGGTGATTTCCGGTAAACAACCGCTAGTCTTCCAAACTATAATAAATATGATTTGGTTACTTGCAGGATCGACTAGATTGATCCTAGGACACATAGTCAAGAAGATTGTTATCAATGTTTGTTCGAACCATATTCATTACTTGTCTTCTTCAATAAGCGTTGTTCGATTAACAGAACAAATAGTCTTGACAATCACTTTGCTGTATATAAATGTGACTTCAACGAAGTGACATGACATAAAAAATTAAAAGGACAATTGAAACGTAAAGAATCTTAAACTACAGAAATATAAAAGACTTTGAAAGTAAATAGCATGAAAGTAATTCGAAAGTAAATGACGTTAAAGTAAAGATGCAGAAACGTAAATGGCAAGAAGTAAACGAAATGCAGTAATTCTGAAAGATAAAAACAAAAAGATAATACACATGTATTAAAATGGTGGTGTCATACGTACATTTTCTCAGCGAACTCTTTCTCTTAACGCTTGATACTTGAGTAAATATGTGAGTGATTTGTACAAAATGAACACACAGAATCCTAACACTAAGACTCCTATTTATACTAGTTTCGACCTTAACGGTCCTATACTAATCTGCTGCCACGTTTCTCATCAGAACTTCCAGCGAAGCCATCTGTTGTTGAACGGTTACGAAACCGTCTTCGAATTTCAAATCTTCCCGCCTGAGTCCATCTTCGACGCGTGGCAGTGTATTAAACAAACATTACTAAAAAACACGCTAAGTAGTAATACTTGAATACATATTCTATGAATTTTGTCTAAGTCCCGAAGACATATGCTTTCATTAATCTTTCAGCGTTCACTTATCTTCATCGAACTTAGAAGTCTTTATTTTTTCGAAGCATGACCATCAGTAGCCATTCTTTTACTTTTTAAGGGATGGCCATCAGTAACCATCTTTCCTTCGATTCTCAACTCCTTCGAAGGATAACCAACATAAAACGAAATCTTCAGCTAACAATATTTCCTTGACTTTCTTTGACTTTTTGACTTTTTGACTTCTTTGACTTGATTTGGGCTTTTGGGCCCCTCTTGAATTATTCTTGTTGAACTTTTGCTAATTCCACCTTTTTTTGTTTCTTTTTCATGTGAGATGAGAACTTTTGAAGAAAGCATGGAGAAACTTTAATGAAGACTTTGAAGATTGAAGAATTAATTCAAGAAGCTTTGTATTTTCTTTTGTTCTTGTAATTCTAATGGAATTCCAACTTTAGAAGTTGCATGAACTTGAACTTTGTATGAATGGAATGATGTAATTCTTGAATTTTGGATGAAACCTTGTAATTTGTTTAGAAATTAGAACTTGTTTCATGTAAAAGAACATCATTTGTAATGCTTGAATTTCCTTTAGAATTCTTTGAATGAAATTGTATGAATCATGAATCTTGGATATTCTTTGAATGAAATTTTGACTCTTGCAAATTCAAATGAACCATGATAAATCTTGAATGGAAATTCGTTGAAGTGATTTGAAGAATGTCTTTGCACCAATGAACTTGAAAAGATATTGACCTCGAAATTCTTAAATTCATGGTTTTAGACCATACTTGAAATAATTCCTTCAACAAAATGGATTAAAAGATATTTCCATGAATGATCAATTAATCCATATGAATCAATTTCTTCACCATGAGCAATCCACGTGCCCAAAAACCATGGAATAAATCCTAAACAAGTCTCTTAAATCAAACCAATGGTAATGGCGCCTTAAAATGAAAACTTCCATGAACACGAAATTTTCTTTCAAAGAATGAGTGAACGAATGAAATCTTGATCACGGCTTCCAAACCGATCAAGAAACATTTTTGAATTTGACGTCAATGATGTGACATCTCAGGGGGTCAAAAATTAGGGTATGACAGATGCCCCTATTTAAGTTTCTTTTATCTGGAGGGAGAGAGATTGATATCTCGATCTCTCCTGCGTAAAAGAGACTTAAATATCAAAGAATGCCCGAATTTTGGGCGCTCCTGAGATGATAAAATCTTTGCATGATTTGATCCCATTGTCGCACTTGGCGGGGAATGAGGAGACAAACTCCTGTAGAAACACTTGATGTGGATTCTGGCGAATGGATGGCAGTGTAGGATGCGCAATCCATCTTCTTTAACTAAGTGTTGATACTTAGAAAAAGGTAAACAACCTCCTCTCGTTCCGGATGTCCAAATCTCGAAACTGGTCTCAGTCGCGTTTGGACAATATCTCAGATAAAGAGAAAATCTCCAAAGGTCTGTTTCCTCATCAAACTTCTTACCAGCGCTTGGAGGTAAGATGCCATTTGACGGCTGTAGAAAAACTTCAAAGGTTTGTTTCCTCGTCAAACTTCTTACCAGCGCTTGGAGGTAAGATGCCATTTGACGGCTGTAAAGAAACTTCAAAGGTTTGTTTCCTCGTCAAACTTCTTATCAGCGCTTGGAGATAAGATGCCATTTGACGGTTGTAAAGAAACTTCAAAGGTTTGTTTCCTCGTCAAACTTCTTATCAGCGCTTGGAGATAAGATGCCATTTGACGGTTGTAAAGAAACTTCAAAGGTTTGTTTCCTCGTCAAACTTCTTACCAGCGCTTGGAGGTAAGATGCCATTTGACGGCTGTAAAGAAACTTCAACATCTTCCCTTTTGACTTGACGTCTTTGAAAGAATGTCATATGGCCTCATGATCTTTTGAGGGGCTAATGACTTTGTTTGAAGGCGGACGAACTGTTTTCGGGGTGAAAACTGCTATTCGTCAACTGATGCCTGGGGAATCAACTTACTGTTTTCCTAAGAGGAAAACTGCCATTCATCGACTCTGTGGGGAGTTAAACATCCCAGAAATAGACAAACTGTTCGAAGAAACTGCCATTTGTCGATCTCTTGAGTATTTAACAGACAAACTGTCTTTTCTTGGGAAAAGACTTCCATTTGCCAATTGCTAGGGGAGCAAACTGTCTTCTACTGGGAGAGACTGCCATTTGTCGACCCTGTCATGAAAGAAAGTGAGCAAACTGTCTTCTGCTGAAAGAGACTGCCATTCGCTGACTTTGTTATGATAGAAAGTGAGCAAACTGTCTTCTGCTGAAAGAGACTGCCATTTGCTGACTTTGTTGGGGAATCTGAACTATCTTCTGGACGAAGACTATCATTCGCTGACTCCGCTGGGGAATCATTTGTCGATCTGCTGGGAGATTCTGAATTTTTCTTTGACAAGAAGTGGCACCTCTTGACCCTGCTGGGGAAATACCAAACCTGTAGGGAATTCCAAAATGTGAAGCAGACTATCTTATCTGAAGAAGACTGTCGAATGTCGCTCTGCAGGAGATTCTCGCCTGAGGAATTCCAAAAGTGAACAAACTATCTCTTTGAGGGAGACTACCATCTGTTGACTTGCTTGGTGAGATCCTTGTGTATGAACTGTTGTTTCGAAGGAAAAAGTTTCTCCGGAACTTGCAGGGGAAACTTGAGTTCATGCCTCAATGACTTAGGCATTCACAGGATCAAAGCCTGATTCGGCTATGCAATTATGATGTAATGTATGCATGAATATTATGACAATGATAAAATGTAAAGTGAATGTGAATAGAATTGTCGCGGATGGAAAATCCTAAGATACGACTTGAATTCTTGTTGATCAGAAGATGTCCTCTTCTTGTAGTTCGAACTCTGTTGGGAATACCTGGTTATCAGTTGTCCGCTGTCCGAAATGAGTAATATGAATTGAAGTGAAGATCCGTCATCGGGAGATGTTCGCAAAGCGACCTCATGGGGAAAACTTAATTCCCGGAATCTCAACCGTTCTCGGAGCAACTGTTTGCATTCTTCCTATTGTTTGTAAACCTTAGAAAGAAATTTCACCTTTATTTTTGCAAGTAAATTCATTTTTATTTTATGAAAACATTTGTTTCAAGAAATTGACTGTTTAAACTTAAAATGCATTCCAAGAAACTGAATAAGACTAGATTGCAAAGGAAAAGCACAAGGCTCAAATTATTATATATGGAATGGTAATCAGCCAAATGCTTGATTCCATGGAGTATTTACAAAGTTGGAAATTGGTAATTTTTGGGAAAAGGGCTACGATGAAACGTGACGACCGTTATCTTTCCCTTCCACTCCGAGTTGCGCTGTATTCGTGCTTCGTAGAAGATGACCTACTGCTGATGAATACTCCGCTATGGATTTTGAATGATCAAGTTTGTCCTGGACACAGTTACTTGCCATATATCCCTAACTTTTGCGTAAACTACCCCTTTCGGGTTTTAAGTCTACCGGGATTGATTAATATATTTTTTTTTATGTCTCTAATTTTTGCCTCAATCGCCCTTTCGGGTTTTCGATTCACCGAGACGCTCTTTTTTGCCTAAGTCGCTCTTTGCGAGTTTTCAACTTAGCGAGCTGTTCTTTTGATTATTTAGGCGAAGTATTTCTTGACTGCGTCGACGTTCACAGGACGGGTGAATTCTTCTCCATCCATAGTCGTGAGTATTAAGGCTCCTCCTGAGAAAGCTCTCTTGACCACGTAGGGGCCGTCATAATTGGGAGTCCATTTCCCTCTCGAATCTGTGAGAAAAGATTGAATCTTTTTGAGTACAAGGTCGCCTTCTTTGATTGTGCGAGGTCGAACCTTTTTGTCGAAAGCTTTCTTCATTCTTTGTTGATATAGCTGTCCGTGGCATAAAGCTGTCATGCGCTTTTCTTCGATTAAGTTCAAATCATCGAATCTGCTTTGACACCACTCGGCCTCTGTTAATTTCGCCTCCATCAAAACTCTCATTGATGGAATCTCAACCTCTATAGGTAGGACTGCCTCCATGCCATATACAAGGGAGAAAGGAGTTGCTCCAGTCGAAGTACGTACTGATGTACGGTAACCATGAAGAGCATACGGGAGCATTTCATGCCAATCTTTGTAAGTGATGACCATCTTCTGAATGATTTTCTTGATGTTTTTGTTAGCTGCTTCTACAGCTCCATTCATCTTTGGTCTGTAAGGAGATGAGTTGTGATGTTCGATCTTGAATTCTTCACAAAGCTCCTTCATCATTTTGTTATTCAAATTTGACCCATTGTCAGTGATTATCTTGCTAGGAACGCCGTAGCGACAGATGATGTGATTCTTGATAAACCTGACGACAACTTGTCTTGTAACGTTTGCATATGAAGCTGCTTCAACCCATTTGGTGAAATAGTCTATGGCTACCAAGATGAAGCGATGTCCGTTGGACGCTTTTGGTTCGATCATTCCAATCATGTCGATTCCCCACATGGAGAAAGGCCAAGGGGAAGAGAGTATGTTGAGAAGAGATGGTGGCACATGAATTCTATCGGCGTAGATCTGGCATTTGTAACACCTCTTTGCGTACTGGTAGCAATCTGACTCCATCGTCAGCCAATAATATCCTGCTCTCAGTATTTTCCTTGTCATGGTATGTCCATTGGTGTGAGTACCAAAGGAACCTTCATGTATTTCTCTCATGAGTATTTCTGCTTCTTTTCTGTCAACGCATCTGAGCAGAATCATGTCGAAGTTTCTCTTGTACAGAACATCTTCATTCAAGAAGAATCTACAAGCTAACTTTCTCAAAGTCTTTCTATCTTTCTTTGACGCCCCAAGAGGGTACTCTTGCTTTTGAAGAAAGTTCTTGATGTCGTGATACCACGGTTTGTCGTCGATGATTGCTTCTACTGTGAACACATGAGCGGGCCTATCCAGGCGCATAACATCGATCCGAGGAATGTCATTCCAATGATTTATCCTAATCATGGAAGAGAGTGTGGCTAATGCATCAGCCAAATTGTTTTCTTCACGAGGAATGTGATGAAAATCTACCCTGTCGAAGAATGGTAACAATCTTCTCGCATAGTCTTTGTAAGGAATTAGCCCTGGTTGGCGTGTTTCCCATTCTCCTTTGATTTGATTGATGACCAAAGCAGAATCTCCGTATACATCCAAGTGTTTGATTCTTAGATCCACGACTTCTTCAAGACCCATGATGCAAGCTTCATATTCGGCCTCATTGTTTGTGCATTTGAAAGTTAATCTGGCAGTAAATGGAATATGGGTACCCTGAGGTGTAACAATGATTGCCCCAATTCCTCGTTCATAAGCATTGACAGCTCCGTCAAAGATTAAGCCCCACTGGGATCCTATCTCAGGTCCTTTGTCTGGTAGTGGCTCGTCGTAATCTTTCATCTTGAGGTACATGACGTCCTCGTCCGGAAAGTCGAAACTGGTTGATTCATGACCATTGAGTGGATGGTGAGCCAGGTGCTCAGCTAGAATGCTTCCTTTCACGGCTTTCTGTGCGTGATACTCAATGTCATATTCTGATAACAACATCTGCCAACGGGCAATTCTCCCAGTTAAAGCAGGCTTCTCAAAGATGTACTTGATTGGATCCATATGAGAGATCAAACAAGTAGTGTGTCGAATCATGTACTGGCGGAGACGTTTGGAATCCCAGGCCAAAGCACAACACGTCTTCTCGAGCATGGAGTAGCGGGATTCACAGTCAGTGAATTTCTTGCTCAGGTAGTAGATGGCATGCTCTTTTCCCTTTGTCTCGTCTTGCTGTCCAAGGACACAACCCATGGAGTCTTCTAAGACGGTTAAGTACATTATCAAAGGTCTTCCTTCCACTGGAGGAGACAAGATGGGTGGTTCGAGCAGATATTCTTTAATGCTGTCGAACGCTTTCTGACAATCGTCTGTCCAGACGCAACTTTGATTTTTCCGTAGAAGTTTGAAAATAGGAGCGCAAGTTGCAGTCATGAGATATATGAATCTCGAGATGTAATTCAGACGTCCAAGAAATCCTCTAACTTGTTTCTCGGTTCTGGGTGAAGGCATTTCTTGAATTGCCTTGACTTTGTCTGGATCTACTTCAATTCCTCGTTTGCTGACAATGAAACCAAGGAGTTTTCCTGAATAGACACCAAAGGTGCACTTGTTGGGGTTCAGGCGAAGCTGAAACTTCCGTAAGCGTTGAAATAACTTTGTCAGATTCTGTATGTGATCTTCTTCATTTTCTGATTTGGCAATCATGTCGTCCACATAGACTTCCACTTCCTTATGCATCATGTCGTGGAAAAGCGTAGTCATGGCCCTTTGATAAGTTGCCCCTGCGTTCTTCAGTCCAAAAGGCATAACACGATAGCAGAACGTGCCCTAGGGGGTGATGAAAGCTGTTTTTTCCATGTCTTCAGGTGCCATTTTGATTTGGTTGTATCCTGAAAATCCGTCCATGAACGAGAAAACTTTGGATTTTGCTGTACTGTCTACCAACATATCAATATGTGGTAAAGGAAAATCATCCTTAGGGCTAGCTTTGTTCAAATCTCTGTAGTCGACGCACATGCGGACTTTTCCGTCTTTCTTAGGAACGGGAACAATGTTAGCTAACCACTGAGGGTATTCTGAAGTGACGAGGAAACCTGCGTTGATCTGCTTTTGAACTTCCTCTTTGATTTTCATGGCCATCTCCGGATGAGTTCTTCTCAATTTTTGCTTGACCGGAGGGCATTCTGCTTTTAATGGCAAGTGATGCTCCACTATACTGGTATCCAACCCTGGCATATCTTGATAAGACCAAGCGAAGACATCTGAGAATTCTTTGAGCAGCTGTATCAAACTCTCTCTGATCTCTGGACTGAGCGAAGCTCCAATCTTAACCTCTTTTCTGTTTCCATCGGAACCAAGGTTAATGATCTCTAGAGGCTCATTGTATGGCTGAATGGCCTCTTCCTTTTGTTGAAGTAACCGTGAAATTTCCTTTGATATTTCTTCGTCTTCTTCTTCCTCTGCCTCGAATACAGGAAACTCAAAGCTTGGAGAAGTCATACGGTCGCACGTTTCAACGGGGTATTTTATGATTAATCTGCATATGTGTGATAAGTTTTATTTAGACAACGAGGGAAGACTCGGTGTATGCAGTTAATGAAATATTTTGATGTTTTTTTAGGGGTGTTTTTTAGGATTACCAATTTCCGAAAAAAGAAAAGAAAAAACTAAACGAAGGAACAGAATGACATTTTTATTTATGGACAGTCATTTCTTGAAACAAAGACCCTATAAAATAAAAACTCTATTGCTTTGGGCGAAGCAAAGAGGGACATTTTCCTAAGAAATAGTAAAATGCAAAGCCCTATGAAACATCTCTTCACCCTGGGCTATGGTGAGAGGACAAAATAACGGTGAAAGTTCCTACTTAGGAGTGCGAACAACAGTTGAAACTTCAACAGCTGTCCAGTAGTGGCGAACCCCATTGTGCACTAAGTAATCTGGAACCTTAGGCTTAAGCTGGCCTGTGGTAGGTCTTGATTTACCAACCACTGTCTTTGCAACACTCAGACGATCTTCTTCTACTTCAGTAGACTGAGCGGTGTGAGCATACCCATTTCCAAGTGGAGTATGTCGGACTTTCTTTTGAGGAAACTTCCAATCTTCTGAATGGAGAGACTCGTTGTCGGAGACACTTTCGAGATCGTCCTCTTCTGTATTTTGGTCTTGCTCTTCTCCCAAGATGGCATTGACTAGATATGTGAACTCTAGATCCGTAGCCTCGGAAGGTGACTTGGGGATATAATCCTCAATGATGATTTCACCAGTAGATGATGATGAATAGCAAGGGTTATACATCTCTTTTGGCTGAGAGAGGTACTCAAAATCACTGTTCCATCCAGTTGGAACAATATCTTCAAGAGAGATTCTTGAACTTTCAGGAGCGGAGTATTTCACCATGTAGTCGAATTTTCCGCTTGGTTCTCCTAATGTATCCCAAGTATCTTCGGGGATAGGAGGAACTTCTTCTGATGAACCATGACTTCTGGTGGTGAAGCTGTCAGTAACTTCATCCCTGCTTGGTTGAGTCTTACTTTCAGATCCTTTAGTCGGATAACAGCAAGGTGGATCAGACTCTGGTAGGGAGATATATCCTGCTCTGTTAAGATAGGATAACCATTCCTCTTCATCGGTGTTTTCCGTACCGATGGTATTGACTGTTTGTTGAACAGGTTGAAGAAAACCTCCACTGCAGAAAGTTTCTTGAATAGGGAGAACTACCTCAATCCCTGGGATAGCTTTTGATGATGTCGGAAAGAATCCAATTCCTGTTCTGTTCTTGTTGTTGGTAGGAATATTAATGTGCCCCCAACCACTGGTAGTGCCATCCTTTACAACTTGGATTGCATCTTTGTATGAAGAGATAGACGCTGCTTTCTCCTTTCCTTTGTCCAAGGAAAGTGCTTGGAATTTAGTTCCAACAACTTCTTTTGGTTCTATGTCGGAGAATGATGACAGGTTGCTGACGATCAGAGCTCGTTCTCCACATACGGTTACCAATTTGTCATTTCTTATGAACTTCAGTTTCTGATGAAGTGTTGAAGTAATTGCCCCAGCCTCATGAATCCATGGGCGACCTAGCAAACAACTGTATTGTGCTGGAATATCCATAACCTGGAAAGTGATTTTGAACGTCTGAGGTCCAATAGTTATGGGAAGATCTACTTCTCCGAAAACTGACTTTCTTGATCCATCAAATGCTTTGACGATGACATGACTTTTTCTTAGAGGGTAATCTTCGAAAGATAATCTTGATAATGTTGATTTAGGCATGACGTTGAGAGAGGATCCATTGTCTATTAGGACTCCTGTGAGTGTATTACCCATGCAGCCAACTGAGATGTGAAGTGGAAGATTGTGGTCCACTCCTTCTTCAGGAAGATCTTCGTCACAGAAACTTAGGTTAGTTCCGGCGGAGATGTTGGCAATGATGTTGTTGAATTGGCTTATTGTAACACTTGGTTCTACGAAAGCTTGTTCCAAAACTTTCTGTAGAGCTTCCCTATGAGCTTCAGAACTCAATAGCAGGGAAAGAACAGAAATCCTAGACGGAGTATGTAGTAATTGATCTACAATGTTGTATTCACTCCTCTGGATTAACTTCAAGATCTCATCATTTTCTTTCGCTTGAACAGCATTGGTCGGATGATTGTCTTGCCTATGTGGTACTTCCTCCGAAGGTTTCTCCACATTTTCTGTTGTTCTGTTGAAGACTCGTCCATTTCTGGTGACTCGACTAACATCAGCAATGTTGACAACAGACGGTAATGGTGTTTCCTTACCATTTTCAATGAATGTAGCGTTGTACTTGTATGGTATAGCCTTGCTGGACTCATACGGTACAGGACCTGGTAAGTAGATGACTAGTGGTGCGACTGCTGTCTTCCTGCTATCATACTTAACTTGCATAGGTTCATCTTGATTAATTTGAAGAGATACGGTAAAGACTTCATCATCTTCTCTGTTGGCAAGAACAGTAATGGTATTGTCATCCATCAGCTTTTGAATGTCGTTGCGAACACGCAAACATCCTCGTGAATTTCTTCGACAGATTTCGCATCTACTGTAAGCGTGGAAATCTGTTCCAAAGTAGGCAAGTCCATTTAAAGTTTTGTGGAACCTGACTACCGATCCTTCAAGGTCTTCAACTTTGTAGATTTTGTATTCTCCTGGACATCCTTGAACCATGTTGATGTCATGTTCAGTTCTGACTCGGATATGTTGAATCCATCCCAAGTCCATTTGTTCTTGTAATGCAGCTTGAACTACGGCACACCCTTGATTGTTCTTTGGACAAATTTCACATGTGAAGTAGTTGTGAGGTGGTACATGGCTGTACCCAGCTTGTTTAGCGTGCATCTTGACAAGATTTTCCCCTATCTGACGAATGTCGTAGATTTGAATGACATTGGGGTGTTGATCTATCAGATTTACTGAAGCTTCTTTATGCTGCGGCAAAGGATTTGCTTGGACGTTTGGATTAGTATCTTTGAAGGATAGCATTCCGCTTTTCACTAATCGCTGGACGTCAATCTTGAAAGATAAACAGTTCTCAATATTGTGACCTGGTGCCCCCTGATGATAGGGACAAGATTGGTCAGCCTTATACCATGGTGAGGAACTGTTTGTAGGATTTGGAGGACTCCTTGTCTGAATGAGTCCTTTTGCCAGTAATGTTGGAAACAATTCTGCATACGGCATTGGTACGGGGTCAAAGGCAGGATACCTTGGAGCCCGATTGTTGTAATTTGGAGGTCGAACCTGCTGCTGAGGTTGCTGCGACCTTTGTTGAGTTTGTTGTTGCGAGACCTGAGGTTGATAAGCTGGCGCTGAGTTAACAACCGGAGTTATTGTTGCAACTTGAGGTTGGAATTTCTTCTTGATTTTGTGCAAGACATTGCTGACATCTTGATCCTTTTTCTTCTGGAAAGAACTTCCATACTTCCTTGGACCAACAGAAGATTCTGGTTCTTTGTTCAAGCGTCCTTCTTGAACTGCTTCTTCTAAACGCACACCCATGTTTACCATCTCGGTAAAGTCACTTGGTGCACTTGCAACCATTCGTCCGTAGTAAAATGGACTTAAAGTTTTGAGATAGATTTTTGTCATTTCTTTCTCTTCAAGTGGTGGACAAATTTGAGCAGCAACTTCACGCCATCTCTGAGCGTATTCCTTGAAGCTTTCTCTATCCTTTTGAGTCATGGCCCGGAGTTGATCTCTGTCGGGAGCCATATCCAGATTGTACTTATACTGTTTGACGAAGGCCTCTCCGAGGTCTCGAAAAGTACGAATCTCTGAACTGTCCAAGTTCATGTACCATTGGAGTGCAGCACCAGTCAGGCTGTCTTGAAAATAATGAATGAGCAATTGTTGATTATCAGTCTGAGTTGACATTCTTCGAGCGTACATCACAAGATGACTTTGTGGGCATGAATTCCCTTTATACTTCTCGAATTCTGGTACTTTGAATTTGTGAGGAATCTTAACATTTGGAACCAGACAGAGGTCTGCAGCATTCTTTCCAAATAGATCTTGTCCTCGGAGAGTCTTGAGTTCCTTCTGTATTTGCAGAAACTGTTCTTGGAACTCGTCCAATCTTTCATACACGCCAGCATCCTCACTTGGAGCGTGATGATATACTTGTCCGCCTTGCGGGGGAAAAGTATGCATAATGGGCTGTGGAGAAGCCATGACAGCAGATCTTGGAATCTCAGCATTCTGTTGTGTGAAACCCATTGCCGTTGCTCTTGGAACTTCAATTTCCAGAGGTTTGTAACCCTCCGGTGGACGCATATCCATGGTGACTTTTGGAGCTTCGGAAGCTGGAGGTATGTACCCTTCTGGAGTAAAGTTATACGGCATGCCCCAAGGTCGATCAGGCGGCATGGTATACTGAGGAATAGGAGTAGAAACAATCTCGGAAACCACAGTCCTTTGTGGCTCTTCTGGCGTTGGTCGATTCTGTGCCACTACCAGGGCTTCTACCATACTATTGAGTCTTTCAACAGTACCTTTGAGAGTATTAATCTCTTCTCTGAGTTCTTCATTCTCTTGCTCAAAGTCTTCCATTCTTTTCTTGCGACTTGAACGAGTGTTGTATGGATGAGACAGCTTAAAAGTCTTGGTTCACCTCCTTCTCCTCCTCTCTTTCTGGAGAAAGGAAAGTAACTCTTAGACCCGCGACAATTCTCGTGTCAGTGCATACGACTACAGCGATGCATGATATGCAATTAAGTTATTATTTTTCAAGGAAACACCATAATTACGTTATGAAACATCAAACTTTATTAATTAAGCGAAAACGCCGTTTTTACACATTTTGAAAATGGAAATACAGAGAAACTGAGAGAAAGGACTCTAAAACTTTGATGATGAGCCGACTTCACGTTCTAACATCTTCTTCTGTTTCTCGAGCTGAGCGTTCTCTGACGTGAGCTGATCGATGATCCAGGAAGCAGGAGGGATATGATGAGAAAGTGATGATTGTGTCACTTGTCGATCGAGCACTTCAAGTAACTCATCCTTCCTTCTTAGGATGTTTTGAATCTCAACATTTTCCATGTTGACAATTCGATACTTGTTCCTCCAAGCATTCCTTTCTTGGCATACCTTGTTTAATGCCGCTTGCAGTTTTTCAACATCGGTGGAGAAAAGGTAAATTGGTTCCCTTAGGGGAATAGGTTCTTGATGTTGATATGGCATCCTGAGCTTGAATGCTCTGACGCGTACCCATTGAAGGTAAGGATCCAGGGAGATGCAAAGATGTTTTCCTAACAATCTTCTCCCTTTGCTGTGAACAAGACGCCAGGCTTGGACAATTTCCTTCTTCAGCATGTTGCCATGATCGTCGATGTTCTTGAAGAACAGACCCTCCAATTGGATGTTACTTGGTATATTTTTCATGGGATAGCCGTATTGACGACGGGCTAAAGTTGGATTGTAACTGATCCCTCCCTTAGTTCCAATAAGGGGTACGTTGGGGAAACTTCCGCAACTGAAAATGATCTTAGTTTCGTCGTTGTCAGGACTACACCAATCAATGTCTATATGAGTGAGAGACATGATTTTCTGTGACCAGTAAATGCCATCCCTCATGTTCCAGAAAGTGCTAGACTTTGGCAGGTGCGAAACGAACCATTCGTATAACAACGGTACGCAGCATGTGATTAATCCTCCTTGCTGCAGGTTTCTTGAATGCACAGAGTGATAAGCATCCGCAAGCAAAGTTGGAACTGGATTTCCAATTAAGAAGATCTTAATTGCATTGATGTCGACGAAATCGTTAATGTTAGGGAACAAAAACAATCTGTAGATAAGCAAAGCCAAGATTTCCTCAAAAGCGCTCATATCTTGGATGCTGACGAAGTACCGAGCTTGATCAAACAGGAATTTGGAGGGCAATCCTTGAATTCCTCCTCTACTCACCATATGAGTTCTAATGTCGACTACGTTCAAAGGAGTAGTTGCAGCAATGATAATGTCGTCAGGATTCTTTTCCAAACCGGAGTACGGATCTTGCGCGTACACGGGTATTCCAATCAGACGAGAGTACTCCTCTAACGTAGGCATGAGCTGATAATCTGGAAAGGTGAAGCAGTGATACGTTGGATCGTAAAACTGTACCAAGGTGGGAAGGATCCCATCCACAATGTTGGTATTGAGCAAAGGCAGAAGTTTTCCATACTCTCCTTGAAAGCCTGGGGGTTGACCACCAGTTTTCCGAGCTTTCCCAGTTCCTCGACCTGGGGAATCTTGAAGGTGTATTTCCTAGCTCTCTTTCTTCCGTAATCCATAATATAGATCCTTAAGTCCTTTCTCCGTTTCTCTCTTTCTATGAAGTTCAAAACGTTCGTTATTTAGTTTCCTTGAAAAACGACTCGAAAAAGACTCTTTTTGTTTTTAGTTGTTTATTAATGAATGATGCATGAATGCATGAATGCACACACAAGAGTTTTAAACAAACATGGCGTTGAAGGGTATAGTGGTCATGAAGTCCAAACGCAATCCCCGCCCCAATGGTAAACTAAGGTTAAGGATTTTTGTACCTGTAGAACGGGTTCTAGGGGTCTCAGAGTTTTTGCTCAACCTTAAAGATACGTTGATTGGTATCTATAAGAGAGTTTTCTCTGAGTGTAGTATCTGCGTGACAATTACTTCCGTAATCACCGCTCTACGTCCTAAAAAAAGGCTTTAAGTGGGGTTAATGTGTTTCTAGGTCCTCCTGGTACAAATCAGTCTCGGAATGCAGTGGCGCAGTTAATCACAACCAGCCAGGCAAATCCCAAGAGTAGACTTGGAAACCAAGATTAGAGGGCCTTCACCGGGAAGACATCCCCCATCCTATCTTATGTTGCACTCAAATCCGGGTATAGGATTTCTCACCACAAGGGGGAATCAAGCCCTTTCCCGATACAGAATAAACAAAGTAAACAAATATATATGCAACAATCACATGATATGACACAGAGGTTAGGCAGGACCTCTCTTGTTTGAGGGGGAATTTGGCATCCCTAATTCCTCATTGGGGCTGGACCAGCAACAGGTCAACCATTGGTTTGGATGAAAAACCAAGGTTTTTAACACTTATATCCCCAGCAGAGTCGCCATTTTTCTGTGGTGTCGTTTTCTTTACCTCCCCGTTTCACTTGGGAGGACGGCACGCTAAACCCTTCACGCGAAATTTGGAAGGAGAATGCGCCCGTGGTGGGATGAATTTTATTTCAGTTCTTCCTACGATATCACACGAACTTTCTTATTGGTCCTACGAGTAGGAAAGGGAAAAAAAGATCTCAACTAAACCCTAGGAGTTTGCTAAGTGTGGGGATTTCACCTAGACTAGAAATTCTGGAGTCCGGGGGGTCGGTTATACATAGGGAAGTGTTTAAACACCCTACATAACTGTAGTACTCTACAGGAACCTTCTCTGTGTCATTGTGATTGTGTTTGCTGCTAATGATTGGGAAAGTTTCTCCTTTGTGTTAGGAGAGAGAATTGAATTGATTAAAGAAAGACAGACAGATAGACATACTGACTATTTTTGGTATTTTATTAGCTCGCTGAGATTCCTTGTGAACCTCATGCCTACATATCCCTAGTGGAAGTCAGAGCTTAATGTAGTTCGGGGAACTAACTAGGGAAATTACTTGTTTTTGGTGCCTTGCTTGAAGCTCAAGGTTGAAGCTTGGAATTAAATCTCTGTTTACAGTAAAGAGACATGAAATCATCTTTACAGAGAGGTATTTGTACTATTCTACCACAAACATTTAAAAGTGACAGAAAAGCTAAAAAAATGATGTTTCATTAAGAGGGGAGTCTACTTGGTTGATCAAGTATGACAGCCATCGTGCCTCTAAAATGAAAGAAAGATGCTCATCCAAATTAGGGAAAGTGTACAAGTCTGGGGATGTGCCAGAGCATGTCTTTCAGAGTCCTAAATGGGAGACTTTGAATGAAATTGAAATTGAAATGTTTGTTTGTTTGAATGTGGTAGAGTAGTAAAAATATCTCTCTATAGAGATAAGCTATGTCTATTTACTATATGAAAGATTTGACTTTAGCTGGCTTGAATGAGGCCCAAGCTTGAGGCTTTTTGATTGATTTTATTGACTTATTGAAATGATAACTCTACTGGGGAGTATTTAAACTAAGGAGTTTTTGGTGTTCTGTACGAAGCCCAGAATTGAGGCTGACTATACTTAGGGAGACTCTATTTGGGGAGATTATCTCCTAAGAGAATGAATCTTTGATTTTTGAAAGACTGATTTTGGAGGCTAACCCTTTCCAGGGGTTTTGACTCAGCTGGAGAAATTGTCTGTTAAAAGACTGACTTTATCATGTTTTTTGGAGGCTGACCCTTTCCAGGGGTTTTGACTCTTTTTGATTAATTGACTTTGGAGGCTAACCCTTTCCAGGGGTTTTTATTGAAATGATGGATTGATTTGGAGGCTAACCCTTTCCAGGGGTTGTGACTCTTTTGGTGAATGGCAGAAAGATTATCTAGTGGAGACTTCTTGTTTAAAGCCCAAGATGAAGGCTGACTCATGCTGAGGATAAGCAAATATGGATCCTAGACTCTGCTAAGGAAGATTGATGAAGATAAGGGTGACAGAGACTGTCCATGTCTCTCATTCCAAAAGGTGTACTCAATGCAAAATTGAGACAAACTTGGCTTGTTAAAAGTCTGGTTTAAATTGGAAGAAAACTCACCAGGGTAGGCTAAAAGGTGACTAAAGACCTGTTCCTATGTTTATAAGAAACCTGATGGGTCCTTGTATACAAGCTCAAGAGGAAGCTGGAAATGCTTTTAAGAAGCCTGTGGGTCCTTGCACAAAGCCCAAGAGGAGGCTAATCGAGGGTCCTTGTTATAGCACAAGAGAAAGCTATGTAGTTTTGAACTTATTTTGGCTCTAAGCAAATGGGTAAGAGGTTTCACCGGGAATAATTCCTCTTTGGGTGGATGTGTCCTATATTTTTGGATTCTAAGGTTTTTGCCAAGATGTTTCACCGGGAATAATTCATCTTAGGGGTTTGAACTACAGATCTCTAATTAGGAAAGAGCCTTCACCGGGAAGACATTCTCAATCCTAGGCCATATTCCTATAATATATATATAGTTTAACTGTCCTAGGGTTTACACTCAAACGTAGTTCTAAACTAATATATATGCACAGTTTATATTTGACAGTAATTTAAATAAAGACTGTAAATTGAAAGCTTGTAAAGCCTAACCTGGATGGAGTGGAGGCCTTTGAAGAAGTATGTACAAAGCTCGAAGAATGAGAAATTGGATTTCTGAGTTTGAGGTGTTACCTTGATATATGCTTGGAATAAATTGGGATCTCAACAGATGTTAAGCATCCACACCAGCAGAAAAGAACGTCGGATAAGCTCACAGCTCACAGCATTCTATGATCTTCCAGTAATTGTTTAAGGACTTCTACAGCAAATGGAAGACCAAAGAAAACAGACAAATCCAAAAGACAACGGAGAAATAATCTCGGAGTCTCGGATAAAGTGAGAAAATTCAAGTAATGTGCAACAGTAATCAAGTAGAAATTTTAAATGATTCGCTACACAAAATAATATAAAAATATCAAACTTAAATGAAATTAATCTAAGAAAATATATTTTTGTAGTTTTATGTGAAAATATTTAGAAAACATAAAATTAAATATGTATCTAATATATTTTTGGTATTTTTAATAAGAATTAGAAAATAAAACTAAAACTTATATTAAAAATAAAATACTAAGTCTCATAAAAATATTTATAGAAAAATTAAAGGAGAAATAGTTAAAATAAAAACTAATTGAATGGGCTTGAGGGTTAAAAATTCCGGAGGGGGGTGCAGCCCAACAGATTAAAAGACTGAAAGATAAAAGAATTTTGGACCAGACCGGGTCGGTTCAGATGGAACCCGGATCCGGTTCTTCTCTTAACACAAGGGTTGGTTTCTTAAAAAACCCTAAAACAAAACATAGAGGCAGCGCCTCTTTTCCCTTTCTCTCTTTCACGATGTTTCTGAAAAAAAAACAGAGTGACAATCACAAGCAACAATTGCTTCACTCTCTCGGTCACTCTTGCTCCCTTTCACCGAAAACAACAAACAATCAAACCTCTCACTCGATTTCTCTGTCTCTCTCGTGAGTTCTCTCTGTGAAAACAAACAACAACTCCCTCTCTCACGGTTTTCTCCTACCGCGGCCATGGGAGGAGCTTGAATAAGCTCACACAAAATATGATGAAACTGCAAGGATAACCTCAACTCTACAACAAGTTTTGAATTGATTTTAACAAACTCATGAACAGGGGCGAAAATCTGGGTAAGTTTCCTTTGAATTTTATCTCTATTCTGTGATATAGAAGTAGTGGCTTACTCTATTTTGATTTTCTGATAATTCATAGGCACAACAAATGTTTATGCACTCTATGTTTTTTTGCTTTGAGCGATTTACAGGTACAGCAACACATATCAGTGAGATTGAGAGTGAAGGCAGGATCGACTTACCTACGGCGAGGAGAATTTCGCCGGTTCAATTGCTGAGGTATGTTGTAGTTCCTTATGCTTCTGTTCATGAACTTGCTGCAAATTTGTTATGAAGATTCTGTTTGGTTGAATTTCTTTGAATCATCGTGGTTACAACTTTGAATCGGTTGCAAATTGTTACTGTGTTGTTCTGGATTTTTGTTGCAAGTCTGAACCGTTTGTGACTTGTTGTTTTTGTTTTGATTGCACAACTGTTTGATGTTGCTGAATTTTGACTGTGAACTGTTGTTTGCTGCTGAATTCTTGACTGGCTGCAGGTACAACAATGATTAGTGAAAATATTGAGAGTGGAGGAAGAGAGACTTACCTGCGGCGAGGATGTTGAAGATTCATCTATGGAGGCTCGAAGATGGGTGCCATCATTGAAGGCTGCTAGTAAGCAAGGTATGAAGGCCTTCCCTCTTCTCCTTCTTACTTTTGAATTTTTTTTTCTGTAACTTAGAAGTTACAGATTGCTGGCTGCCTTCTCTCCTTTTTTCTTCTCTTTTTACTAATTTGTGTGTCTCTCCTCTATTTATAGAGGAAAAAGTGAGGGATAATTTTGGTCATTTTTGCACCCAAGCTTAGTCATTAAGCTCACTTAGTTGTTAAGTTGTCATCATGACAAAGAATATTCTTTCCCAAAATAATCATTGCAAAATTTCTTACATGCTAAGTTTGCTTAATGGCAAAGCTCCACAAATTTGTGCACATGGGAGGAATATGCACATGGGATGGAAAGATTCTCTTGTGACTCTTGCAAGTTCCACGACAAGCTTTCTCTTATGTCATAAAATTTGTTGCCTCTAAGTATAGTAGTTATGACATAATATATATTTCCTTGACTTTCTTTGACTTTTTGACTTTTTGACTTCTTTGACTTGATTTGGGCTTTTGGGCCCCTCTTGAATTATTCTTGTTGAACTTTTGCTAATTCCACCTTTTTTTGTTTCTTTTTCATGTGAGATGAGAACTTTTGAAGAAAGCATGGAGAAACTTTAATGAAGACTTTGAAGATTGAAGAATTAATTCAAGAAGCTTTGTATTTTCTTTTGTTCTTGTAATTCTAATGGAATTCCAACTTTAGAAGTTGCATGAACTTGAACTTTGTATGAATGGAATGATGTAATTCTTGAATTTTGGATGAAACCTTGTAATTTGTTTAGAAATTAGAACTTGTTTCATGTAAAAGAACATCATTTGTAATGCTTGAATTTCCTTTAGAATTCTTTGAATGAAATTGTATGAATCATGAATCTTGGATATTCTTTGAATGAAATTTTGACTCTTGCAAATTCAAATAACCATGATAAATCTTGAATGGAAATTCGTTGAAGTGATTTGAAGAATGTCTTTGCACCAATGAACTTGAAAAGATATTGACCTCGAAATTCTTAAATTCATGGTTTTAGACCATACTTGAAATAATTCCTTCAACAAAATGGATTAAAAGATATTTCCATGAATGATCAATTAATCCATATGAATCAATTTCTTCACCATGAGCAATCCACGTGCCCAAAAACCATGGAATAAATCCTAAACAAGTCTCTTAAATCAAACCAATGGTAATGGCGCCTTAAAATGAAAACTTCCATGAACACGAAATTTTCTTTCAAAGAATGAGTGAACGAATGAAATCTTGATCACGGCTTCCAAACCGATCAAGAAACATTTTTGAATTTGACGTCAATGATGTGACATCTCAGGGGGTCAAAAATTAGGGTATGACACTTCCCAATGTTAGATTCCAAGTTCCCTGTTATTCTACTATTTCCCCTAACAATATCAGATTCTTCAGGCTGCTCCCCATAATAAGCCGCGGCGTTATTTCCTTCTCCTGATTTTACAACATCAGACTCAATAATTTGGAAAGAAGAGATTGGGTCAGATTCTGCCTCCACGGGTCCAGCAAGCCTTTCACGCCCCATTCTTTTCTTAGGTTTAGAGGACTTGGGCCTCCCCTTCAGTTGTTTCAGCGGCCCATTAGAATTGGATAAATATTTAAATTTCACCTTTTTAAAGCATTTTCTCTTACTCAGGCACTCAGCATAGTAGGCCCCACACCAAGAGAACAATCTTCCAAAACACCTCTAGCCGTAGACTTAGAAGAAGCGTACACGCCATCTACATCTCATTCCTTAAAACCACTACTCTCTACTCCACACGTGTTTCCTTTTAAAGCCCCCACCGCCTGGTCAAAAGAAAATGGCACAGCAATCTTCCTTTTTGTCTGACACCACTTCCTCATGCGTTTCTTCCAAAACATTATCGTTAACCACTGGGTAAAACGTCTCCTCCACCAACACCTTGTTATCCGCAAACCTTCCCAGCGATGAGAAAGAGTACCCCGGAGATTCAGGGTCGGATTGAGAATGACCCGCAAAACCATCTTCTTCCCCACTCCTCCCCATCGATACCTCCTCTGAAGCTGAGTCTTCGGATTCTGATGTTACTTTCTTAGAAAGAGATTGAGACGAAACTGAAGATTCCGAAGCTTCTTCCTTAAAAAACAAAGAGAATAAAACACCGTCAATCCTCGCCGAAACAGCCTCAGCCACCTTCTGGTCTCGGTGATGACGAACCAACACCCTCGCCACCCCAAAGCTGGACCTTTTAACTATGTCATCGTCTAAACACACATATTTTCCAAAGGAATTAACAAGCTTTTCAAAGAACTCAACTGACCAAGCATGACACGGAACGCCAATAATGCGAATCCAGGACACCCTCTCTTCATCCACATCACTTTCCTTCCAAGGTCTAATAGCAATAAACCATTGTTTCCACCACGACGCCGCATCGCAGATAAGATCACAAATCTCTCCTTCCTCCGATTCCTCCAACAGACACAGATTAGCGCCCATCGGTGTCACCTTGATCGCAAAATAGCCTTCTGAGAAAAACCTATCCTGGATGTAATAGGTTGAACCCAGATTGTGCACAACTCCCACATAGGCTTTCCGAAGCGAATCCTTCACCCTCGCATCAGAGAAAAACACGACCTCCTCTACAGAACATCCCCCCTTATCACCACCACTGACCACGTCCGCGAAAGAGCCAGACCACACTCCATTACTACCCTTCCCTGCATCATTGAAGCGCCTAACCACCTTCGGGAAACCAGATGCCGACGGCCTCCGGTTATTATTATTATTATTATTATTATTATTATTATTATTATTATTATTATTATTATTATTATTATTAATATATTTTTCGATTAATATATTTTTCGATTAAAACTTTTTCCTTACTGAATTATTCTAAAAATCTAAAAGTAAAATAATAGTAACACTAACAGCCCAACTAAATATTCTAAAAAGAAACATTAAAAATAAAGTATGCAGTTTGAATTTTAAAATACTATGCAATTTAGTAATTGAAGGTAAACCATATGAATAAAAAACTAACATTTTACTAAAAAGTATTATCGTCTGTAAATAAAGGCCAAAAAAATAATAGCATATGAACCCTAATTACTTGTACGTTTATACTTGCTTAGTCCTTCTTCTCCCATTTGTCAAAAATTAGTTGAAACAAGGACTCTAATTCATTAATACTGTCAAGTAATCCCTTGTACACTTCATTAGACTCAAAATAATTAATACTGTCAAGTACTCTCTGGTACAGATCATCATTTGGCGATAAGGAGTCGAATATTAACTTCAAATCTTCGTAATCTTTATGCATCTTGTTCACTGTCAACTTTATATCATTAAACCTTTTAAACTGTTTCTCCACCTCCACTCTTGCTTCTGCGTCTCTTGTATCAATTTTTAGAGTCTTGAAATCGTTCATCACTTTTGAAAGCTCATCTTCTGGATCAATTCTCATTGCGTTGAAATTGTTCATCACTTTTAAAAACTCAGTATACATATCTTGAAATTCACCATTCTCACCAGCATTATCACCGCAATCCTTCGTTGCCAAGACAATTATAATTAAGAAAAATATTAAATGAAGGAGATTACAGAGGGAGAGGAGGCACATACCATTTGATTTGATGCAGATGTGAGATGAGGTGAAGAGAGAGGGCTTGCTTGTGTTTTGTTTTGTACTGCATTTTTACATTACGCCTATACCTATATATATAAGGAATGAAAACCTAATTTTGTGATTTTAAAAGATTATGATATTTTGAATATTTTTATAAAATAAAAATATATTTTGTGTATTCAATTAATACGATCACGATTTTTTTAAGGGTAAAGAATTATTGTTAATTTTTACAACTTATAAAAAGTCTTAGTATTAAAATTCTATAAATTTTACTAAATTCTAATGTAAGATGGAATTTAAAAGATTTCTTAATCTATCGTATAAGAAAGTCTCCCTTTTCTTGATCAATGGGGTTCCAAAAACAACAATTTCATTACGTTACCCAATAACTAAATCTTCTCACAAATTTATTTTATCTCTCACCCATATCCAAATCCCTAACTTCCCATTGAGAATCTCAATTCACCCTAAACCCATAACCATGGGTACCGAAACAAAATCAATCGATCATATCACAGAACCCTTGATTCAAGAACCACAAATCAACAATTAAAACAGTGAATTTTTATCCGAACCAGTTCCTGAATCATTTTTTTTAATTCTAATCGCTTATTATTTTTTTGTTGTGTTTGAAGGTTGATGATGCTCCGTCGCCGTTTCACCAGTGAAATCTAGAAACAAAGGTAACAACCATTCATATAATTCTGCAGGAGATTTACTGTTCTGTTTTAAATTTTCTTTTAATTTGAATTGATTTTTTAACTTTTCTAAACTACTGAAAGTATTTGATGTTATATAGTTGTTGAATGGTATAACTGATACTATGAAATTTGAAATTTGGTGTTCTGATGTTTATTTTTTATTGGATTGTTTTTATTGCGGTGGTAGATCTGTGGCAACGACAACAGATTTCTAGCGGTGAGTGTGGTGGACGTCGAATTCAAAATGGTTGTTGTGTTTTACCGGCGATCCGACGATGATCGTGCTCTGAATGAAATGTTTTACTGCTTCATGGTTAATGGTTTGTTAGATTTAATATTTTTTTGACAAAGTTTTGATTTTTCCTCAAAATTTTATCTGGACTGTGTTCAATTTTTCATTCTCATAGCTTATTCTCCTTCACATTGCGAAATCTGCAGGTGGGTATTGATGCATATTCATGGCTTCATAAAGGAGGTGAGTAAAAATCTGTTTTTTATCCAGTTTTGAAATTCACACATTCATTGTATTGATTTTTTTGATTTGTTTTTGTTTTGGTTTTAGCTTATTTATGCCTTATGGAACTTTGTTTTGATTCTGATAGTGAAAAGAATTTCGTTACATTGAATACTTTATGCATAGAGTGAATCTGCTTCGGTACTATAAAGTAATATCGATTGTTGTTTTTTATGGTGGTAATGTTCCTTGCAAATCAACAACTGAGAAAGAGAGGAACAAGTATTTGTTTTATTTCTGTTTTTTAAATTTTTCATTTCAAATTTTAGGATTTGAATCAATTTTTTTGATGTTTGTGTGAATTTGGTTGTTTTGGGAAAAGGATTGGTTATCATGATTTGGCAATGGCTAAGCTCAAAGAAGGGAATGTTAATGCTGCTTCAGAGCTATTTCAGGTTAGGAGCATTTTCAAATTTAAAATTACATAGGACACCAAAAACACAACACCGACACATCATGTTTCTCGAAAATGAAGAAATTTTGTTTTTTAAATACATTCGATTTATCTCTTTTTTTTTAATGTTATTGTTTATTTGTTTTTCTTTTACAATGTTGCGTTGTGTATTATTGATTTCTTAATATTATGAAACCTTCTCAGATATAAAATCTTTATTGTTTATTTTCTATCAATAATGGGGCCGCAATTTTGTTTGATAATTCTCACACCCAACCTGTGACCAAACTCTTACGTGGAAGTCCTTCCAAAGATGGTGCAAGGTTGGTAGTCTTATATGATTTAATCATCTTTTCAAGTTTCTATTATTGTGGATTAAATGGTTTGGATTGAATTTTATTATTTTTTGTGTTGAATGGAATGGTTTGATTGGGATTGAATTATTTTTATCAGTATAGTTTTATCAGTGTTGATGTTTTGGCTTATTAGTATATTAGTTAAAGTTTCATACATTGATCGCATAATAATTAGATAAGTTTTTACTAAACTTTTCTTTGTGTATGTTTCAGGAGTAACTCTTCTTTATGGTTATTGCTTTATGGTTATTGTACCTCGAGTAGAAGTAGTGGAAGAAACATAAATCATTTTCCTTTTTATGGCCTTTTGGCTCTTTTATCTTTAGAAGTGCATATATTATTTGGTAAATTTAATATTAATTAGATTTTTTATAACTGTAACTCAAGTTTTTTTTTTGACTAAAAAGATATTCATTCATTCAAATTGAAAAATACATCGATCATTACAAATTCAAGATCGCTAAAAACGGAAAAAGGTGAATCTGCAAACAATCTTGCAACACCTAGGTTAATAGCATACAACGGCAAACTGAAAGTGCCTACAAATATGACAAAATAAAAGTCCCCAGAATATTCGTACTTCTGGATCTGCAACATTGACGCCCAAGTCTTCCTCAAATCTGCAATGATTTGAAGTAAATGTGTCAATCTGAACCAATAAACACCGTACTAAGACGGGAAAACCAACAAACACCGCACAAGACGATGAAAACTTAAAAACACACAAAAGAAGAAGCAAATCTATATGGATAACCACTTATTTAAATAAAAAGAGAAAGAAAACAAGTTAAAGCACAGAAAACGTTTTTCTTTTTGTGGCCTTTTGACTCTTTTATATTTAGAAATACATATATTGTTTGGTAAATTTAATATTAATTAGAGTTTTTAATATAATTTATGCTACTTTATGACTATACTTTATGAGTATTGATTAAAAAAATAATTTAAATATAATTTATGTTATTTAATGATAAAATAATATAAATAAATTCTCAACTTTAGATTTTTAATATAAATATAATTTATTATTAATTTAGACATTTTACCACGGTTCGTTTTATCAAAAATGGTGAAATATTTTACCTATATAATAAATTAACGTAATTCACTTCAGAATAGACTACGCCCAAAGTGAAATCCTAACTTTTCTCATCTTATTCCAATTTCTCAAAACTCCATCACATCTTTACAAAACTCCGACATAATTTCTCCTACTATAATGAATCAAGAAAAGGTGTCACGAAACAAGTAGCTAGCTCATATACTTGTCTTCATTTTTAACGAATCTTCTCAAGAAAAGATAATTACGTGAAACATTTTATGAGTTATGATGTTGTCGTTGCTCAAGATATTTGTCTTGATTTTCTTATTCAAAATATACGTGAAACATTTGTCAACATAGGGTTTATTGTTTTTTTTTTGTTATTAAGATGAGATTATAGGTTTTATCACTACTACAAAATATAGCCAAGGCCGTCTTTGAGGGCGTGCAAAGCGGGCTACCGCACAGGGCCTCAAATTTTTTACAGTTAAGCTATTACTAAATAGGGCCTCATAAATTGTTGTCACTATTAAAATGGGGTTAAATAGGGCCTCTAATTATTTTGTCATAGTTGAACCATGATTAGTCTACACAGGGACTCCAAAAAATTGTGACGGCCTTGAATATAGCTTTGGTAAAACTAAATTACAACGGTCTTACAGTTAACCGTGGTAATACCTCCTTTTTGGACGCGTTTTGTTTTTAATATTTACGAGAGAAACATTGCATTACGGTCAAAACAATTAAGTGATTATACATTTATGAAGTGACAGGGTTCGAATCCCAGCTCCAACAATTTTATACTTTTTTGCAACAATTTTGTTTTTCAAGAATTATTTAATTTTTCAGATTATTATCTTTAAAATTTATTTGAATTGTTGTTTATGGTTAATGAAGGGCAAGGAAAAACAAGCAATCCCATATTTTATAATAAACTCTTATATATACACCACAACTTGACCCTATATTTATGATAATGGTTGTTTAAGTCAACCGTTGTGATATGTAGTGCGCTACATAGTTTATCACAACAGTCATGCAATCGTAATGGAAAACATCATATACACAATCACATCTTACCTCCCATTGTTTGGTCAGACGCTGTGGTAAGACTTCTCCAGCCGTTGTGGTATCACTTTTTTGTAGTAGTGTATATAGTTGTTTTTATTAATATAAGTAAAGGGTTTAAGTTATTGTTGAGGTATAATGTTGTTTTTTTAAGGTAAGTTGTTGTTTATGTTATTGTTGAGGTATGTTGTTGTTTTGTTAAAGTAAGTTATTGTTTATGTTAAGACAAGTTGTTGTTTTGGTTGATAAAAGTTGTTATTTTTGTTATTGTAGATGTTTTTTCGTTGGAATTAAACTCAAAACTTTAAGTATTTCCTTATCGCTACACAATGACAATGAAAGAAACAAGAAAAATATTTTGGGAAGAAAGGTGAATTAGGGTTTAAAAAAATAAAAGGAGGAAGAAGAATGTTTTCTGTAGAGTTTCTCTCTACCCACAAACTGTGGAAAATCTTATTCACTTTGCAACTGCAAAATTCTGTGAATATGAGTGCATACAAATTAGGGGTTACTCCCTCTATTTATAGTTTTACGTTGCTTTCTCCCTAACCCAAAGCCCAAAACATAAAAGCCCAAAATATATAATTCTGCTAACACTACAAAATTAGGTCTAAGTCGAAATACCCGTCGAGGCAACTCCTTTGACATTTCAACACACACTAGGCTAGACTATTTCGACACAACCTCCATTATGTCAAGCAACCTACTTCGACACAAGGAATTGCAATCTCAACATTTTTATTAGGTATGCTTATGTTTTTCTTGAGTTATGTTTTTGTTTTGTTAAGGTAACTTTATGTTTTTGTTGATTAATGTTGTTGTTTGTGTTATTTTAGATGTTTTTGTTGAAGTATGTTGATGTTTTTTGTTGAGGTATGTTGTTGTTTTATTAAGGTAAGTTGTAGTATTTTGTTGTTTGTGTTATTGTTTATTGTGTTTGTATATGTATGTCATTGTTTATGTTATTGTTAATGTTATTTCTTGTACATTACAACTTTCATTTTGTTCAGCTAACATGTCCGAGAAAATGAGTTTATTATATCGTATGTGGCTTGATTGTTTCAGAATCCCTAATTAAATATATAACCTTTTGAATTGAATTGGAAAATAATAATTTGACAAATTAAGTTATGTTAGAAAATAACTCACATTGATAAATGGTTTGCGAGCTTTCTACAACACATTATCTGCGTCTGGCTCTTTGACTGCTAGTGTTAGTTCCATGGTATTTGGGTTGGCAACAATTTTGTTAAAACATGATTCTCAACAAATGTTGAGCAAGATGTCGTAACATCTTGATTATACTGAACCAACAAAATTTGTGCTTACATTAAAGACAAATGTTTTAACAGGTGTCATGACATTCAGAACCAAAACATCAGTACAACCTGTTTTAAATATTGACAAATTTGATTTGATTTTGTGATATTTCTTTCAGATATATCTCAATAATATTTGCAGGTCAAGAAGATTCAATCTGAAACTAGAGAATCAAATCAAGTCAGCATTAAAAATTCTAAAATTAGTTGATTTGACAATTTAGGAAACTTGAAGATTTGTTCCAAGATTAGAAGAGATTTCTGTACAGACTTGTTGCAATTCTCAGCGTGTGCATCAAGTAATATTTGGGCAAAAGTTTCGAAGCCCATAGACTGCTAAAGACTATTTAAAGAGAAACCTAACCTAATGAAAATTGAACTTACACAATTGTAAAATTAGGGGAAGTGTTAGGTATGCAATTTTGAGAGTCTCTTGTGTTTCAAGTCTCCCACATATCTTTTAATACTGTGTGGCAGACTGTATGTCGCTTGACTGTTTGTCAAGCTGTTTGTTCTCACTCAAAAGCCTTAAGATAATGAGTTGAATGTTGTCCTCACTCTTTAAGCTTTTAATCATAGAGTTTGGTGTTGTTCTTGATCAAAGCTTTTAAGCAAGATCAAGTTTTGTTCTTAGCTGAAGCTGTGAAGCAAGACTAAGTATATTTTAATGGAAGTGTAGTCTTCCCTTGTCACTGGTTTGTGACAGGTTTTGTCACTATGATTGTGACGTGTTTTGATCCTTGTTGTTGTTATTGTAACATGTTGTTTATACAGTTGGTGGGTTGTAACTGTCTTTTATCATTACGGTGATTGGAAGTGGGATGTCGACTTCCCAGGTCTAGATGTCGACTTCTAGGCAGAGGTAGCGCTGGGTAGTGATTAGGCGAGAAGTTGTAAACTGAGATTGTTTAGCTTTGAACTAATATTGCTTATAGTGGACTTCCTTCCTAACCTGGTATCCCCCAGATTAGGCGTTGTTGCACTGAACTTGGTTAAAAATTCTTGTGTTATTTATCATTCTGCATTTGTTTTCTGAAGACTCTTCGGGTTGGTAAATATGTGTTTTGTCAGCAGAAGATGTTAAGACATCTGTCCTGACATTATTGTTTGAGTTGGGAAATTATTCTTAACCTGTGATTTGTGATGGTTGCCATTATGTGATTTATCTGTGTGCAAAAGTATCAGGTGAATTCTATTGTTCTGTATTAGGATCAAATGTTATAACATCTATCTTGATGTCATGATCTGATGTTGGAACATCAGTATCAACATGTATCTACCACTATACCAGAGAAATTTCAATTGGCATCAGAGCAGGCACCCTGTCTGTTTATTGGGTGAGCTTTAGGGAGATGATTTTATGGTATTGTATGTCACTAAAAAGCTAGAATGGTAGCATTTTGGAATTCATTGGACAACAGAATCTTGAAGGTTGTCAAGATTGTATCTCTTAATGTGTAATCAATGGATCTGATGGGCACTGTTCCGACTAATCATCATAAGTGGTGTGACCAACGATACTTAGGAGATTCTCAAGTCCACTCATAAAGGCTCATCCAAGTGTTTTGGGACAAAATAACATGACTTTTATCTCCAACTCTACAGGAGCTTGTTTCCAAATCTGTGATGAAGGGTTATTTCCTATGCTATTATGCATTATTATCAAGTTCTGGGAAAATAGAAGATCAAGGCCAGATGTCAAGAACATATGTTTTAAGTAAAGCTGGATCAACAAACATGTGAAGGCTTTGGACTTACTTTGGCGGAAAGCCCTTCCTTCCTCAAGAATCAACTGAAGGGGCCTTCTATCTCCAGATCTGTTCATGACTATGATCCTGATTTTTGTACCTGTCTAAATAGAAAAGTGAGATTCTTTTGTAAACTCATGCAATGAAGATTTAAATCATGTGAGTTAGCTGCATCAAATGAAGATATATGCAAGGAGAAAAATAAAAGGTAATTATTTCTCAACTACAGGTTGTGAAGAAAGATTGTTTGGATACTATCTTTAACATCCAGGATGAGGAAACCTCTTTTAACTCCATTCTTAAAATCATGATTAAGGTTGTGAGAATGGTGAACAATTGGTTCGAGTATGCTGAGAAACTCTACAAGATCAGAAGATGACTGGAAACCTAAAAGGGATATGATTTGATTTTCAAGGCTTTAACAAGCAAATAAAATTTGTAGTGACATAAATATGTTTCTATTCAAGGGAGAGATGAGTCAATGATGTCAAACAACATGTCTCAACATCATTCCCGAGATCAGAACCCTCATGCTATTGAGAGAGACTTGAACTGGAAATGTCACTTATATGGGATAAGATAAGCATATCAGGCTACTTTATTCTCAAGATGTATGTCTATCCCAAAGGTTGACTAAGCAAGGGATAAAACTCAAGGAGGGTATTTCCCTTGGTGTTTTGTTCAAGAAGACTGGTATATCTTCTTTGACATTGGTTGTTCCAAAAAACATGACTAAAAGAACTAATGACTAATATGATAATCATAAGCCAGCTATGTGACCAAGATAAGGAGACCAGGTTTATTGTCTGGTCACTAATAAGATAAATAAAGTCTCATATGGGAGCTGAGTCTAAAACAAATTCTAATTTGTGGGGTTTCTCAATATTCCACTAGCTCATCTACATGCTTCCTGATCAAAAGCAAGATGAAGCCTAGTTGTCATACTGATGTGGCAACCTCAAACTATTGACAAAGTTCTAGAACTTCCTACCAGGGGCATCAATGAAGATTAATTCAAGGTGATTTGTCCTTAAGTTTGTTGATGATTTTTCTAAAAGAATCTCCTGATTAATTCATATCAAAGAAAAATCAAAGATCTTCATCACCTCCTTCAATATACAAGAAGGATGTAATCTACTGATAGCAGAATTGTTGAATACTCCATAACCTAAGTCAATGGTTCAGTCATGGAGAAAGGGCCTGATGTCTGAACAAATGTTGGAACATCATCTTAGTAAATTGTCACTCCAAAAGAGAGGCTGACTCTGAAAGAACTTGCAGGAACTAAATCAGATAGCTTCCAAGTCATCATTGTTTTCTCTAGAGCTCATCTGATTTATGAAATAGAATTCATTATTTGGAGTTTGTACCATCTCTGTTTCAAAGAAGAAATATTTTATTATTGTGAATTTTGGAGTTAAATTATGGGCCAAGTCTGATAATTTGTTTCTTCTTAAGAAACAATTTGTGTCCCGTGGATCAGCAATAAGCTAATCCTGATATTTAACAAAGGATATTCTAAGAGAGTATTACTCTCAATTGTTTTGGATACAAAAGAAATACAATGTCCATCAGAATGTTCTAACGTTGAATTGTGAAAAAATGGTTTAAATTTAAACATTCTAGGATGTCAGTATGCTTGGCTGAGAGCATTCTACTAATCATCTCATACTCTAAGGCCTTACTGCAGGCTATAAGGGTAATCTGAGAATTTTGTACTGCTAAAGAAACAGAGCTATAATTGGCTGGAAGGCTTGTCAACAACATTTCTTCCTTCCTCATCCAGTGAAGCGAACAAATTCAAAAAAAACATGTTCCAATGACATACAGAATGTCAGCTCAAATGTTGGAACATTTTTTTCAGCAGTCAATGCCTGGGAAAGGAAAAAGGGGAACAAAAAGATATCTCTCTCCCATGTTGTCTTTACAAACAAGGATTTGTTACAACCAAATTATCGTTACAAAGATGATTTCACGAATTTCAATTACCTTCTCATTGACCAAGTTGTCGTTATAAACAAGGATTCATTACAACTAAGGTAACTCTCCTTGAATCTTAAACACCTTACTGGCTGTTCCTTCCCTCAAGCTATGTTTCAGCATGAGCACATCAAACAAAATTGCCGAGGATAAACAGGATCTTTTGCTGAAAGCCAACAAGGATGAGATTATTGATCCAATGAAGATGGAGTCCAATGTTGGAACATATACTGGAGCATCAGTAACAGCGAAGAAATCTATGTCAAAGATGAGTTCATTCAAGAAATATTATGTTCAAGACTCTAACTCAGAAGCCGATGAAGATTGAGTCAACTACAAGGAGTCGCGTGGAAGAATTGGGTAGTTTTTAGTTTTTTTCTTCTGTTTTATCAAAAAAAAAATAATAAAAAAATGTGTGTTTCTTATTTTCTTTCTTTAGTAGGTGTTATTGTACACTTACTCTGCTTTTGTCAATTTTTGGCTAAAAAGAGGGAGTATAGGAAAAGTAGTAGTATTTTTATATAATAGGAATAGTAGTAGTAAAGTATTTGATATGGTCTAATTTAGGTTGCTTGCTAAATGCAACCATTTAGGAGGAGCATGATAGTTTGCCATGCCGGTGTTATTGCTGCTACTCATGGCACTATTGATGATGCTGGCACTACTGATGGTGTTGTTGTTAGAAAGTGATGGGCTCAGATTTTCTTTTGAACCTGCTGAGAGTTGGATTCTGGTTTGAGCTGGAATCGATGAGCTCATCGAACTTCCTTTTCACTGACCCGATGGTAAGTTGTCCGAGGAGGTCTCCTCCCGAGATAATCACCGCTGAGTGGAATTTCTCCCAGGGGCTTAGTGTAGACAGCTCGTCAGGGACTTCGAAATCCTCTGGCCGAGAGACACAAACGGCAACTTGGATCGAACCCACGTCAGGAGATCCATCCTCCTCAACTCTCTTTGTCTCGTGGGTTTTCCATCGAGGAGCTTCTTCCTTTTTGGTGTACTTCGCCTAGCAGCCTTCCCTGATCAGCATTTCGATCGCGTCCTTGAGGTCGATGCAGCCCTCAGTGATATGGCTGAGGCTTCTGTGAAACATGCAGTACTTGCTTTTATTAGCTCCGAGCTTTACAGAAGTGGCCTTGGGGAAACACACTCTGCCTTCTTAGAATTTGGTGTTTTGGCACTAGGAGAGGATACGCTCGCGGGGAGCGGTAAGCAGCGTGTATTCGGTGTCCTCCTGTTTCACGAGGTCTGTCGTCCCTTCTTTTCTCCCCGCCGCGTCGAGGAGGGGAGGGGTCTTCATGTTTCGATGTTTGAGATTCGGTTTGGTCCCTCGTGACCCGAGCTTTGCTAGCGGCCTCCTTTTCCTCGTATAGGATGTATATCTGAGCTTTGTGGAAAAGTTCGTTTAGAGTTTTTGGAGGCTCGATTCCGACAGCCTTTTGGAATTCACTACCCTTATGTACTCCTTTCTTGTGGATGTATCTCTTTATGTCATCAATCGTGCGGATGTGGATGGCCTCACGATTGAAGCAATCGATATATTCACGTAGGGGCACGTCGACTCCATGCATGATCACCTCTAGTGCGGCCTCCAACTTTGGGTGTCGTCGTGAGGCGGTAAAGTGCCTTGTGAATTGCTCCTTTAGTTGCGTCCAAGAGTTAATGGACTCCGGAGCGAGTTTATTGTACCAGCTCATGGTGCCCTTTCTGAGTGTTGTTGGGAAGACCCTGCACCTGATGGTGTCCCCTGCGTTGTGGTAATTGAGGGCGGATTCAATGTCATCAAGGTTGTCATACCCAAAAATTTGCCCATCATATTTACTCATATTTCAGTCCATCTGACTTTCAAATGCTCAAAGATACACAAGAAGGAAGCATGCAATCTCACTCCTAATCAAAGACTCCTAAAACTAGGGTTTTGAATTTCTTGGTGAAAAAGGATAAGTCAAGGCCTCAAATGGAACATATGGTCTCTCATATGCCTCAAAGGATCCTCATGCCAAGTTGCAAGCTCTGATTCATAAGATTGCTCAGACAATAGTTCAAATGGTCAACAGTCGACCTGTTTGACCTAAAAGTCAATTATGGTCAAATCACAGTCAAAACTCCTGATTTTTGGTCAACATCAATATTTTGAAGTTGATCATGATTCATCCAGAAAAGCTCAAAAATCATCAAAAGGGAAAGTTTCAAATTAGGGTTTATAGGAGAAAGTCAACCCAACTTTGACTGATCATATCTCTCTCATAATTTATCAGAAACTTCCCAACCAAAGCTCATTCTCAAGGAAATTCAATTCTCTACAACTTTGATGTTGGGCCCGAGGTCAAGAAATGCTTCTGCCTAAGAGATATAAGCCAAAACATTACAGGTCCTTCTAGAAGCTCGCAAAAAGTTGTTTTCTTCCAGGAGCCATATCATCAAGATAAAATCCTCAAATGAAAAAAGGTTCCAAAGTGGCTTGTAGAGGACATCTTGGGCTTTCCAAAAAGTTCTAGGACACCTCCATATGATCAAAATTGAAAGAGATATGAGGTGTACAAGTTGGCTAAATTTCAAAGAGTACATGAAGGAATTATTGATCAATCTTAGAAATTTTCCAAATGGACTTATGTTTTATTGATCCAAACTTGTTTCTAATATTACCCATGGCTTCAAGATCTATTCCCACATTTTTATCATTTTTATTTTATATTTATTTGAATTTTAGACTGTTAAAAGGCAAATAAATTGAATAAAAATATGAAACAAACGGGACAAAATGTATGGTTCTATTTTTAATCATCTAAAGGCCCAAGAGAAGCCCCATGAAGGTCCAAAAACGTGCAAAGCTTGCTTGTGAAGAAAATCTCTCAAAATAGAAAGATTTATATTATATTTTCTTCAAATTTTCCAAGTCACTCAATAACACAAGATCCAAGCCCATAACTTAACCTAATATACTCTATTATATATGCTTATCATATTCAGCATAAGAGGGCGACGGAAAATTGGGAGAAACAAGGGTTCCAAAGGTTGTAAAAAACTCAAAAATTAGGGCAAAAGGAAAAATTGGTGGCAGCCATTCTTGATCAATTTCAAAGGCCAATTCATCTTCCTGATACTTCCAGAACTCGACTCAAACTATCAAACAAGCCAAGTCGAGCCCAGAATCATCCATACGAAGTTGCACCACTTGGTAAATTTCCTTGAATTCCAAACCTTCGCGTTAGGCCATATAAATAATTTAGATGCATACGTTCATGTTCATATGGGTATTTGTGACTGTTTAGAACCAGATTTTGCAAGGTTTGATGTTAGAACAATGATTCACCATTGTTAGGGCTTGAGGTCGGTGAAGCCCAGTTATCATGGTTGCAGGCATTTTCTGTCAAAACTAACAATTTCATTGAACTTGCAGCATTGCTTTTAGTGTATCTGGAAGGTTTGGTTTTGTGTTTTCGTGCGATTTGCAGGTGTCTCGAAGATAGGCTCATCGGAAGAGAAGACCGGAATTGTACAGTTCCGGTGGTTGTGGTTCACTGGGGTTGAGGGTCAATGCATGGCGATTCGCGATTGGATGGTTTGAAACCCACAAATTCTGGACTGCGCGCGCAAGGACGCTATTGGCCAGTCAATATTGTCAACGCACTCTCTCTGCGTGATTGGTTCGTTCAAATGACAGTGGGCCCGGATGACTTGTAGTTTGAATTCTTCCATTTGATTCTTTTTCTTTATTTGATTAATTTCCTCGATTTGTTAAACGACTAACATATGGCAGCATCATTGGTAAAGGAGAAAGGCTGGAATCATAGAGGGCGTGTGTTCGAACCTGCCAAAGTGCAGGTTTTTATTTTTCATGATTTATCCTGTGTAATTCGCAGATCCAGCGCAGCTCATGCAGACAAGGCTATGATGCATCTCACGCGTGGGCCTTCAGATCTCCCTAATACTAGATCCAACGTCTAAAGATCTGCAGCCTACCATGGACCTTCAAGGAAGCGTCACACCAGACCAGAGCTAAGTTACTTTTAATTTTTTTTTTTAGTTTTAATTCTTTTTTTCTTTTTATTTTATTTTTATTTTCTTTCTTTTTTTTAATTATCTTTTCTAAACTTTTTTTTCCTTTTTTATTATTAAATAATGTTATTTTTATCGAAGGCTTGACTTTTTCATAATTTTGTCAATAATTGTTTTTTTTTAAATGTTAAAATTCATTTTTTGCTTATACTTTTAATTAATTAGTTAATTAGGATTTACTAAGTATTTAATTATCATATTTAATCGAACTTTCAATTTTTCTTAACCTTTAATGGTTATTTGAAATGTTAAATTATTTGCTTTCATATTTTATTTAAACTAGTTGTTTAACCCTGATTTATTTCGGTAAATTAGGGTTATCGATCTTTAATGCACTAATCTTTCCCTCCTCATTCTTAATTTTCAGGATTGATCGGAGGTTCGATTGAAGGCAAGATGTTTAACTATGTTTGAATTAATTATTGTTCCCTCTTATTTTATGCCTTTATTCTGTCTTTTTTGCTTTCCCCTTCCTCGCAGGTGTTTATTGTAATAGTGTAGGATTTTATTCTTTCTGCCTTTTATTCTGCCTTAATATTAACTGATGTGGTTAGTAACCCTAGGGAGTGCAACCCAGAATTGAACCTAGAATCATTAACTTATAAGATAAATATCACTGAACTGAACCACATGATTGTGGCACCCACACACCTTTAATGGTAGCCCCTCTTGTTGCCTGTTGCCTTGTTATTTGCTGCCTTGTTGCCTTGTTTATTACAGAATAGTCAAGTCCCTCGGATACGAGGATGCCTCAGCAAATGTTGCCCTCAGTTTATTCTCATCACTAAAGATCATAAGTCCCTTCGATATTGCCTTCGGTTATATGATCTCGTCCCTCGAGGTTGCCTATGACATGATGATAATAGTCCCTTTCGATTGCTGAGGTGTCCTCATTGGTTGCCTAAAATGACTATTTTATCCTTCCCTTAGACTACCTGCCCTCTTTATGGCAGGGTCAGTCTTATGGTGAACGATAACTTCGATGACCCTTCAACCTCCAATAAAAGGACTTCCTACCCTCCTATGGTATGGATAGCCCCGAAAAGCTAAAAGAACATTTTTTATAACTTAAGGGTAATTGCTTTTTAATTGCTTGCTCTTCTTCAAATTCAAATTCAAAACTCTTTTCCCACTCTTTTTTCAAATCAAATTCAAAAAGACTACGCTTATTTACAAGCTAAAGTTCTTCTTCAAAGTTTTTACTATTCACACACTACACTTCAAACGTTTTCGAAAACAAAAGTGAGCTAAGCAATTAAGAGCCCATGGATAACCATGGATACAAAGGGTGCTTACACATTCCCTTTGTATAATTTACCCCCCGAACTCAATCTCTTTTCAAAAAGGTTTTTTTCCTGTTCTTTTAGCCTTTCTATAATGGATAAAATAAAAGTCGGTGGCGACTCTTGCTCACCGCAACATTGCTTGCTTAAATATTTAAAGTCAGCTCACCGTATTACAGAGGTGATCATCGGGGTCTACGGTGCCATCATAGGCGTTGAGTATTGGTGGTTTTTCCAGCCTTCAAGGGAGAGGAACCCTCATGATTGCGTAGGATAGTGGGCATAGAGGGTGATCTTCATTGCTTCAGATGAGAGATTTGGAGGGCGATCAATAATGGTGGCGGCCTCTGTCATGTCGTGGCCCGCCTTTCATGTTGTTTCCTTGATTTGTCAGCTTCTTCGGCGGCCTTGGTCTTCTTGGAAGTCGGGGAGCGTCGCTCCTTTCGAGAGGGAGTGTGCTTTCGCTTCTTGGTGGCCGCCGACATCTTCCTTTCCAGTCAAGGTCCCCGAACTCGTGGTTGGGGATGGTATCTCTTCCCGTCGAGGGGAAAGTGTGTGTAATTTGTGTTGATGGTACCTTTGAGTAGTCGTTTGAGACCGTGCCACCGCTCGCCGGGGTGAGCGTGAGTAGGATCTGGATCGGTAGTGTCTCCGTGGGGGAGTGTGCGACTGGTATCCTTTCTCCAGCCTGGCGATGCGCTGATTCTATTGGTGCAGCAGGTGGTTGGTTCGGTTGATGGCACCGATTAGGGCTGCGGTTTCTAGGTCGGGGTTGGCAGGCAAAGAGATGTCCGTGTGGGCATACGGGTTGTCATCTAGTGGATTAAGAACACGCAGCGAGACTTGGGTCGAGGAAAAGGCAGTTTTCCTGTCCCTTTGGTCGTTTTTCCCTTTGACAGCAGTGACGTTTTTCGATCAGTTCAGCGAGATGGAAGGGGTTGTTGTTGGCGTCATTGTTGTTGCTGGACATGATGATCGATAGATTGGTTGAAATTGCTTTGGTCTTGTGCTAAGAAAAGACGGGGGAGCGAATAGATTCCCACAGACGGCGCCATTGATCATACCTGATCAAAATGGATCGTCTTGGCCTGCAACTTGGTAAATTTCATAGAATGGGGGGTGTACCTGCAAGGTACTCCGATGCCAAAGTGAGAAAGAGAGCAAAGGAGCGCAAGTACAAAAAAGTGAGAGTATGAATAATGAAGATATGAGCCTCTATTGAAAGAGGGTATTTATAGCCCCCAGCGCTGGGCCAAGGTTATGGAGACTGCTAGGGTCTACGTGTGTAGTGGAGACCAACACGTGGTTCCTAACCTGGTTCATCTGCTCCAAAATACCTGGGAGATACAGTCTTTTCGGGGAAGTTTGAATCCCTAAGTTCGGAGAGACGTTGCAACAAACCCTACAAAGAGATGTTCTCGTCGACACGTGCGAGGGAGGTAGCTGCCCGAGAGGTACAAGCCAGAGCCTTCGTATGACAAGGGTTGTTCGGGTAGCCTCATCCTCCTCGTCTGTCGGGCAGGTGTTCTTTGGGTCTTTCATCCAATGACCTCGGACTAGGCATTGGATTGTGTATTGGGCTGAGCGTCAGCCTAGTCCATAACACTTACTATTTCGTGAAATTTCGGGTAGTTGCCTCGAAATTTCCGTGTATCGCTCCAGAGATTGTAAATTTTCGTTATTTTTCAGTAGATTTTGTGAAATGGTAGATTTTTTGGTTTGGGCGTTTTAGTCTTCTCATATGTTTTTGGAGGATGTCAAGTAAAATGGAGGAGGTGGCAGGTTAATTCCTCCTCTTTGTTCTTTATGTACTTTCGTTTTATTTATATGGTTTAAATATCTCAAATTTCGTTTTTTAGTACCTCAAAATATTTTCTTCAAAGCATAGTTCTCCTAAAATTTTTAATTATAACTTTTAGTCCCTCCCGCAACTTGGCGACAGAATTAGCGACGATTTTTTACTTAGTAAGTGAATTAGCGACAGTTTAACGACAGTTTTGACAGGAGCAACCGAAAGTTAAAATTAAAATTTTAGATGAACCATTCTTTGAAGAAAATATTTTGAGGGATTAAAAACAAAATTTGAGATATTTAAGAGGATAAAAACATATTTATACCTATTTATATTAATCGTTCCTATTTTTCTTTTCAAAGAAAAACTAATAAATCTTTGAAAATTCATTTTACATGAGAATCTAGTAAAATCTATATATTGTTTAATACCAAAATACTTTTAATTAGTTGTGGAAAATAACAATTAAATTAAATACCATCGGATTTAGTTATTTTAAGAAAAATATGATTGTTTTAATTGAATACCATAAAATATATTTTACTGTTATAAAACTATTTATTGAGGATCATATTCTTTTAAAATCTTTCGAAATCTCAATCAGATAAACCATCTAAAATATAAATTAGGGTTACATGTAACAAAACAAAATTAGGTTTTCATTCCTTATATATATATAGGTATAGTATAGCCTGGTATAGTTAGAATTACAAACACAAGGCAATACAAAACAAAACACAAGCAAACCTTCTCTCTTCACTTCATCTCAAATCATTCATCAAATCAAATGGTATGTACATCCTCTCCCTCAATCGCTTTAATCTTCTCTTCATTTATTTTCGTATAAATAAAACTGAATTATTATTTTCTTAATTATAATTGTTTTGGCGATGAAGGATTGTGGTGACAACGCTGGGCAGAATGGTGAATTTCAAGATAAATACGATGAGTTTTTAAAAGTGCTGAACAATTTCAACTCTATGAGAATTGATCCAGAAGATGAGCTTTCAAAAGTGATTAACGGTTTCAAGACTCTGAAAATTGATACAAGAAATGCAGAGAAAAGACTGGAGATGGAGAAGCTCTTTAAAATATATAAAGATATAAAGTTGGAAATCAACAAGACCCTCAAAGATTTTAATGATATAAAGTTGAGATTCAACTCCTTATCGCCAGATGAATATCAAAAAATCAATAATCATGAACCCTATCAGGTAACACTTGATCGTATTAATAAATTGGAGGCCAACATAGTGAAACAGGAATTACTTACTAATAAAATAGAGTCCCATTTTCAACAATTTTTTGACGAATGGGAGAAGGAGAACTAAGCAATTATAAACGTTTTAGGGTTCATATATTATTATGTTTTTGGGATTTATTAATATTTTTTAATAAAGTGTCTATTTTTTTTTTTTTTTCATATTGTTTACCTTCACTTATTAAATTGTATTGTTTTATAAAGTGTATACTTCATTTTCCTTGTAGCTATTTGGAATAATTCAGTGCAGGGAAACATTTACATCCTTTGAATAATATGTAAATTAATTACTTTTTCTTACCGCACTTAGGGCAAGAAATTCAAGGAATTACAAAGTAAAAGCAATAAGTTTTTTATTTGCCTGTATGAAAATTACAACAAGAAAGAGGTGGATCAAATTTCATTTGTGTCAATTCTAAAATATTGGACAATTGTACTAGCAGTCAAATTACTTATTCTTAAAACATGCCAATTCCTAATATTCTCAAAGTGATTGAGAATCTCCTTAACTCTAACCAAATTGCCAAACACAGTCAATTTTATGAACCGCTTTATTTTAGGCTAACCAAATGTTAGATAGAATAGCAATAATTGAGTCAAGGGTTTTGTTTTCAACAGTGTCTAACATGTTCCATATCCAGTTCTTTAAATTTATATCAACGATGAGAACTTAGGTTTACGAGCTTCCTTTTATTCCATGCATAGCTCTTATCCTCTTTCAAAAAAGACATAGGTCTTTCTTGAATAGGATTTGCATCTTGGACAAATAAATATCTTGATCTATTTGAAATAAAATAGTATCCTAAAATGAATAATCCATTTCAATTTCTAATACACTTTTTTTCCAATTTTATCCTTTAATAGTTTAATTAATTAAAATTTCATCATTACTAATACATGATAGGGACATTATAGTAAAAATATTATTTTCTCTCTTATTTTTATACACTTTTCTTAATATGTGTGAAATGATCTAATGGGTCACTCCTTGTGGGACGGAGGGAATAAGAATTATAGCTCATCCAATTAAAGCACATGGAGATTCAAAATACATCAATGGACATTTATTCTCTTCAACAACACCAAGAAAGTGGGATTATGTCCTCAGGATCCGTAAGTGATGATTGCCAAGAATGCATCACTACTACAAAAAGTACTTTTATTAACGCCACGAAATTTTATTTCACCACGACCAAAAGATCTACCATGGTAGAATCTATTCAATTAGGGGCTTTTTTAACCATTATTGTATGTAGCACGCTTATTGAATTTCTTCACTGTACTTAAATATCCATTTAATGATTATCAACACTCAAGACACTATTATTAGTGATTCGCGTGAAACCTATGTGTAAAGTCAAGACTCTCCATCCAGCTAGTTTTCATGAAGACAAAGTAATACAAAATACCCATAGCAAAAGAATGGAAAAAGGCTCAAACACTCCACAAATATTCAAGTCTTTCTTACAAAACTCTAACAAAATCGATAATTGTGAACATTCTCTTTAACATATAAAATTATCGAATATGTCATTTTATTAAGTTTAACACATTGGTGTCAAACATTAACTTTTGACACAAATCTATTGGTTCAGATTCATTCTCATATTCTCACATAAAAATGTCATTTTCATATGATACGTCATATATATATATATATATATATATATATATATATATATATATATATATATATATATATATATATATATGAGGAGGGATATTCTTACTCCAAGAGTAAGTTACCAAGACTTACTCCTCATTATGACCATTGATTCTTCTCAATCTAATATATATATATATATATATATATATATATATATATATATATATATATATATATATATATATATTGGGGACGACTCAAGTGAGAACACTTGATTATTATGAGAAATGAGAACAACAAATCACGACTATTAAATTTTGATTTGTTAATTTTAATGGACTGGATTGGTTTATCTTTCTATGATGTTTAATATTTATTTTAAATCAACATATTAAGAGTGATAATTTTAATGGACTGTATTGGTTTATCTTTCTATGATCTTTAATATTTATTTTAAATCAACAAATTAAGAGTGATAATTTTAATGGACTGGATTGGTTTATCTTCCTTATGAATTTTAATTAATTAATACTTCTCTAAATTCTAATATGATTAATTATAATATTTAATTGAAATTTGTCTGGAGAATTTAAAAAAGAGTGATAAAAATTTTAAATTTTAATATGATGCCTCATAAGTATTAGAATTCTAATATGCATCTACATTGGATTTAGGGTTAAGGTTGTGTTTAAGGTTGTCATCATGATAACTTTGGATTTATATTAAGTAGATAGATTAAGCCATATTTTTTATTTCTAAAAAAATTAAAGAAATCATAAGTACGAAAATAAATAGTAGCTAGTCAATAAAAAAACTAAAAGTGATGAGATTTTTTATTAGTAATATTTTTAAATAATGTAGTACTTAGTCAATAATCTTCAAAATATATCTTATATATTTTATTTAATGAAATAAAAAAATATTAATAGAGCTCAAGTATATCTTTTAAAATAAGTATCAAATATTTTCTTTTAAATATTTTTTATTTTATACAATAAAATATTTTATAGGAAAAGGCATTTTAATCCAAGTTCCTAACAAAGCAAACACAAAATGTAATTAAGTTCAAAAATATATTCATGTTCAATAAAATCAACTTTAAAAGTGCATAAAAATATTAAATATATTAATATTTTATATAATATAAATATGTTCAATGCCATGAATTTATTATAGTAATACTCAACCTTATAAAAAATGAAAGTAGAAAATTACAATAGTGGAAGGGCAACTCCTATCCCACTATATTAACAAATGAATGAAAAAAATAAATAACAAAAATAAAAAGAAAAAAAATAAAAAACTGAAAAGATAAATTATAAATAAAAATCTAAATCATGGAAGTCAAAACGGTTCTTCAAGAAAATTCTCTAAATAAAATGTGGTAGTGCATTCCAATATTAGATAAAATCTCTGAATAAAATGTGGTAGTGCATTCCATTCGATAAAATTTTGTAGGAAATGCCATTGGTTTGCCAGTTTGTCAGGACATCTGTGAATAAATAAAAGCATATGAAGATTTTCATTTTGTGCTATATTTATGCGATCAGGTATAATTCATAGATGTATTACTCTAACTTTCAAGCTAATTTCAATCTTGCGATCCAAAATCTCATATACCGAGTTATCATGAAAAGATACCTACAAACAATAAAACAATAAAGTAAAAGTGTAATCATGTAAAATAAAAATATGAAATACGGTATATTGATAATAAGTTTTCGATACTAACTATTGTTAGTCATTTTGACTAATTCAGCTAATATAATTGTTTGAAAAATTATGTGTGTGATGAGATGATAAAATATAGATATGTGTGATTAGATGATCAAATAGAGATAATGAAATATATATTTATAAAGAATAACAAATATATATATATATATATATATATATATATATATATATATATATATATATATATATATATATATATATATATATATATATATATATATATATATATATATATATGGGACGACTCAAGTGAGAACACTTGGTTATTATGAGAAATGAGAACAATGAATCACAACCATTAAATTTTGATTTTGTTGATTTTAATGGACTGGATTGGTTTATCTTTCTAGAATCCTTAATATTTTATTCTCATTCTCATATAAATATATTATTCTCATATGATATGCCCTATATATATATATATATATATATATATATATATATATATATATATATATATATATATATATATATATATATATATATATATATATATATATATATATATATATATAGAGAGAGAGAGAGTTTAATTTGATCAAACAATCATATTAAATTAAATTAAATAATAATAAAATATCTATAGGCTATTTTTCGCCTAAAAAATAGACTATTTATACGACCCAATCAAAATTTTAGATATTCTTCTTCAACAATTATAATCTATTCACTCTAATAAAATATCACCCAATCAAGATAAAGTCTAATTTATAGAAATAAACTCAAAACTATAAACCAAATCATATGCACAAAATGAGATTTAGTATCTCATTCGATCAAATTTTATGATAAAAATTGTTATAAATTGTTGTAGAATTTGGGGATCAACATTTGATCATATCTTTTCGTAATGATTAAGATTAATCTTGCAAAATAATAAATTGTAAAACAAACCTGAGGCGTGTAAGAACATTGTCATTTATCCGACTCATACGTGTTAATTTTTAGGATTCAACAGTCTCTTCTCGGTATAAATTTGAGGTAACAGAACAAGAAGAAATAATTTATATGTTTGGAAATGTAATCAGGAAGAAAAAAAATGAAAGAATTAAATATAAAACTAAAGGTTTTTCCATTATCATCTTTTATGTTTTTCATTATATTATAAAAACAGGGGAGTTGTTATATATAGAGAGAGGAATAAAGGTCTTAGAGGTTTTGACTAAGTCAAGTCAAAAAACGTTGTCTGACCAGGTCAAGTCATAAATAATAATAATAATAATAATAATAATAATAATAATAATAATAATAATAATAATAATAATAATAATAATAATAATAATAATAATTTTCTTATAAAATATTTTATCACTTTTCTCATTCATAATTAAAAGATAAAGTTAATTTAAAACTTTTGAAATATTTATCAAAATTTACAACAGGTTCAACTAGTTAGGTTTAGTTCGCTTGCGTGGCGGACTTAAAATTCATTTTTCAAAGTCTATTTGTTTTTTATATTTGACATTTTAAATTAATATTTTTTAAATAAAAAATATAGAAACAAAATAAAAGTTATATGATTGGAATTTATAGGATGTTAATTTTATTTATGTAATTATTTTTAGAAATATTTTGTTCACTTGAGAACATAAATTATCATTTAAAATCATTAGATTAAAATAAAATATAGAGAGTCTTTAAACATATTTTTAAAGATAACATAATTCATCTCATATATAATTGAGTTGACTCGTGAACCTAACGAATCCAACTATATATAGTTCAAGTTTAACTCATTTAGTTAATGAACTTATCTTTTAGCTCATGTGCAGACTTTTTTTTTTTTGCAAATATTGGTCTGTCTTCTTATCCTATTATTTTTATTGATTCTATCACAAATGGGATTAGGAATGATTTTGTAAAGAACAGGTTAGGTATACCTTTCTTTAGGTTCTCTCATTTCTTTTGACGGGGTTTTTGCCCCTCCTTTTTGTAATGCTTTTTTTTTTTGCAACATATGAGCATTATTCATATATATATATATATATATATATATATATATATATATATATATATATATATATATATATATATATATATATATATATATATATATATATATATATATATATATAGACGTATCAAATGAGAACTTTGGCTATAGTGAGAACTGAGAACTTTATATAATAACCAGTGAATTTGAATTAAATGCTCAAATTTACCTCATAATTTAAATACATATTACATAAATATTTTAAAATATGAGGTAAATCTGAGCCATAAATTCAAATCTAATGGTTATTATTAAAAGTTCTCAGTTCTCATTATAGCCAAAGTTGTCATTTGATATGTCCTATATATATATATATATATATATATATATATATATATATATATATATATATATATATATATATATATATATGTATATATATATATATATATATATATATATATATATATATATATAGTTCATGATCCTAGTTCAACAATTTAATTGTCGACGGAGTTTCAAAGTATTTTTGAGTTGGCTCGGTTAATTGCCAGCTCTTGTGGTGTCGACTTCGTGGTAGGGTTAGAATTTCATAATTTCAGTTGTAAGTGTGTCGACTTCGCGGTAGGGTTAGAATTTCGATTTCATTCTCATATTTTTTAATTTTTTAATTTCCTTCTAAAACCTTCAAATGAATGCTAAGCATGCCCCTTCTCCCCTATTTGTACAATCTTACTAGTTTGATAATTGTCAAGTTATATAATAAGAACAATCCTTCAGATGCAAACTTAAACTGTAACACTCTATATTATACTATCTAGAATCGTATTACGTAAAGCGTTAAATTTTTAGTGCCGAAACATCATCTAAATGACATCCAAAAATTTACTACATCAAGGTCCATAATACATAAGAGATAATACATCATATGTCTAAAATAAACTAAATATAGAACACATCAGAAAACATCAATCAGACAGCACTAAATCTCTCTGACCACCTCAAGTTGCAAATGTCAAAAGTGAGAGTTGGTGAATGATGGAGGAGGTGTTACATAAGCTAATTCATGGTTTGGATAGCTTTTATATGATGTATATGAGGTGTATGAATTGTTGGATTGCAAGGAACTTGCAAGGATAGTGAAACTCGAAGAAATGGTTTTTGAGCTTCCACAGAAATTGCAATTTTTGCAATTCCGAGTTATAGATATTTGAGATGTATTGAGGTTGTGAATTCATCTCTTTGAAGTGCATAAATGACCTCTATTTATAAGAGAGCATTAAGGTTTGGAACTGATTAGTTTGAAGCTTATGGCTTGGAAACTTAGTTGTGAAGTAGTTTGAAAAACATGGTTCTAATGTATAGTACTAAGGCTTCCAAAGTGGTTCGATGCTTTAAACATGTTGCTTCTGAGTTGCTAGGTTGAGTGTGGGCATATGGAAAAAGTTAGAGGCTCAAGAAGTGGACTTTGTGCAAAAAGCTTGCTTTTCCAAAATGGCAATGGTGCATTTCTTACCTAAATGGCAAGCTAACTTGGACAAGGCTTGAATCAACTGGATAATAACTCAAAAGCTTATGTAATATTATGATTATGGATAAATTTTCAAGTTAATGGAATTGTAAGTAAAAATTATGCATATTTGGTTGGGTTTGCAACTTGATTCATGTCTTGCAAGTGACCTATAATTCAAGTATGGATGCCCAACTTCATCTCTTTGAATCTTGCAGCTCAAGTATGCTAAGAATGAGCTCTTGTACTTTTTGGAAAGCCCTGAACATCCTCTACAACTTTGGTGTTTGGTGTTTTCTCAAATTCTCAACATATCATTGTTGAAAATGACCTCAAAGTTAGGTACTTTTTAAGAACAATTTTTCCTTAAAATATTTTTTAAGTGTTGGCAAATGAGACATCAACTTCATGGCTTCATAACTCAAAATTCTTGCATCTTTTGGGAATTCCTCTTCAAGGACAAAATTATTGTATGAAATGAGATCTTCAATCTCATCTTTGGGGCACAAAAAATGGTGACTTGATGAAGAAGTTACAAGCTTCCAAAGTTGAGTACTTGAACATGTAAAAACTCCGTAACTTAGAAAAATATTCAAAAGCCTAATTTTGACTTTTGAAACTTTTGATTGATTTTCTTGGTTAAACTTAATCCAATGGATTCAATAATCATATATTCATGATTTTTGAGCTTAGAAGTCCATAGTTGACCGAATTTCCCAAAAGTAAAAGTTAATCAATGCATAGTTGACTTTTGCCAATTGAATTGCAATTCTTTAAATATTAATTGAATCAAGTTCTTCTAGCCAAATGAATGATATGAGTGGGCTATAATGAAGAACTTGTGATTCTTGAATCATGTTTTGAGCCATAATACTATGCTTTGAGCAAAATAAAACTTCCTTAGAGAATTAGGTCAAAACTCAAATTGGTGTACCAAATAAATTTGAAAGTTATTGATCTTGGCTTGAAGAATTCTTGAGTTTGAATATTGATTAGGGGAACCTTGAGCATATGAGAAGCTTGGGTCTCTTTGAGAATCTGAAAACCTTAATTGCTTGAGCCTTCTGATCAATCACCTATCTTATAAAACAAACAACAAGCAAACACAATTTTTTATGTATTTTTGGTTAGCAAATAATGCATGAATGATTTTATATGAAATGAATGATGATAATGATGATCACGCTCTTTTAAATTTAATGCAAATGAAGTGGGATCTTAGGATAAAAAATTGGGATATGACAATCTTTACAAAACCTCTTGCAACCAAACCATTTTTCAACATTCGAAGGGAATTAGGGATACTTGATATCTCAAATGTTGCCTAAATATACTAGATGCATGCACTCTATATACATTTTCCCAAAATCCCATATGAGAGCCTCATATTATGTGAGTTCATCCTCCGTTCCTTTCATTTTTTAGGTAATATCGTTCCATTTTCTCCTTGAAAGTAATGATATATTTCATGGATGTTCACTTCTAAAAATTACGATTGACAACCATGGTGTGTTTTCAATTTATATCCTTGTAGTGACTTCGTGCTATTGATTCTTTAACATTTGAAATATATGTTCTTGATGTATAAGCATGCTATGTACTATTATTCCTTGCATAGTTTATGTAAGCATGTTTTCTATCTATTTTAACATGAATTAAATTGAGTATGTTAGTGAAAGTGTAATTCTTGATTAAGTCATCTCACATTTTATCTTAGTATCTTTGGTCTTGGTTTTAGTGGTGATGAATTTTTCAACAAGCTAGGCACATGTGTGTGCAGCATCGGGAGCACCAATGTGAAGAGTTGCGTAAACATGACGTTTTTGAAGCGACTCAAGAATTTGACATTGCATTGCATTCATCTTCTTTCATGCTTTGGTATTTTTTATTGAGATGATTTGTATTTATGCTTCAATTTTTGCATCACTCAATGCATATGGGTATATGTGAGTGTATGTTCTTATTTTTGTAAAACCCCTCTGTGTGATATTTTAGTATTTGTGTAATACATGATAATTCTCATGGCATACTTTGTCTCTTTTTTATGTTGTCAAAAGGGGAGAAACATAGGTGAGACGAAGTTGAGATGCACATATTCAAAGGGAGCCTTCATGAAGACGCGAAATTCATCGTTGAAAGTTTTGCCATCATCAAAAAGGGGGAGTATGTGAATGCACTTTCCCGCTACATGTTTTGCACGATGTTAAAACTAGGAAAACTTTAACATTTATGTATATTGGGAAGTATATCCAGGTCGTTATGTGCAACTTTGCAATAGGGATCTAAGAACACACTTAGAACATGTTTGGAAAATGTATCATGCATTCAAAATCAGTTTCATCACATTAAAAATCAGTTTCATGCATTAAAATTCAATTTTTGCTCAAAATACATATCTATTTGTTGACACATACGTTGTATGAGTCGATACATGTGGGTTAACAATAAAGCATGTAGCTTCTATTTGAATGTGTCGACACATACAACCTCTCAGGTCGACACGTATTAAAACAATTACTTTTATGTGTCGACACTTGCAATGGACAGGTCAACACATGTACTGCATTTTTAAAGCTTGTAGCTTCTGTTTTAATGTGTCGACACATAACCTTACACGGGTCGACGCATGCATTAATGTGTCGACACATGTTGTAGTTTTTATGAAAAATTGAATTTTTTTCAAACTTCTAGGTTTCCCTTTTGCCTCCAACTTGCACACTTATAAATACTTCATACATGCATCATTTTTTAATTGATGAAACTATAAACACATACAAGGATTTCTCTTCATTTTCAACCTTCCATCTATGCATACAAACAAACAAACTACACATAACCATTTTTTATTTGGCTGCCATTTAGACTTTGTTGATAACATCCAATTTAGGTCGGTGTACCTGTGTATTGGGTTGAGAATCTTTAAGGGTTTCATTGGAAAAACTGTAAGGGTTTATCCTCCAAGACCATGGTGTTGATTTGGAGGTTTTGACAAGATCTACACAATTTAGATTCGATCGAGTGAAAGATTTAAAGAATAAGAGGTTCTTGCAAAGGAGTAGCGTGAAACGGTGAACCAATTGGTAATCTTGGGTGACAATAATTTGCAATTTGGATTGGACCTAGTGAAAGCTTTGAAGAACGGTGGTTTCTTGTATAGAATTAGCGTGAGACGGTGAATCATATTGGTATTTTTGGGTGACTTGATCAAAATCGGATCAATGGAAGAGAAGTGCTAGGATCAAAATCAAACATTGAGTTTGTCGGGTTATATTGCTACATTTCTCTTGTAAAGGACTTTTTACAAAGTAAGATTGATATCTCGATTCCGATTGGAGTTGGGGGAAGACGTAGCCATAGCGAGGATGATTGGTGAGATGCCTAAAAAAATCCTTGTGTCCTCTCTCTCTCTCTCTTATTTACATTTCACAAGCAAATTGTTAAACTCATTAATTGATTAATCGATTCGTATAAATTTATTCTTTGATTGTTAAATGTTAAAGAGCTTTTTTGATTAAATTACAATCTATTGGATAGTAAGTGGTATTAGATATGAACAAACTCAAAAGGAAAATCTAAAAAAGGTTATCATTAGGAATAGGTTATCTTAGTGAAACTATTAAAACGATTGATTTAGAACTTGGTGTATTAGTTGCTTATCATTGTTATACATTCCATAAGGTATTGCATATATTCGAGTTTTAAGTAATTGGTTTGGTTTATACGACTTGTTTAATCTATGCTAAATCCCCTATTTGCCATAGTTTTTGCGCGTTTCAAAAACAATTTTAAATAGGAAATTTTACCTTGGGGATCTATTCACCCTCTCTAGATAAGTTGTTGTCTAACATTTCGCTCTTTGACTCGGGTACTCTAGTGGTATAGAGAGTGTGTATGAAATTTTGCAACTTTTGTTACATTGTATGGGTCTTCTATTTATTCTATTTACAAAATAATCGTCGATGACAGTTCCACCCACTATGGAACTAGTGTGTTTTACTCCACAATTGATCTCCAAGTTCTCATTAGTGTGCATATGTGTCACCCAAGATTTCTTTTGTTTATAACCCATGTTAAGTTATAACTGCTTCAAGCTTCCCCATATTCGCTTCAAACTTCCCCGCGAACTTCTGATAATAACTGCTCAACGTGATTTCGAAGTTTCTTACAAAGAACTATAAACATATAAAAATACTAAGTCTTTAACCTTTCGTGGTTCAGCCGACTGATATATTTGTTGCATAGAGGGTCTTGTCAATTGCCCTTTTCAAGATTTTGGACATGTTTCAAGATGATCCTAATCTTGTGGATTTGTTCCTGAGATTCCTCTAAATCATATTTTCCTTCGTCGACACCTTGATTGATGATTTGTTGACGCTTCATCATTAATGTTCTTAAAACACTTTATTGACATATTTTTTGACTTTCTTCTAGCTAAAAATCCAAGTGTAACACTTGGCCCTCCCGAAGATCTTGATCACCTATTCTGAATCTGCTCGATTACTTCCCGCATTTGGGATTCTATGCTAAACTGGCTTTGTCTTTCTCTTATGTATTTGCATCAAGTAATAATGGCACAATGCTTGATTTCTTTAACTGCTTAGCATGTATTTTAAAGAAAAAATTTCTTCTTCCGATTTGGTTGTCGATGGTTTGATCTATTTTGTTGGAAAAAATGATGTTCTCTTTAAAGTGGGCCAAAAGGTTGTTTCTGATATCATTTTTTCAACTAAGAAAATAGCTTAACAATGGTTAGATGCTAAGTTGTTGAGGCCTCCAGACTTTGATTTGGAGGATTGGTTTGGAAATCTTTTCCCTTGTTTTCATTAATTTTGTTTTCTGTGTGCTTCTTATTCTCTTTGTATAAGGGTTGAATACCCTATAATACTCAATTTCAATACATCTTTGCTTATTTAAAAAAAGTCTCCTAACTTCTTAGAAAATACTCTCTCCGTTTTTTTATTATAAGTCGTTTTGGAAAAGAATTGTACTACAATATAAGTCGTATTACAATTCCAATGAATAATTAATGATATATTTTCTATTATGTCCTTAAATATTTATTATTCTCTCTCCTTTCAATTATGTAATTGTTTTCCACGTGTTATTAATAAAAGACAATTTTATAAAAACTTTCATAATTTTTTTATTTTCATATAACAATATTATCTTTTAATATGTATGAATAGTCCAAAACAGTCATACAATATAATAAAACAAGATGAGTTCTTTGGCAAGTTTGCTAAGTGTCATCTTCTTAGAAGCCTTACCATTTTAAAACTTGCTATTAATAGTAATCTTACTATAATTATTTCACTAATTTCTAACCACTATTTTTTATTATTAATTATTTATGATTAATTATTCATTAATTGGCCTTGAAAAAAAACAAAAGTCTTTATTTTTTTTATTATTGAATAATTTCTTTATTGTTCCTAACTATTATTTTTATTGTTTATTATTCATTATTCATTATTCATCAATATAAATATATAAAATGTGTCAACATCAAATTTATTCCAACAATTTAACGTCTTTATAAAATACATTTGAATTGGATATAATAGAGAAAGATACTCAAGCATTTTTTCGTTTGGAATTTGAAATAAAATCAATTGAAAAGTTGCACGGTACATTGGATTATTAAAAGGCTGCTTTGAATGAATCAAAAGAACAACTTCCCATATTGAGTCATCTACCTTTTAAGTTTTCTATGTTCAGTCTCAAACATATAAACTCAAAGATGCCAAACGAAAATGCCACAACTTCTCTTCTTTTATTTCAATCGATCTACGCAAGTATCTTCTACATTTTTCCACATTACAGCAAGTACCTTTCTCACAACCAAGGCCATGTTACACACTATTAACATCAATTCCATAAACTAAACTAAATTCACACTCAAACTACCAATTCAAATGTCAAAACCATGAGTCAAATACACAACCACAAATCAAAACCATATTCATGATAAGCGCAGAAGAGAGATCCAAAATCGAAGTATACAACAACAACTCACTTGCAGCAGTCGTAATACAAAAAAAAAAAACAGATACAAAGATCACAAAAAAATATACAACAAAATCAAGTTTTTCGCCGCCAACAGATTTTTAGAAAACTCCCACGACAAAGCCGCATCTACCAGCCTCTAACACGCCGCTACACATATACGCTCCAACAACAACGTCGATCATCCATGCAAACGCGCAACACACAATCCGTCAACCTCCACGTCAACATCCGCATCTGACCCCAAAACGCATCCTCATGGCCCTCCTCCGCCACATCTCCAGCGCACCGCCGCGCCACTGCCAATATCGGGCTCCTCCGACGAAGTGTTATCCGGCTACCATCGAGCAAATCACTACCACTTTATTCTCCATTGCTATGTATCTGGTCTTTGATTTTTCCTTGCCATGTTTTATTCTTATGTTATTTTGATTTGCTTTTAAGTGAGAATGATAAAAGAGTTTGTTGGAAGCTTGGTGTTTGATTGAAAAAGAGTATTTTAAAGAAGAAGAAAACAAAATCTTTTCAAATTACTAAAACAAAACAAAATAATATTAATGTTTTTTTAATATTAACTTCTTTATACAATTCATGCAATAAAAATTACATAATGTCCTTACTTCATTTTTATAATAATATTAATATTTTAGGTTTAGTTTTTCCTTTTGACTTTACCATTTTGATTTTTTAATGAAAATAATTACTTCAACAACAATGATCAATTATTTATATTATAATATAATTACTTTTAGAAATATCAAATAATAAATTGACGAGTGTTATATAAATCTTTGAATCGTGTATTAAAGCTAATAAATCTATGAATTATTGTGATTTTTTTAATATTAACTATATTGTGGTCCAATGCATTAAGATATTTAAATAATTTAATATTTTTAATTATTTATAAACATTATATGCTTAAAATAAATATTAAATAATCTTAAGTGAAACAAATTATATTTTGAATAATGATAAGTGAAAAAATAAATTAAAAATCATCTTAAAATTAATTATTAATTTTTTAAAGACTATTGACTTAGTTTGTAGAGTTCATCTTTCAATTAATATTATTTTTATAATAAGATTTAATTTGATTTTTTCAGCAGTTCAATAATTTATCAATTATTAATTTAAAAATGAAATATAAAATTCAATTTAAATTTGTCAAGTATATATTTTTTTATAAAAATATCCATATTGTCTGAATGTAATTAGTTAACTTTTAATAAAAATACTATATTCTATTCAAATCTTATTTATATTACAATTATTAATAATAAATAAATATTTAATTATGTAACTAAAAGAAAATATAATCTTTCTAAAAATAATTGAAAGATAATCTTTAGTTTATTATTGTATAATTAGAAGATGTTGACACATAAATTTATTATGGTAAATTCATATTTTTATGCGAAGATCAAAAGAAATAAGTGTTATTTTTTACACTACAATATATATAGGGGTGTTCAATATACTCAATATACTCAATTATTTTAATCTTTTTTGTAGGGGTGTTCAAAACTAAATCGACGCAATAGAAAACCGCAAAACTGAACCAAACCAAACCGAAGCTGCAAAAAACTGCATTTAGTTTGGATGTGTTTAGACTATTTTTTAACAAACCGCGCGGTTCGGTTCGATTTGCAGTTTGTATTTACAAACCGAACCAACCCGTATTATGTTACAACTCCCAAACTTCAATTAACTTATGTGCAATCAAAACTCAAACCTATTATGCCTTAACCTTACGATTACGAATTATTTTCTCTTCCTCACACTTAAGGTTTCAATTTAAGTCTTCTCAAATCTCTCTTAGCGGTATTGCATCTTCTTCTCATCTTCTTTTCCAAATACATATCACATATTATTTTCTAGTCTTTCATCTCTTAAATTATTTCTTTTTCATCTTATTATTTTTATTCTACTGTTCTATCTTCTAATTATGTTTTTAATGTTCCTCTTCTTATCTAATCACATCTCTTCTGCTCTTTCTTTTTCATCTTCTCTAATATTTTATCTTCTATTTTTTTTCTATTTCATTAGAATGTCTTTGATATTATTTTATGCCACTATTTAATGTTTTTTATTCCACTTTTATCTAATATTATTTTTGTATATTAAGTGAAAAGTTGTTATCCAAATAGGATAAATTTTGTTGTTATTTGAACGCATAAATGACTAAATACAAAGTTATGTTGTCATCAATATGTGTATGTATGGTACAATAAATTTTTGTAAAAAAAACCGAATCGACCAAACAAATTCAAACTGCATTGGTTTGGTTTGGTTTTATTCGGTTTTATTTTTAAAAACCAACAGAACTGCATATTTTTCCTCTTGTGGTTCGACGATTTTTTACGTCAAAACCGCCCAAACCACATTGCGAACACCCCTATTTTTTGTACAACTATTTATAATGGTTCAATAATATAATCAAATTTTTCTTTACAATAAGATTATATAATCTTTGTTAAATAGTTAAATTATTTATTTTAGGGTAATGCTAACGAGGGCTCCAGGGGCACTGGTTAAGAGTTTAAAATGGTACATTTTGTTTATTAAATATTTGTATTAAATATACTGAAAATTAAAATAATTGACTCTTCTAAGAAATAAAGGGTAGGTTTTTCTTGAAAATATTTGTATTCAATACATTGAAAGTTTAAATTATTGATTCATTTAAAAAATATTTTTTATATTTGAAATCCTTAACTAGTGCCCCTGGGGCACTCGTTAGCCTGACCCTTTATTTTATAAGTATTACTAATAACTTATTCACTTATTTTAATGTTATCATAGTTTCATTAAAAATAATTATAATGTAGTTCTTTAGCATAAATTTTTTTTATAGAGGCACGAGTATGCTTACTAGTTTATAATAAAAAAAAAAAAGCTAAAAAAACATAATTTCTTTTTTAATAAGAAATTTGTGTCTAGCGGATTTTGAATTTGAGACCTTGAGAGAAGCACACTTTCAAGACCCAAACGTTTCACCGCTAGACCACACACACGCACATAAAAAAACATAGTTGTTACATGTTGTATCCGGTATCCCCATTATTTATTAGTCATGGAAATGGCAGTGCCGGTTTATTCGTATTGACCCATAATAATACCAACTAGTACTTAGACCCGTGCGAGGCACGGGTTAAATATTTTTTAAGAAAAAACTATATTTTAAAAATACTTATAATTTAGAAATTTTGCTTATATTAAGATTACTATTGTATAGACAAAATGTCATAAAAATTAATTTAACTAATATTTTTGTAAATTATAAAAAAATCTGGGTATTTATAATTTATTAATAATTTGTGTAAATTTTAAAAAAAAAATTAATTCATTAAATAAAAAATAACACAAAAACATATAAAATCATTTAGTTTATTAATAAGTTAATCATATACAAATTATCCAAGGTAAATCATATTATAATTTAAAAAAAAAATTATAAATATATTGATATAAATAATTTTGATATAGGTTGCATTTGTAATTTAAAATATAAGTTATGGCGTATCACAAACCGTTAGTAATTACAAACAGACTAACTTCGACCGTTTAATCTTATTAGTCCGCTAATATTAAAATAATAAAAAATTAAGATTGCATAACTTAAAATCCGTTTGCACATTTAAAAAAATACAATTATGTGTAGTTTCAATTTGCATAATCTTAATATTAATTAAAATATATTATAAATATTAAATCCTCTTTTAGTTATAAACTAAAATTCATTATAAACTAAAACCAGTATAAATATGGATTTATTCAATAAGATTGAGTGAGGTATAAAACTAAATTAAATTTTTTTTTAATAAAAAATAGTTATAAAGAATAAAAATTCCTAACATACGTATAGTAGTATTACGATTTTTAAATAATGTATAATTATTTCTAATGATTCTAAAATCAATAATAATTAACATAACTACATTTTTAAAGATAACAAAAATAATGATGATTGTAATGGTAATCTTCAATAAAATAGTACAAAATAATTAATTTATCATCATAAATTTAAAATTTAATGTATTTTTATGTAAGGATTTGTATCTTTTACTCTAGTCTATGTTTTGGATTTGTATCAATTACACAATAATTATAAGCATTATCCGAATCATTTTTTAATGGGACTAAATGATAATAAATTTTCTTCTGATGCGCTCATAAAATGAACAGAAAAAATAATTGTCTCATTAAGTCAAAATAAATTTTATAAAACAAAATAAAAATAGATTATATTAATTAATTAACATTCAAATTTTATATCATCATTCTATGTTTAAAAATCTAATTTAATAAAATAAATTCCATTATATATAAAAATAAAACAAAATTCCAATCCAAAAACCCCTTTTTCAAATAAGAAAACAACTTAAAATACGTTTTCCATTTTTGTAGAGGGAATTGATTAATTTATCATTTTCTTTTAAATATTTAAGTCATAATAAAATATATTAATGAAGTATAATAAACAGAAATTGAAAATTTTATAGTAAATGGTAAAAGAAATAAATAATACATATTTATAATTTGAAGACTGAGCTAATGTTAAAATGTATAACCAAAAATCAATTTGCACATTTTGATAATGAATTAATTAATTTATTAAGATCACCACCCTAAACATTTCAATTCTTGATATTTCTAGGAATATCTAAATCTTCCATAAACATTCACAATAAATATGCATGTACTCTAATTACACGATACACTTTCTTTCTTAACCAATCAAACAATTAAATTCAATCAACTAAATAAACACTCTGACTAATAAAAACACAATTAACATGTGTCCATTTATAAAAACATTTGTAATTTATTATCGTTTATAAAAGTATTTGTATCAATAGTTGAATTTTTCCTATTTTCAATCTGACTGTTCAAGGTACATAAATTTTTCTAATCATCATTTTTTTCTTCATGATTACCATTTAATTACATTTTATTTTTTATTTAATTATAATGATAGAAATAAAATTTAATTTTTCATTAGTTATTTTTACATTATAGTATTTAATTTTTCAATTATTTATTTTTAATTTATTATAAAATGGTTTTTTAAATCTAAATTATAAAATCAAAATAGAATATTTAATATTAAAGGTTATTTCAATTTATTATTAAAAATAATACAAAAAATTTACAATTTATAATAAAACTAAAATTACAGAAAAATAAAATACATTAATAGTACATTTATTATAATTAATTATAATTAATTAAATATAAAAATTAAAATAAAAGTGGAAAAGAAGATGAAAATTGATTAAGGAAGATCAATGTACAATTTCAAAAACATTATTAATTAAATTAAAAATATTTTTAATTTATAAAATTGAATTAATCAATGCATAGTTAACTGAATTTAATCGATCAATATATAACTAACACTTTATATTGTTTAATTAGTCTCAAAATTTTAATAATCTTAAAATTAAATAAAAATAAAAATAAATTGATACGTTTAGTAATAATTGGTGTTAACTTGAAATGCGCATTCTAATATAATAAATCTTTACAAAACATTAAATAATATTTAAAACATTAAATAATTTTTGTAATATTATGTGTTGAGTTGAGTAATTCTCTCATAGTGTAATAATAGTATTTTAATTTGAAAAAGAATATAAAGAAAATTGAAGTGCTGATATAAAATGCATTTGATCAGATTACATGGTATAGTTTATATACGAAACATTGAAAATAAATAATATTCCAAATGAATTACAAAAGCTAACTACTAAAACATATGTTATTATTTAATAAAAAAAAAAACATATGTTATTACCTGTCAAAAAAACATAGTTATTACACTGTCAAAAGAACAAATGTGAGAAATAAAATAAACGTAACCATTAAAGTACCATTAATATAATGCTTTAAAGAAAAGACAATAAAAGAAAAATAAAAAAATTGTGACATAGGAAGAAGAAGACCAACGTTCACATCTCTCCCAGCAAGATCAACGTTCATCTCTTTTACTCATTATAGAAAAACAAATCAAATCTTCTTCCCTTTGTTACTAAAAAAATGCAATAATCACACTCTACATATCAAAACAAATCTTCTATCTCTATTTAACAATTAAAACAAATAAAAATACTACACAAATCCAGACTTTTACTTTTTAAATCTGAAACAATCAAAAGAGATAATTGAAGAAAAGAAAATGAAAAGCTACCGAAGACGGATCTAGCGATCAAAAGAAACGCAACAATGATTGAGTATAGAGATTGTGATTTCTGGCAATTTTCACGATGAGGACGGAAAATTACTACAATGGTTGTTGCGTATGCATTTCTGATGGCAGTGGCAGATGGGTTTATGTTGCGTTTTCGCGACAGCCGACGATTTTGGTTCACAGTGGTAGTCGCCTGATCTAGCCAGAGAAGGAGGCTGCGCCGACATTTTGCAATTTTGTAAAAAAGCGCAACTTTCTTCCTCTTCGTATTTTGGATTTCTCTCCTCTGTAATTTTGTTTCAAATTTGTTGCTGTATATATTTTTCTGATATTGTGTTCTTATGTAATCTTGGAGGTAATTATGAATAGTGATTATGGAGAGGTTGCTAATGAAGGAGTAATGAATTGGTATAGGTGGTTTATAAAGTAAAATATTGTAATTGCGTTTTCTTCTCGTTCATGCCCACCCCTGACAGTATGATTTGTTTCCTTTTTATAGCCATATGAAGAGATTAACATCATTTTATTGGGAACATAGAGTATAGCCGTAACATCATTTTATTGGAAACATAGAGTATAACTGTCAATATAATAATTATGATACATGAAATGATTAAAATATTAAAAACATTCAAATGAATTTGAATTCAACATGTAAATTAGACTAATTGGAAACATACCCCATTATTGCATTTAGTTTAGAAGAATGTGATAAACAACCAAAATATTAATGACACGCCTAAATAAAATATTAAGATAATTATAAAAATTCAAATAATTAAGTTATAAAGATAATCAAGAGATAATCAAGTATGGAGATTAAATTTAATTAGTGATGTAAATTTGGTGGTAATCTATTTTATTATATTAATTAAAAATAGATTTTATTAAAAGTCGACTTTTTTTGGTCTTCTCCATATCCTTCCATATAAAAAAGTAATTATTTTTTTACGTGTATCAAGAATTCCTCCATATCATTCAATTAATAAATAAAATAAAAAATTAATTTAAATAATTAATAAAAAGAAAATTATTTTTTAAGTAAAATATTTCCTTTTTTAGAAAGTGTAAAACATCAGAATTGATGAGAGCATGACACTTGTCAAAATTGCCCAAAAACTCATTTTGCTTTATTATTATAAATGATATCTCCTAAATAATAATATTATCAATAAATGAGTTAAATCCTAAAGTCAAATGCAACCCATTGCCAGCCTTCGGAATTAAATAACTATCCATTTTTCTTTATATCAATTAATACAAAATTTCAGCGATCTTTTCTCTCTATCAATTAATACAAAAAAGTCAGCAACCTTCCAGCATAAACTAACATTGCAGACTAATACCCAAAAATCAATATTGAAACCCAGACATTTTCTAAGTCAAACATTTCTCCAATACAAAAATGAAAAGTGCAATATAATCAAAAGGTCAAGTTCAGTGGACGTGTACTGTGCAAGTACCTAAAGCAGTTTGACTTTATAAAATTTGTGTTTGGTATTATTGCGGAACAAGAAAGATTAGGCTATACCTCTCGATCTTGAATTTTTTAGTTTTATGAAACAATCAAATAATCGATTTCTTTAAATCAAAATAATTTTTTAAAATTCATGCAATTTAAATGATTCAATAGAAGTCTTTTTATTTTAAATTTTTTTATTTAGATGAGGTGTTAAAATTATTGATTGTTAAATTTTTGAAATCTTGTTTATAAAAATTAAAATTTTGAGGCCAAATTTGAAATATGAAAAATAAAAATTAAGTTAGAATTCAAAAAAATTAAAGGGATCAATTTGTAAAATTGAAAAAATATTAAGGATCAATTTGCAATTTTATAGAAAATTTTAAGGGTCATTTGTAAGTTTTGGAAAATATGAAAACCAACTTGTAAATTTTGAAACAACATTCACTTTATAAGAAGTATGAGAAAAAAGTTTAATTCTTTGATTTTATGTATCATTTAAATAGAGGGTTGGCATGTGGCCTAAGTGCGGGCGGTCCCTTGATTTTATGTATCATATATTACCTCCGTAAGCCTCGTGGCGGCTTGGTCAGGCGACCATGTTGAGATCCTCGATTTAAGTGGGAATAAGGTGTTTTCACCTTGGTGCGAGTTACTCACCTCGTCTCGGCGTAAGCTAATTTTCCTGATTGTACATAGTCCCCCAAGTGTGAGGCGTACAGGGATGGAGCGCTTAAGTGAAGTAGCCTTGAGGATTTCGGGAGTCGTCTTTGTGGAAGCCGCCCCGAGGCTTACGGAGGTAATATATGAGGAGGGATCAAATTACACCTGAAGAGTTATACTCGCTCAATAACTTCATTTTGAATCATTTTTTTTAAAAAAAATCAACCGTTGGATTGAAGCATACTATCATATAGATTTTACCCATAAAGTTTGAGATTAATCTATAATGATTTACTATGTCATTGAATTACATCAAAATTTACATTATATGAAAGTTCATTTTGACGTTAACCTTTGGATATCTTGATCTAATAGTAAATCATTATAGATTAATCTCAAACTTTATAGGTATCTATATGATATTATGTTTCAATCCAATGATTGATTTTTTTTAAAAAAATATTCGAAATGAAGTCATTGGGTGAGGGTACCTCGTGGTGTATTTTTTAATTTATAGGGTATCTAAATAGGATCAGTATAACACAATATTATACTTTTGAACATAAGATTACTATTAACCTAACTTATCCCATGTCTCTTGATCAAGATAACTATACATATTAGTTTTATGAACAAAATTAGGCTTGGGATTATAATATAATCAATTGTGAGTTATGTCTTAAAGCCCCTCCAATGCAACATTTGAAATCCATCTCTTCTTTAGCTTATCATTATCTGAAACCTCTAAAACATCATACTTTTACATCAAAAATTTAATATTAGCTTTTAACAAAAAAGTAAATGGTCATATAAACTTGTAAGATCAAATCATGTAAGTTAAAATTAATACCACAACATCAATCCATTTACTTTATTACATTAAGGTTTTACCTGACCCTAATCTTATATCAAAATACTCACTTTGCTTCGACTAAGTAACGCTACATAACTCCAAAATATCGTAGAATGTTTATCATAACAGATCCCACTTTTAAAATCAAACTCGATATGCATCTTAACACATGTGTTGCATACTTTTGTCAACACTTCCATCATTGGTGAATGGGTGAACCCTCGTTTGTAGGAGGGGTGTTGGATGAATCTTGTTCTTTTATGGTGATGGGAGAACCCTCGTTTGTAGGAGGGGTGTTGGATGAATCGGTCATCTATCTGTTTAAACAAAAAATAATAAAATCAATAACAACAACATTAAACTTTCAATCTCAATAACAACATTAAACCTTCAATCTCAACAACAACATTGAATTTTACTTAACACAACATGAACAACAACAACAACAACTAACATTGAATCTTTTACTAAACACAACATGGATAGTGTAATTTACATATCAAAAACTTCAATCTCAACAAAAATAACAACATTAAACCTTTAACTTAACAGAACATCAACAAAAACAACTAATGTGACTTAATACTTCTTTTACTCGTTACATGCATAGTTACATTAACCTTTTATAGTCAACAGTAACAACATATATTACTATCATAGATAAACCTTCAATCACAACATTAAATATTGTACAACAAAAAAAAGTAACATTTCTATGTTACATGCATGGATAAAGTGATTTACGTACTAAAAACGTGATGAAGAAGAAAATGACAATGGTGGAGGAAGCTTCGTTCGAGTTTTATTGTCTTTCCTTCGTTTCAAGTTTTGTTGGTGTCATCTTCAATGGCTTTAATGGCGTTCTAAAGGGAGATTAAGTTTTGAATATGTATGTGTGTTGGAAGAGATGAAGTATGTAACACCCCATTTCTACCCGGCGAATAATATAAAATCAGAGTTACAAAATTTCCAACATGACATGGGATGCTACACTTTCAACGTAAAAACAATGACATTCAATCACCTGTAATTTAGATACATAACACATAATTTTGGATGAACCGATAACAACCTGTTTAGTCTTTAAAATAAAACAACTTTCATCACTACGCAGCGGATTCATAAATTCAACTAAAAATACCATAACATCTTGTCCAACTCAAAACAACTTTAAGACATCAAGTCTTCAATGAAACAACTTAAAAATTCAGCAACATAATAGAACTAACAATAAAGAAACACGCATTCATCCCCCCCGAGTGTTACGTATCAGAGCGACCAACACCTGACTCGAACTAATGAAAGTAAGCAGCATTCACTCTGAATTACCTGCACGTTACCAGTATAGGGGTAACATTCAAACAAGAGGGGTGAGATATCAAACCATATAATTGAGTGTCTCATAAACAATATATTAGAATTAGATTATATAAAATCAACACTTCAACAACCTTCAAACAACATCCGTTATCACAATTCAACAACACAAATATGTGACATGAAATGCGACTTGTACAATGCACATGCATGTGATACCAATGGAGCAAAACTCCCAATTTAAAATCCTCCAGTTAATAGAGGCGTCAACAAGGCATAGGCCTTCAACTTAATTTTTTCCAATCCAGGGCAACTTACTGAGCATCAGCTCCCAACTTGATATGATATGTATGCGACAACAATGAATGCGACAACAACAACAACGAGGTTAAACCATAACATAACAACAACATCAATATTGGCCATAAGCCTACAACTTGATATTTACCTATAATCAAAGGAAATTCAACAAAATTCAACGTCACCTGAAATCAGTGTTTTAAAAACCGGACCACTCATCAAACCGGTGAGGGTACTGGGTCACTAGTTCATTGGTTGAACCACTGAGTCACTGGTCGAACCGCATGACTAAATCAGATTAAACTGAATAACTCGGTTGAATAAACTGGTCTCTAGTGCAATACTATATATTTATTAAATCGGTCGAACCGAATGACTTAGTCTCTAAAAAATATCACAACACCTACAAAATTTTACAATTTTAAAATATCATAATTTGACATGTTTATTTTTTACATTCGAATTCTAAATATAATCATCACTCACAACAAAATAATACAAAATATAAATTTAAATAAATTTTAAACCAAGAATAATTGCATACATGGTAAAAGTTGTTCTAAATAAGGTTTGAATAAAGTCTAATTATATTTTAATTATATTTTTTAATAAAAAATCATGAAAACGACGTCGTTTTTTGCGGAAAAAAAAGAGTATACATTTGAACCACCTGTTTTTTAAAATTTTCGGTTCACCGGTTTTGGCCGGTTCTCACCGATTCAATAGCATATCTGGTCCAACAATCAGACCAGGCCGGTGACCCCTCCAGTTCTTGGACTGATCGGTCCGACCGGCCAGTTCGGTCCGATTTTTAAAATACTGCCTGAAATTTCACATTTTTCAGCAAGTATACAACAAACCGAATCAACCAAAATATGCGACAAATGTTCCGTAATTACTCGGACAATTCAACTATACCGGCCAATTAATTATCGGTTACGAATTCTACTATTTCTATTTAGTACTTATATGTCTTCTTAAGTTTCTGTTAAATTAAATAGGTCTACTACTTATACTATTATATAATATTAATTTCCTAAAATTGCTACTAATAAGTATGTATCAATCCTGCTATTTAATTGCTTCTGCTATTACTGATCATCTGCTACTGCTACTGTTTACTAATTATATTTAACTAACCAAATTTTGTGTGCCATTACTTACTCACCTTCACCATGTACTCTCATGTTGATTATTACCAAATCCTACTTAATTTATTTAGGAACCATACTTAAACATAATGGCACTAGGTAGTAGACTACATAAAAAAATGGCTAAGAGTTTGGTGGCACTCACCACACTCCCAAGGGTGAGCGCCCCTTATCTCAATTCCCTCTAGGGGTGAGCGCCCCCTTTCCTTGTTTTAGGGGGTGGGCGCCCCCTGTCCTTTTTTTTTCTTTTTCCTCTTTCCACTTTCGATCAACATTTTCACTGTAATTCTCAGACCTCAGACAACATATAACAGATGGACTGTAACATCACGGAATATTTCCCAAAACCCAAAGTTATCAATTTGTAACACTACAATAGCATCAAAATTGTGACAGTACCAACACCAATTTTCCAGAACAACAACAATTTCACAGCACGGTGATAAACAGATAGGAACACATAGATTATGTACAAATTTGTAACATAATCAAACACACAACAACAACAACAACAACAACAATTTTAACAACCTATATACTATCCATCATATACCCTATTATAGAGTTAGAACCTCACCCTTACCTTGGATTGAAGGTTGCTCTAACTCTCCGATTGCACCTGGCTTTGCCTCTTCGCTTGCAACTCTACGTATTTCTCTCCAAACCCTTATTTCTCTTTTCTGATAACCTAAAACTCTTTCTACTGCTACTTTATAATTTTTCTTTTTAATCTAATTAACCATATAATATTATTTCTATTCTATTATTCTTAATGGGTCTAATTCATACACCCCCACTTTGCTACATACAACTATAAAATAAGCCCAACGCCATTAATCTCTTATAACACTAATATTAATTAATATTATTTCTAATATCAATAGTGTTGAATAATACTATTAGCAATCGTCCGACTAATCAATTAAATAATCAACTTAGCAACGCAATGCAATCTTATAATAACTTATCAACAAATAATCCAAAATAATTTAATTTAATAATTAATTAAATTACGGGCGTTACAAAGTATCATAACACATTTATAGGAGTCGAGTTTCGAGTTTATGGCATTTTGATGAAAAAGATGAAGATGAAAATTGTCTAGGGCATTGTTCCATTTAGGGACTATTCGGTATCACAAGAGAAATGAAGATGAAAATCAAAATTGTAAAAGTAAATGAAAATTAGAGTTTTGTTCTAAAAAATATACCTGAAAATGAGATTTTCTCTTGGTTGGTACTCCCAATCGAGAATAGATAAATTAAAAAAAATGATAGGATTCGAAGCTTGGTTTCTAAGTGAGATTTTCTATTTGTTGGTCCTAAATTGAGGGAGTAGATTATTTTTAATTTAAAAAAGAAAAAGAAAAAGAAAAGTACCAATTAAAAAATAAATAGAAGTAAAAATTATATGAGCTAATAAATATTCTCTCAAAAAATTATTAAGAATAAATAGTAATTAATAAATAATGACATGTAAATATACAATGATATGGTACCAAATCATCATTATCATGTATATATCATATGATTAATGAAAAGGACGTGTCATCAAATCTTAAAGGGAAAGAAATTTTAGATATATTAAATTGATGGGAAAAATTCAGAGTTTTTAAAAGAGAAAATAATTAAAGAGTATTTGAATAAGATGGCGATAGTCTCTTTCAATTTAATTAGAGATTTTGAATTCTAGCACACATATCATTGTTAAATTTTTTGAGGGAAAGATGCACAATAACGTGTAGGGAATATCTAATTTATATCAAAAATTTAATAGTAATTAATCATTTTAATTAAAATAGAGAGATTAAAAACATATTTAAACTTGAAAGAACTATTTTTAATATTGACGTGAGTAGTGCATGTGGATAGGGTATGCTTGGGGAAACACAAAGAAACATTAATGATAGGAATGCATTCGACGAGGGGATAGATTGAGCTTGTTAGAGTACAAAACAAATTGCTCCTAAAACTTATCTACTGTGAATAATTAATCAATTTGCAATCCCTTAGTCCCAAATGATATTGGAATGCAAATAAGATGACGTTGAACACGTAGGTACAAATTGACAACTTGCACTCACCTCACCACTCTAGTCAGTCACAAATGTCGACCAAAATTATTTGAGCAAATTGATAGATGAAACAAAATGCATAGCATAGCCATATATGGCTGCTCAGAGGTCCCATACACCTATTAAATTCATAAAGTCTAGTAGTAGTACTACTAACCACTCTTTTGTAAATAAACAAGCTTTTAATATAATGTTGTCTTATTCTAATTATACTATTTATTATAAGAAAATTAAAGGGAACAATTTTAAGCGTCTGTGGCAGTTGCCTACGGTCTAAGGCAACACTCTTTAGGCACATTATTGATAAACGTTGTCTATAATATGTGAATGGGAGAAGCTTTTTCAAGACACCTAAGGCGATGCTTTTCAACGTTTTTATATCCACCAATAATTAGAAAACGTGGTCTAAAATTTAAAATAACTTTTTTAAAATATATATTACGGCCACGGTTTAACTATGACAAAAGAGTGTAAATTATAATAAATTCTAGGGCAATGCTAATGAAAAAGTAATAAAATATATACTCTTTTATTGATAAATATTGAAAAACTAAATCATTTATATACAAATGAAATGATATGTTAGACAATCTCAATTTTTAAGTAAACAACTTCTCTTCCACTCGATATGGAGGAATCATCAAAGCCTTTCAATTGCATGTAACAAAGAAAACACCTCAGTAAACTAGCTTACTCTTGGTGTAACACCCCATTTCTACCCGGCAATTATATGCAAGAATCAGAGTTTCAAAATTTCTCAACAAACGAATGAGGCATCACATATTCATTTCAAAACAAATCACTTAATCGCATTTAGCGGATACATAGCACTACCTTTAATCAATGAACAAGTACTCAAGCACGTAATACTTTTCAAAACAGAATAACTTCTTTCATTAAAACAGCGGAGTCATAATTCTCAATCTTGGAGTCAATAACATATTATTCAGCTAAGATAAAACGGTAAACAACATAAATCATCCCCCCGAGTGCTACGTATCAGAGCGACAACCGACTCGATAAACAGCTACTAAATCTTCATACCCGAACACCTGCACGTTACCAATATAAAGGCAACGGCGAACAAGAGAAAAGGGTGAGATATCAAATCATATAAGTGAGCGTATGATAAATTGTATATTAGGATTCAGACATATATAGTTATCAAATCACCAGTATTAATATTGACATACACTTCATACTTTCACTAACTCACAAATCTCACATACTTCTCATCGCATCATAAGTCACACTACTTCACATTCGCATCAATTATATATATATAAACATAACAGTCATTCACTTGCAAGTCAAATCCTGATACATCACGAGTATAAATCACAATTTTAGTCTCAAAACATCACAGCATATAAGTCACTCATCTAGTCACAAAACATCACAGCATATAAGTCACTCATCTAGTCACAAAACATCACATATGCATTTAATTACAAAACATCACATATACAACTAATCGCAAAACATCACATATATGTCACACCAGACATATTCAGTTAATCGCATTAACAAATATTGACATCATCATACTATTCATAAAATCATCAATTCACATTTTCACATACTTCTATCATTTAACAAGTCACAATATACAATCACGATATCGTCATAAAACGTCACAACTATGAATCACATAAGACACATGGGACATGACTCATGTATATGCATGTGGTACCAATCGGAGCTTCAGCCCCCGTCACTAATTGCCCGAATCTGAGGCATAAGGCATAAGCCTTCGTCACTAATTTGCCAATCCAGGTCGTCACAGAGTATGCATATGAAATGTGACTCGACAAACAAGACATACACAACATACTCATTACAATCACACATCATCACTAGGCATACGCCCACGTCACTTATAATTACCAATTATTAGAGGTAATTCAACGTCATAATTAATCATTCATATTCACTTAGTCACAAAATTATCATCACAAATATATACAACATCACATATTACCAATCATCACGTATTACCAATCATCACAAACATCGTCATGTTTCGACACATCATCGCAAATCATATAACTTCACATATTAACAAAATCATCACAACAAATCGACACATTAAGCCAAGTCAAATTCGTCTTAAAATTCTCTATAAATTAGTCGATTTATTAACTCATTAATCCACTATCAACTGACCAAAATTATTCACCTAATATTCTCTAATTAATTATATATATCCTACGTCACTACCGGTTATCTAAGTTCCGGTTAAATCCTTAATATTCACGAGTTTATTAGTCTTCGGGTTACACTTCCAAGTCCCCAAAAACACAACTCAACCCGTTAATTCGGATACAATTTTATTCTTTACCGTTATTCGATTCGTTCGGTTAAATTCTCAAGATACCGTTATTTACCGACAAACCGAATAATTAATCGAAGTCTAAGTGTCTTTCAATTAAATAAACTAATTGAGATTAATTCAACCATTAATTTAATCGACCAATTAACATCACAATTTCGACAAAATAACACCACCACGTTAATGTACTAAATACACTTAGCTACTACGTCAATTTTCATCAAATTCCGGACAACTAAATATACCGCTTAATTCGTCTATTTCGATCAAACGGGACTGTTTTTCATTTTATTAATTCTATACTACACACTTGCTATCTTACTGTTTCTAAATATATGTTGTTCTATTCATGCTATTGTTTGGTTATCCTACTACTTCAATCACATGCTATTTCACATTATAGTTTATTTTATTGCATCATACATTTCTTTAAGATCATAGTACACAAAACATGAACATGAAATATATTACACAACTACAGAATCTATCTTAGAGATGCAAATGAATTATTTAATTGGCATGACATGATACATCCGAAGTCCTTTAAGCATGAGAACAGGAAAAGTGTGGGTAATAGCAAAAGGAGATGCATAACGTAACACACATAACACACATAGCACAAAAGCATGCCGTGCATCACTTGGAAATGGGTGTCGTCAATGGGCATTGAATGTCGGCCGGAAATGGGTGCCGCATGTCAATCTCATAGTTGCCTAACGTCATAGTGGCACGGGATGCATATAATTTCATTCGCACAACATTCAACAACAGCATTTCATTTCCAATTTCAACACAGCAATAACAATATTAACGGATAAAAATCTATGTCCTAACCCCAACATACAATTGATCAAGAGCCCCATTATAAGAAGAGAATCCCACCCTTACCTTATTCAATTTGAAGCACCATGGATGGAAATCTCTAAGCTTTCTTTCTCTTCTCCAAGACTTGTCTCCTTCTCTTCACAACTTGTTTTCTCCCAAATGACAACACTACACTTCATATCTCTAAAACCCTAATTTTATTATTCAATTGGGCTTAGCTAACACTTCCTCTTCACAACCAATTTTAGGCCCAATAAGATAATTAATCCAAAATAACCAATATATCACTTTTAATAATATTTCAACAATATAATAAATTCCGACTTGTAAATAATATTATTCTTCAACCGTCCGACTAAAATCTGACTTTTAACTTAATAAATTCAAATATGCTTCTTAAAATAACACCGACAATCCAAATTCGACCAATATATCATATTTCCGGTCTAATCTTAATTAATCAGAAAATTCCCAAAACTTCAAATATTATTCCAATAATATTTCTAATACTCAAAATATCAAAAATCTTGATTAAATATCGATCCGCTATCCCGAACTAATACCGACTAAATCGTCTCAAAATACGAAAACTTCACTAAACACTCCGAACGTCTAGATTAAGCAAATAATCGAATTTCTGGGCGTTACAACTCTCCCCCACTTAGAATATTTTCGTCCTCGAAAATCTACTTGACAACACCATCGCAACCATGTCTCGTATCCAATTCTCAAATATCCAAATCGCGTTTGGTAACACTTCAATCTCTACTTCTTCGGCACAACAACGATTCCACAAGAACACAAACACATTACTATTCTTACCAGAATCACAATAATCTACGACCCAATGCAGCATCCTGGCTCATCGCACTTATTCCAACAGTCTATCAATCCAAACATCAAGACAACTTTACTTCACAGACTTCTGACATATAGTCCTTCACTCCTTACAAGTCATATAACAACAGTGTCACACAATGCTTCCGCTGCGCAACTCTGATAATTCTTCTTTAAGTCACTGCCTTGTTAAAACTCCGTTAACTGCATGGTTCACAAATTTTCAATCCAATGCAGACTTTCCTTAATACTCATTTTCACATCGTTGTTTCACTGTTACTTCCAAATCTTTCACCTTGCGACATTCGCTTGCACAAAACTCACTACTCCAAATTGTTTATTTCGTCAAACTCTTACTCAACCACTCCTCTCATCAAGTTACACAAACTAGTGAACGACTAACTTCGCGATACAACATCAATACTCTTTCCTCACTATTAAGATAGAAAGACAAAGCTATAATATCCAACACGATTTTCGCCTACCATTAACAATGGATTGAGGGTGATCAGTTCCCCAATTTGTCAATTAGTATTCGACAACCATAATGGAGTATAAACTGTCGTTACTTTATAATAGCGTCATTTCCGAATTCTCACTCAAATCCATTAACACGTCATAATCTGATAATTCACTTTAGGTTCTTACCACTCCCACAAATTCCGACTCATTATATCTCGTCGATGAGACACCGACATCCAAACATATTACTTAACCCGCTTCATAGTCACTTAGCATCACACAATCGTCAACATTTTTCCATCTTCAAAATTACTTCTATACTCGTACCTCGCAATTCACCTCGTCTCAACCAAAGTCCTCCTCGCGTCAAATTGGTGATAAAATCTTCCCACAATCCTTCTTAACTTCACGTCGCTTTCGAATCCGAGAAACATCCAAAGCTCTCAACAATACTTGCATCGTCGCTTATCGACAACATACCAGGCTATCTCTTACAACAGAAACCTCTTCGAGAAGCAAGGCTTCTCCCCCACTTATCGTCAAACTACTTCCTGCAACAAAACAAATATGTACCAACAGTGTTTCACACACATGTCGCGTACTACAAGATAAAACACTGATATCATTTAATTGTCGTACAAACTCATAAGACTCGATAACTTGGCCGGACAAGACCGACCTGCTCTGATACCACTAATGTAACACCCCATTTCTACCCGGCAATTATATGCAAGAATCAGAGTTTCAAAATTTCTCAACAAACGAATGAGGCATCACATATTCATTTCAAAACAAATCACTTAATCGTATTTAGCGGATACATAGCACTACCTTTAACCAATGAACAAGTACTCAGGCACGTAATACTTTTCAAAACAGAATAACTTCTTTCATTAAAACAGCGGAGTCATAATTCTCAATCTTGGAGTCAATAACGTATTATTCAGCTAAGATAAAACAATAAACAACAACACAGTAAACAACATAAATCATCCCCCCGAGTGCTACGTATCAGAGCGACAACCGACTCGATAAACAGCTACTAAATCTTCATACCCGAACACCTGCACGTTACCAATATAAAGGCAACGGCGAACAAGAGAAAAGGGTGAGATATCAAATCATATAAGTGAGCGTATGATAAATTGTATATTAGGATTCAGACATATATAGTTATCAAATCACCAGTATTAATATTGACATACACTTCATACTTTCACTAACTCACAAATTTCACACACTTCTCATCGCATCATAAGTCACACTACTTCACATTCGCATCAATTATATATATAAACATATCAGTCATTCACTTGCAAGTCAAATCCTGATACATCACGAGTATAAATCACTATTTTAGTCTCAAAACATCACAGCATATAAGTCACTCATCTAGTCACAAAACATCACAGCATATAAGTCACTCATCTAGTCACAAAACATCACATATGCATTTAATTACAAAACATCACATATACAACTAATCACAAAACATCACATATATGTCACACCAGACATATTCAGTTAATCGCATTAACAAATATTGACATCATCATACTATTCATAAAATCATCAATTCACATTTTCACATACTTCTATCATTTAACAAGTCACAATATACAATCACGATATCGTCATAAAACGTCACAACTAAGAATTACATAAGACACATGGGACATGACTCATGTATATGCATGTGGTACCAATCGGAGCTTCAGCCCCCGTCACCAATTGCCCGAATCTGAGGCATAAGGCATAAGCCTTCGTCACTAATTTGCCAATCCAGACCGTCACAGAGTATGCATATGAAATGTGACTCGACAAACAAGACATACACAACATACTCATCACAATCACACATCATCACTAGGCATACACCCACGTCACTTATAATTACCAATTATTAGAGGTAATTCAACGTCACAATTAATCATTCATATTCACTTAGTCACAAAATTATCATCACAAATATATACAACATCACATATTACCAATCATCACGTATTACCAATCATCACAAACATCGTCATGTTTCGACACATCATCGCAAATCATATAACTTCACATATTAACAAAATCATCACAACAAATCGACACATTAAGCCAAGTCAAATTCGTCTTAAAATTCTCTATAAATTATTTGATTTATTAACTCATTAATCCACTATCAATTGACCAAAATTATTCACCTAATATTCTCTAATTAATTATATATATATCCTACGTCACTACCGGTTATCTAAGTTCCGGTTAAATCCTTAATATTCACGAGTTTATTAGTCTTCGGGTTACACTTCCAAGTCACCAAAAACACAACTCAACCCGTTAATTCGGATACAATTTTATTCTTTACCGGTTATTCGATCCGTTCGGTTAAATTCTCAAGATACCGTTATTTACCGACAAGCCGAATAATTAATCGAAGTCTAAGTGTTTTTCAATTAAATAAACTAATTGAGATTAATTCAACCATTAATTTAATCGACCAATTAACATCACAATTTTGACAAAATAACACCACCACGTTAATGTACTAAATACACTTCGCTACTACGTCAATTTTCATCAAATTCCGGACAACTAAATATACCGCTTAATTCGTCTATTTCGATCAAACGAGACTATTTTTCATTTTATTAATTCTATACTACACACTTGCTATCTTACTGTTTCTAAATATATGTTGTTCTATTCATGCTAATGTTTGGTTATCCTACTACTTCAATCACATTCTATTTCACATTATAGTTTATTTTATTGCATCATACATTTCTTTAAGATCATAGTACACAAAACATGAACATGAAATATATGACACAACTACAGAATCTATCTTAGAGATGCAAATGAATTATTTAATTGGCATGACATGATACATCCTAAGTCCTTAAGCATGAGAACAGGAAAAGTGTGGGTAATAGCAAAAGGAGATGCATAACGTAACACACATAACACACATAGCACAAAAGCATGCCGTGCATCATTTGGAAATGGGTGCCGTCAATGGGCATTGAATGTCGGCCGGAAATGGGTGCCGCATGTCAATCTCATAGTTGCCTAACGTCATAGTGGCACGGGATGCATATAATTTCATTCGCACAACATTCAACAACAGCATTTCATTTCCAATTTCAACATATCAATAGCAATATTAACGGATAAAAATCTATGTCCTAACCCCAACATACAATTAATCATGAGCCCCATTATAAGAAGAGAATCCCACCCTTACCTTATTCAATTTGAAGCACCATGGATGAAAATCTCTAAGCTTTCTTTCTCTTCTCCAAGACTTGTCTCCTTCTCTTCACAACTTGTTTTCTCCCAAATGACAACACTACACTTCATATCTCTAAAACCCTAATTTTATTATTCAATTGGGCTTAGCTAACACTTCCTCTTCACAACCAATTTTAGGCCCAATAAGATAATTAATCCAAAATAACCAATATATCACTTTTAATAATATTCCAACAATATAATAAATTCCGACTTGTAAATAATATTATTCTTCAACCGTCCGACTAAAATCTGACTTTTAACTTAATAAATTCAAATATGTTTCTTAAAATAACACCGACAATCCAAATTCGACCAATATATCATATTTCCGGTCTAATCTTAATTAATCAGAAAATTCCCAAAACTTCAAATATTATTCCAATAATATTTCTAATACTCAAAATATCAAAAATCTTGATTAAATATCGATCCGCTATCCCAAACTAATACCGACTAAATCGTCTCAAAATACGAAAACTTCACTAAACACTCCGAACGTCTAGATTAAGCAAATAATCGAATTTCCGGGCGTTACACTTGGAATCTTATGTTTGTGCATCTAACACTTGCACTAACTTTTCACAACGAACGTCGCTATTTGCCTCAAGGTATGTTCAATGTTGAAGATTAAGGATTTTAGGGTTTATATGTTTTGTTTATTTGGGGTTTTCTTATTCTGTTGGTTTTCGGAACTGTGTTGTTTTAGGCTTTCTACATGGCAAGACTGTTGGAGAAAATTTTCTTTTTCCTCTTCCTCTTCGTTTGCAGTAAAACACATTCCATCTCAAATTTTTGTTGGTGAGTTATGAGTTATGGCGCTTCGTATGGGGTTGTCGGTTTGGTTCCACAGTTCGTATTTCACCACCAACTTCGTTATTTGCCTCAAGGTATGTTCAATGTTGAAGATTAAGGGTTTTAGGGTTTATATGTTTTGTTGATTTGGGGTTTTCTTATGGTGTTGGTTTTCTGAACTGTGTTGTTTTAGGCTGAAGATGATAAATATAATTATATTGCAAGGATTGTTGAGTTCTTTCAATATGAAGACAAAGTTTTATAAGGATACATCGTTCTGATTTTGGTATGGTTTATTTCTCTTTTAGTTTATAAAGATTAAATTGATAAACCCTAATCCCTAATCTTTTTTGGTTATTTCCAATTTCACCGCTTCGTTTCTGATTTACATGTTGTTTCCACGTGGATCTTTCTGATGCCACCGATCATATTGGATTCAAGTCTAATGAACTATTGTAGCTGAGAAAAGGATTATGTTGTTGTTAATATTTTTTTCTTCCAGGTTTTGATGTTAAATGATTTTGGAATGTCGAAAGAAATTGAGGAATCCCAGAGATCTAACTCTGTGTGGGACTACAGAATATATGGCTCTGGAAGGTAATGAAATGATAACATGGAAGGTAATGAATTAACGCAATTCGCGAATAGCGTCTCTTGAATTGTTTAGCATGACTTATGTGTCAGCTGTGTGTGTGTGTGTGTATGTATGTATGTATGTATGTGAATGGGTTATCTTTGTTGAACACCTTGAATTTTATGTGGGAATACAATGACATAATGAAATGTAGTTAGAACCTATATGTGTCTGATATACAAATGAAAGAATATGTCAGACTATCAGCCTCTAACAAAATTATTAACAAATAAAGGACTAACTAACTCTATTTTAAGTAAACAACTTTTCTTCCACTCGATATGGAGGAATCATCAAAGCCTTTAAATTGCATGTAAGGAAGAAAACACCTCAATAAACTAGCTTACTCTTGGAATCTTATGTTCGTGCATCTGACACTTGCACTAACTTTTCACAACGAAAAACATAAGAAAATTAGAATCTAAGAATGTAATTTGACAAACCATGTTTTTCTTGGTTCGTGAAAAGAGCAATAAAAAAAATATTTTTAAGGGTAAAAAAAGCACATCACATTATAAAGCTCGCATCGAACTACATATTATACTAATGATGAGGAAGTATAATCTACTATTAAAGTGAGTATGTGCATTTTTTTTATCTTCCCTTTGCAAGCATATAATAAATGATATTCTTTCATTTTAAACATTGTAAGTGATAATGGAGCAACATGATCAATTTTAGATGTAAGTTCATCTTTTTCAAAATAATCAATTCTATAAGCAACATGATCACTTCAATAAGCTTTTATATGATCTATGAGTGATCTATTATGCATAAAATCAAAAATACAAAATAATTCCAACCAATCTCTTAACATTTATAACACTAAACCATAAGTGATAGGAGTTATACAAACAAAATAAACTAATTTTGAGTGACACAATAACTTAAATCACAATTAAAGCTCTATTGATTCATTATATAAATACAAAACAAAATTTTATTTTGAAGATCAGATATAATTAATAGTAGTTGTGCTTGCTAAAAATACAATACCTGACAACCCTTGTCTAATAAGGTTGTTAGCGACTTTAAGGCTTGTTGTGGGGTTTAGAGCTAGCTCACGTAGGGAGATGAGAATCTTTATGTATTTAATATTTGTGTGAATATCACATTATTCATCTCAACTTCAGGGTTGAGTTATTTATAGTTGTATTCGGCCTAGATCCCTAGGCCCTTGGGAGTAGCGACCACTTTTAAAAGAATGTGGGAGTAGATAGTTATCCTATGTTATTTAAGAGAGCATGGTTAATTCTACCTTGACTTCTTCAATACTATTATGGACCAAGGACACGTCATTTTCCATGTTTGCACGCTTCGAGCGAGTCGCCCATAAAGTGGGCCATGTATTCGAGGAAAAGGCATCACATCTAGTAAATGGGTGGTCGATCTAGGAAATGAACGATTAGGAAGACATTTTAGGTGAGATGTTACATAAATTTACTCGCATGTCTCCCCTTTGAGGGCCTTTCACAATTCTATCAATATACAGTCCCTGAAGCACAAGAGCTTTGAAAGGGAAAACTAATTTAGTCGTGTTGTTTCACTCTCTATCTGGTAATCCCTATAGCATTCCTGGGATGAGTTCCTCTTGTATAAGGCGAGCCCTTCTTGTATGAGAAAATACCTCATACATGTGGTGAGTCCCTCATACATGGGGTGACATTGGGATATGTCTCCAGGTGTCAACAATGTGAATCATAGGTCAACTGAGGGAAATATACAAACGTTAGTTGATGGAAAAACATGTGAGGTATTAAATGCAATCTGTAACACCCCGAATTTAATTAAATTGGTTAATTAAATTATTGAAGGATTTAAATATGGATTTAGTGGAATTTGGATGGCCGATATTATTTTAAGGGCACCTTTGGAATTATTAAATTTGAAGTCAGATAGTCGGAAAATAATATTAAGAATAATATTATTTATAAGTCGGAATTATTATATTGAAGGAATTATTATTATAAGTGATATAATTAATTATTTGAGTTATATCTCTTATTGGGCCTAAATGGATTTTGGAGGATATTAAATAAATAAGAATTGTTAACCACTAAGCCCAAATTGGATTTTAAATTAGGGTTTTAGAGATGAGAAAGAGTAGTTGTCATTTTTGGAGAAAACAAGAATAGAAGAGAAAGAGGCAAGTTTTGGAGAAGATGAACAAAGCTTGAAGATTTCCATCTATGGTGCCAATCGGAAGTGTGAATCGGAGACCCATTTGAGTTGCTTCAATTGAGAAGGTAAGGGTGGGGTTCTCTTCCTATAATGGGGCTCATGAACAATTGTATGTGGGGATTAGATGTGTAGATTTATTGCTTTTGCTTGTGTTAATTACTGCTGGAAAATTGAATTTGGGAAGTAATATTGTTGTTGCTGTGTGTGTCATTGCTGTTTGTTGATTGTTACTACTTGTTGGATAATTGAATGATGTCACTATGCAACTGGGCGACGGCGACATGGCTGCTTGCAAAGAGAAGCGGTAATCATGTTACTCTAGCAAAGCACGCTATTCATTTTATATATATATATATATATATATATATATATATATATATATATATATATATATATATATATATATATATATATATGTGTGTGCTATAGTAACTAGCTTCAATCACATGGTCACTTGATGTAATACCTTATTCAATGAAAACTGCTGCTGTTCCTAACCAATTGCGTATAGAAACGTGAGCCATAGCATGTGTGGCTGAAGGACCTCTCTGCTGTTGGTTGCTATTGGTTAAATGAAAATATTAGGCACTATTATATCTCATTGAGTAGAAATGCTGCCATGGATTTACTTTTGGCACAAGGGAAAACGTGAACACCAATTTTATGCCTTTTCATGATGTACTACTTCTTTGGTTGTCTTGCTATCCATACTTGCTGTTCATACATGTTTTTCCAATGTTCTGTTTTTCTATGTTTTCATACTAATATTTAAGATATTATGTTATGGTATCACATGAACTATATACAAAGTGGTGTGCTCTGTATATAATTAATGATAATTTAGAAACAAGTGGTAAGTTATATTAGTTATAGGTGCACAAAAGGGGATTTTACATTCATGAACACTAAAAAGAAAATCGAGACAATGTTCAGTTATTTGGTTTTATTCCTGTTTGCACTGTTTGTTTCTGTTTCTATGTATAATGACATATATAATATATACATGTATATGTACATTGGAAAGTAAGTTTATTAGGAAATGAAATATAGTTTATGAATTGATTAATCATTAGAAATAGTAGATATAGAATTAATAAAATGCAAAACAGTCTCGTTTGATCGAAATAGCCGAATTAAGCGGTATAGTTAGTTGTCCGGAATTTGATGAAAATTTACGTGGTAACTAAATTTAATTAGTAAGTTGTCAGAGTTGTTTTGAATTATTAAGAGTTGTCGATAGAGTTGTTAGAGTCGATAATAAGTTGTCAGAGTTGTTTTGAATTATTAAGAGTAGTATTTTTATTTGTTTTGAGTAATTCTGACATGTTTAGAGTTGTCAGTGTATAACGTCGATGTTTGTTTTTTTATTGGAACTTTAACAATTCATATCTTTGGAACCGTACTCCGTTTGAGTCTCCATTCGAGGCGTTAGAAAGCTAGCGTGATATTCTTTTCAATAAAAATGGTCTTGAACAATAGAATGCTAGAAATTGGAAATCAGTGGCGGAGCCAGGAATTTTATGTAGCCTGGGCAAAAATTTTACACCATTGATTATTCATCTGTTTTAATTTTCACACCATATTTTTACTAATTTTGCCCTTAATTTTACTCCTGATTTTTTCTAAAAATCGACTATTAAATTGAAGGAATACAAAGAAAATAGAGGTTGAGCCTGGGCGCTTGCCCGGGCTAGCTGGGCCTTGGCTCCTCCCCTGTTGGAAATGGAGTAGAAATAGAAGTGAATTAAATTAATATAGTGTGATTATTAATTGGTTGATTAAATTAATAGTTGAATTAATTTCAATGTGTTTAATTGATTAGAATATAATTTGGAATTAGATTAACTATTTGGTTTATCGGTAAATTACGATATTTTGAGAATTTATCCGTAATTGTGTTTTGACTTGAATATGTATGTTGAGAAATATATATTATTACGTCAAGGATGTTGTGTTGATATTGAATCTCTGTGGGTTGTTGGATAGCATTAATTTTAATGATTAATTGCTTGATTTTAAATGTGTATGTTCATATATAATTGACAAAATGAGAATTAACATGAGATAGTATGAATACTAGTGTTAATTGGATTTTGTGAATCGTAATTGATTAATTGACCTTTTATATGTGAATGATATGTATGTGTTGTGAATGTTGTGTACAATTGGTGGATAATTCATCGAGTTGAATTATTGTGATATGCTAAATATTAAGATGGTAGAGATGATCTTAATTGCATATGTTTGATTAACATTGTACATACATTCATATCATGGATGCCTTGAAACAAAGGTGGTTTGCTTTGAAACATAAGCGAGGCTTAGATTCTAAAGTGAATCGGAAGCGGTAAACTATATGTTTACATTTGATGGCTTTGGTCTTGTCCAGATCTGAAGCGTGGCTAGATTCTATATGAATCGGAAGCGGTGGAACTTTGGGTCCACATTGGGTACCACATGCATAGAGTCACATATCTTGCATTGAGTCACATTGAGATAAGTGATGTTTGAATATATGTATTTTATGTGATTGTCATGTGTACATGAGATGTGATAATTGAAATTGGTGATGTTTTGATATATAATTGGTTAAACGTGTGAATATGTGATAATGATGGATTGTGTATATAGTTGGGATAATAGTATTGAATCTTTTGAGTATTATACTATTGAATTTTGTGCTTACTTGAATATGTGAAATTTATTAAATGATACTATTTACATGATTATGGCTTGTTGGGTGATGAAAAGTATGTGAGATTAATGAACTGTAGAAGTATGATGTGTATAGTAGCTATTGATACTGGTGATGTGATGATTTTATATGTCTGAATCCTAATATACAATTTATCATACGCCCACTTATATGATTTGATATCTCACCCTTTTCTCTTGTTTCGCCGTTGCCTTTATATTGGCAACGTGCAGGTATTCAAGTATGAAGATTTAGTTGCCGTTACTCGAGTCGGTTGTCACTCTGATATGTAGCACTCTGGGGGGAACGATTTATATTATTTATGATGTTGCTATTTAATTGTTTTATTTTGGTTGGACAAAATGATAAGTTAACTGAAGATATTTTATTGAATATATTCTTAAGTGATTCCGCTGTGTTTTAATAAAATAAGTTATTCTGCTTCAAAGGTGCTATGTATCCGCTTTATGCGACGAGGTGATTTGTTTTGTTTTGATTATGTGACGCCTCATTTATTTATGGAGAAATTTTTAAAAACTCTGATTTTTATATATAATTGCCGGGTAGAAATGGGGTGTTACACAATCACTGATGATTTATTCTTGGGACAACAAATTGATTTTACTCTTTCACTTGTGTCAGAAGCATGAAATAATAATTAAATAATTAATATTAAACTAATCATATTTTATAATTTTATCAATGTTTTGTCATAAAAATGATATGTCATAAGAAAAGACATTTAAAAAAAAATTACAAAAAAAAATCATAAACTTAAATTGATGGCATAGATTTTACAGGGTCAATTTTTTTTTAAAATTAATAAAATTAAAATTGAAATTAGTATACTTAGGGTTAAGTGAAAATTCATAATTCAAGTGTTGTAAACGGTTATCACGGGAGTGTAACTGGTTACTGCTATGTAGAAAAGCCAAATAATTCAGAAATAAATTATTTTCTTAAGGGTGTAACTGATTACACATTCACAATAAATAATTACCACTGTTATGTTTTTATATGTAGCAACTCTAATCGGTTACAAGTTTTGTGTAACCAGTTAGAGGTGGTTAATTTATATTTTTAGCTTGGCTTACTTATATCACAATCCATTAAAAGTTGTATAAATACCTTGGATGTATCAACATCAATTGTTAATGAAAGTTCATATTCTCACCCTCAATTATACTCTCTCTAATTCTCTCTCTCTCTCTCTCTCTCAACACTCAATTACTCCATTTTCACCAACCTTGTGATTCCAAGTTCTAACATTTGTCATCAAGAGCCTGGTTCGATCAACCAAACACTATGTGCAATATGAATTTTGTCTCCAATGAAAGAATCCCTACAAATCTATCCACTTTGATGCAACGAATTATGACAAATAGTGCAAACAAATGAAAGTATTGTTAGATTACCAAGATGTTCTTGAAGTGATCAAGAATGGGATGAGTCCTCTTGTCGAAGGTACAACAATTGTATAACGAGCTATGCATAAGGAAGAAAAGAAGAAAGATTTCAAGATGCTATTTTTGATCCATCAATGTGTGGATGGTGACAACTTTGAGAAAGTTGGAGATTGTGACTCGTCAAAGCAAGCGTGGAAAATCTTGGAGAAGCGTATGCAGGGGCTGACAAGGAGAGTTTGTGAGGTTACAAACTTAAAAACGTCAACTTGAATTAATTCAAATGAAGGAAAAGGAGATGATCAATGATTTCACGATGAGAATTACTCGGTTGGTAAATCAAGTAAAAGCATGTGTAGAAACGGTTATGAAGCAGAATGTTGTTGCAAAGATCTTGCATTCTTTGACGGCGAGATTCGATAACATTGTCATAACGATTGAAGAATCGAAGGATCTTGCGATGATGAACAAAGAGGGTCTAAAAATATCTCTTGAGGCTTATGATAAAAGACGGATATTGCATTTCAAGCTTGTTTCAATGAGAAAGACAAGAAGTCGAAAGGAAAATGGCCCGTGAAAAGTAAAGGGAATTTTCAAAATTTTGGTGAAAGAGAATCCCAAAATCCGAGAATTAGACTTGTAAAAAGAGTGAAAGCAGCTGCAACAAGAATAGTGGTCAAGGAAACTTTAGAGGTAAAAGGAGAATAATTGACAAGAGTAACATATAATACTTTATTTCTCAAAAGTTCGACCATTTTGCAATAGAGTGCAACACGAACAAGAAGGAAACTCAAGTGGAGGAAGTCAAAGTTGCAAGACAAGAGTTTGATAAGGAGAACACATTATTTTTCATAATCAGAAAGGAGGAATGCAGCAGTAATAGGCTATAGGAAAGTAGCAACAAAAATTTTGGAAACGCTGTAGAAACATAATGTAACTAGTTACGTAAAAGTTGTAACTGGTTACAGGAAGAAGAAAATGTAATGGTAGCTGTGAAAGAATCAGTTCGGTGCTGCGAGGAACGGTATTTGGAATCTAGGTGTTCTACGTATATGACGAGGAGGAAATATTGGTTTTTCAAAACCAATCGTGCCATGAAGAGTAAAGTGAAGTTCCTTGATGACACAACTCAAGTGGTGGAAAGGATCGGTGATGTGTCAATCGAGAGAATGGATGGTAGATATTCTTTGATAAAGGAAGTGACATATATTCCCGAAATCAAGTGTAATCTTCTAAGTAAATGCAAATTACTTGAGAAGGGTTATAAGATTCGTATGGAGAACAAGGCACTACGCGTTATGGATGTAAACGAGGTTTATATCCTTAAAGCTCCTATGTTTACTAATAAAACTTTCATGGTTGAGTTGAATGTTATGGAGCATATGTGTCTTGATACATCGGCTAATTAAAAAAAGTAGAAATGGCTCTATTATCTTGGACATCTCAATTTACGAGATGTCAATGCATTGCAAAAGAATAAAATGGTAATGGGATTGCAATTGATCAACATACCGGCTAAAATTTGTGAAGAACATGGGAAAGAAAAGCAACATAAAGGTAAATCAACAATGGTGTAGGTTGTAGAACCAACCATCATCTTGAGGTGGCGTAATTCGATGTGTGAGGACCGATGCCAGTTGATTCGATTGGTGGCAATATATATTTTGTCATATTTGTTGATGACCATAGTAAAAAGCTATAGAAATACCTAATCAAGAGAAAGGATGGGGTATTAAAAAATGTTTAAGAAATTCAAGTCCATGGATGAGAGGCAAAGCGATCACAAGCTCAAAGTTTCAAAATGGATGGTGGAGGAAAATACGTCTTAAATGACTTTGGAAGGTTGTGTGATCAAGAGGGGATAATACCTAAGGTAGTACCACCCTATCCACCGCAGCAAAATGGTGTTGCTGAAAGGAATAATAGATTGACTATGAACATGGTGAGAAGCATGTTAAAAGGGAAAAACTTGCAGAAAGAGTTATGGGGAGAAGCGGTGTTCACGACTGCCTATATTTTGAATAGGTGCCCAACAAAGAAGATTGAGAAGATACACATGAGGAAGCATGGTTCGAATTCAAACCGAATCCGAATCACTTGAGTTTTCAGTTTTGTAGCGTATCGACATGTGTCAGGGAAGCTTAGAAAAAAGTTTGATGACAAGGGAGAATTGATGATACACATAGGGTACCATTTTACCGGTGGTTACAACTTGTACGATGCAGCAAACAGAAGGATTGTGATCAGCCAAGATGTCATTATCGACAAAATTAAAGGAGTTGCATCAGCCTATAGTTGGCTACCAGAAAGTTGTAACTGGCTACATCATTGAAAATTCAGTTTCTGCAGAATTTGATAGTGTAAAAACATCCCCCGTCGAAGCATGAATTGAAGAGAATGTGAGAAGATCAACAAGATAAATAGGTTTGCCTCCAAGATTCCAAGATTGTGAGTTTTTTGAGACAACAAAGTCAATGATGATGGTGATTTTGTCCATTTTTCAACTATGGCTGAATCCAAACTTGTTAAGATGGAAGAGGCCTTGAGTGATCTAAAATGGATTAGTGCTATTAAGGAGGAGCTGGAATCGATTGTGAAGAACAAGACTTAGGAGTTAGTTGATCTATCAGAAGGAAATAAGTCAATTGGTGTAATATGGATGTTCAAAGTGAAGGAAAATCCCAAGGGTGGAATAATCAAGCATAAAGCTCGATTAGATGCAAAAAGATTTTTTGAAAGAGAAGACATAGAGTTTGAAGAGGTATTTTCACCGGTTGATAAAATTGAAACCAGTAGACTAGTTATTTGTATTATGAATAACAACAATTGGTCCATCTATCAAATGGAAGTAGAACAACTCTTTGGTTTGTTGTGAAAAACCAAGAATAAAAGTTCTACAAGTTGAAGAAAGTGGTGTACGGTTTAAAACAAGCTCCCAGAGCTTGGAACAAGAGGATATTTGGTTTCTTAAAGAAGATTGGCTTCAAGAATTATGTATCTGAACATGGTGTGTATGTGAAGAATGATACAAGTCAAGGTGTGACAATCCTTTGTCTATACATAGACAATTTGTTGATAACGGACAGCGACGAAACGTGCATTTCTAAGTTCAAGAGTGAGCTTATGAAGGAGTTTAAGATGACCGACCTTGACATTATGACATACTTCCTTGGGATTGAGTTTCAAAAGTCCAAGAAGGGACTGCTCATGCACCAAAGAAGGTATGCCCTTGAGATTTTGAAGAAGTTTGAAATGGAGCATTATAATGCTGTCATTACTCCGGCTGAATCGAGGCTATAATTGTCGAAGAATAGAGATGAGCAAGACGTTAATCCAACTCAATATAGAAGGTTGCTTGGATCCTTGCAATACTTGTGCAATACACGATCATATTTGGCGTTTAATGTCAATGTTGTGAGTAGATTCGTGAAGAGACCGAAGGTGTCTCACTTGGCAGCAGTCAAGAGGATTCTAAGATACAACAAAGGATCTATTGGGTGACGTTGTAATGCTCACAAGCTGGAAATAAGTTATTTTATTGAGGTTGTAATCGGTTACCCATTCGTGTAGTAACCAATTACCACTGTTATGTTCTTAGATTTTGTAGCAGTTGTAATCGGTTACAGAGCCCCCTCCCGATCGTAGTTGTGGGGGGTCGAAATGTGGTCATCTCTACCAAGTTCAGCGCCAATCACCACTGAACCAACTAATGATTGGTAGTTAATTTTTATTTTTATCTTGACTTACTTGTATCTCAATTGTAAGTTGTATAAATACCTTGGAGATATCAACATTAGTTGCTAATAAATATATTTTCATCCTCAATTATATTTTCTCTAATTCTTCCTTCGCGCTTTTTCTCCACACTCAATTATTCTATTTCCCCCTTATAATTTTGAATTCTATTAGGAGAAAAAATATGTGAATTCTAAAATAAAGTTCAATTTCATTGTCAATAAAAAAAAGTGATCAATGATTAAGTTTTAAATATAAACCAAAAAATGACGTTATATTCCTTGTTAACCTACAAATTATTGTACGTTAGTTGAATATAAAATTATAAAAATAGAGTTGAAAAGAAGAAAAAGAAAAACAAATCGAAACTGAGCATGATGGGACATAAAGCTTAGATGTTCATTCACATGACTTTTTGTTTTCTGAATGTTTTTTTTGTTTTCGTTTTCTGATTGAGATGTTCATTAAGTTCAATGATGACATTACAATATATTCCTATTTAGTAATATCATAATAATGATATGGAAGAAGAAGCACCATTGAAAAAAAAATTCTCCTTGGAAGGAAAAGTGCTTAGCAAAACCAGGCTGCCCTTGAATTTAATTAAATTATAGTGACTTTTCTTAGCCGAAAGCACATTACCACTACTCTCATTACTCATCATTAGGCGCAAACTAAGCTATGAAATCAAAGGAATGATTCGAAATCTCTATTGTTTATAATAAATTGAAAACTTTTCTACTAAAAAGTTTAGTATATTAATTTTTAATACATATATAAGATTTTTCAATAGAGGTATTCAATTCCATTACAATCAACAAGATTAATTTTGAAGATATAAGTGTCCTTCTAAGGTCCCAACCTTTGAGACATTAATCATCCCTATATAACACCTTAATATGTGAAATTATACTATTAATTGTCTTTGAGTGCAAAATGACTTACACGTAGGTTTCACACTTTTTATAATTAAGTTATGAAAAAAAAAATCTCTTTACGCATATTATATGAATAATTTACATACAAATAGAATTTCTTTAAAATATCATACGACTAAACTCAAGCTAAATTCAACTTTTTACGCATAACATCTCATAAGTTTAAAACGATTTTGATTACAATCAAATAGTTCAATATGATAAATAGTATAATTAGGGGTAACAAAATAGGTCAGGTGATAAAAAAAACTCTAAGGTTCAATAGAGAGAGAGAGAGAGAAATATTTGTTTTACTTAAGGATTATAACACTTAGGTCTGCTTGATTTGAATGAAATACATGCGAGAGAATTTGATGTGAGAGAAAGAGCGAAGAAATATATTATTTCTTCTGTTTGGCTTACCAAAGAATTAAAAGAGATAGAGTAAAATAGCTGGGACCCACCAACTTTTTATTTCTTCTCTCATATGTGAAGAAACAAGGAGAATTTGTGCTAATTGTATAAATTTAAGATTACCATTATTTTTTATATTTCAACCTAACAATTCTAAAATATTTTTATGTGTTCTTTTAGAGTGTGTTTGGTTTCGAAGAGAAGTATGTAAGAGAGAATGAGAGAAGAGAGAAAAATATGAGAAATAGAGTATATTTGATGTATTGTTTGTCATAAGAGAAGTATGAGAGAAATAGAAGAGAAAAAATTGTTCAATATTTTAAAAATACTAAAATGCTCTTAATTAAAAAGAAATTAGTCAAGATTATTTTATTAAATTACTAAATAATGTTAATTAGTTTCATACTCATTTAAATAATTACATTAAATTTTAAAATTATTAATATATGATTAAAATAACACATAATTATTTATAATAAAATTTTTAATTATGTGTTATTTTAATTATATATAAATTTAAATTTATTATTTAAATGAGTATGAAACTAATTAACGTTATTTAATAATTCAATAAAATTAATCTTGATTAAATTTTTTTAAATTAAGAGCATTTTAGTATTTTTAAAATATCGAACACTTCTTTCTCTTCTATTTCTCTCATACTTCTCTTATAACAAACAATACATAAAATCTACTTTATTTCTCACATTTTTCTCTCTTCTCTCATTCTCTCTTCACAACTTCTCTTCTAAACCAAACACACCCTTAATCGATATTGGTCCACTTACTATTTCTTTTAGACAATTTCTTTGTACACTCCCTTTCACATTTTCACTTATTTCGGAGATCCATTTTCTAAATCACTCTTTTTTAGTTTTTTCGAATATGCATCTTCGAAAATATATTTTTTCCAATTTAAACGTTAGATTTAAAATGTTAGGTGTTTTTTAGGAGATGTATATCCAAAAAAATCTTTCCAAATACAATTTGGAATATTGATTAATTTGGATATGCATATCCGAAGTATTCTAATATTCCAAAAAAAAAATATTTTATTTTGAAAAAATATTTATTTATAACATAGTTATAATATAATTAGAGTGAGTTATTATTAATAAGAAATAACTTAAATACAAATTGTTCTAGTAATAAAAATATTAAGTAAAATTGTAATTTTGTAATAATTTATTTGTCAATTTTTTTAAATTATAAAAATAATTATTTTTTAAATGGTATATTTTTAATATGCGGTTAAATTATAAAATAATTACTTTTTTAAAATTATAAAATTAATTTGTCACAGTATTATGCGGTTAAATATTTTAATTAATTATATATTTTGATAAAAATGATATATATTTAATTATATATTTTAATTAATTATACTATTAATACAATTGATTGACTTTGATTTTAACTTTTTAATAAATACTGAATTTTTTCGGATATGTATATCCGAAAAATCCCAAGATCGAAAATTGGGTTATTTCGGATGTGCATCTCCGAAGACACCTTTTTTATAAAAAAAAAGGCTTCTTCGGATGTGCACATCCGAAATCACCTTTTTTAAAGAAAATGTGCCTTTAGAAATGCACATCCGAAATATAGGGGTATTTTTGAAATTTCGTAGCAGGTTTGTAAGAAGCCATATGAGTGTATAAAGAAATTGTCTTCTTTTATTATGTTATATTTAGCCCAGTCCATTAGTATATGGTCAAACCCTAGTATTTATATTATAATGTTGTTTCCTTTTGAAGATATGAAATGAAATTATGTTCTAGCTGTTTTACGTTTCTCTTCATTTAGCTCTTAGATCTGAATGTTATCTTTACTATAGATTGTCATTGGTGCTTTCGTTCCTTGTTCTCATGGATCCTCCCAAACCACCTAACCCTTCTTCACGTGAAATAGTTGATGAGACTGTTCATATTGTTGTCCATATAGCACAACTCCATCTAAACAATGTTTTACAAGATACCCAACAACAATTGGACGAACGATTTGAACAATCTAATTCGGACTTGCAGCAACAAATCAGACAGCTTCATACAAGGTTAGACAACAAAATATCAACTCGCAAACTCTAGGAATAATTCTCTCATATCCATTCTAGCTAAGTAAGCAGAACAACGCGCGGTTTAACCCAACCCCCCTTTTCTAGTCCTTCAGTTTCAAACCCAACTTCAAGGGTTCTGACCCCTACCCAAACACCCATGCGTCATTCAACCACCTTCTCACACACCCTACCACAACCTACTGTTTCGATTAACCCACCACATACAGCGACCCAAATTCCACCACTCTTCCCACTGTATATCTCATCCCCTCTGCTTTTATTTCAACCCCCAATACACTATCCCTATTACTCAATAGATCCCTTACTCCCAAATGTCTCACATACCCCATTTACCCCCTTTTAAAACCCCAAAACTTGAACTTGCTCAATTTGATGGTTCCAACCACTTGGAATGGTTATTCCAAGTTGAACAATTTTTTAGTTTCTACAACATGCCTCCTGAAAATAGATTATCCTTAGTTTCTTTCTATATGAAAGGCGATGCGTCGGGCTAGTTTAAATGATTACATCATAATCATTTAATCACATATTGGTTTTCATTTATTAATGCGTTGCAATTAAGGTTTAGAACTTCTACTTTTAAAAACCATCAAGATGAGTTGTTTAAATTAAAGCAAGATCGGTCAATGGTAGATTATCATACTAAGTATGAGAAGCTTGGTAACTAAGTTGTAGATTTTCCTCCTGATGCTATTGTGAATTGTTTTATTTCTAGTTTAAAACTTGAAATTCGCAATGAATTGGCCATTCAACGGCCTGTTTCTATTTCACAAGCAATTGGTCTTGCGAAACTGATTGAATCTAAATTCATGGATGCCAAACCAAAATTTCAAAAACCCTTTCCCACACCCTTCAACAAACCAAATACCCCTATTTCCAATACTGTCAGCAAAGACCATAAACATCCATCTTCCCCTTAAATTACCAAATTACCCATAAAACGCCTTTCTAATGCGCAAATGCAAGAATGTTGCACTCAAGGCCTTTGTTTCGATTGTGATGAAAAGTTCATTTCGGGTCACAAATGTGCTTCTAGCCGTTTTCTTTTACTATTGGTTGAGGATGAAAACCCGGATTTGCAAACCGAAGAGGATACCTCTCATGAAGAGGATAATGATACTGAAGCAAATGACACCTATTTTTAATTATCGACCCAAGCATTGACGAGGCAGTTCTCTACACAAACACTCAAATTTCAAGGCCTTATTGGTGTACTTCCCGTGATGGTTCAGGTAGACACGGGCATTACTCATAATATTCTCCAACCCCTGATTGCCTACCACTTTCATCTTTAGACTACTTCAATCCCTCAACTTTCCTTTATGGTTGGTAATGGTTCCCATCTTCAATGTGAAGGTATTTCTCACAATGTCCAGCTTACTCTCCAAGAAAAATCGTTTTCACTTCCTTTTTACCTATTACCTATCGAAGGTGCAAACGTCGTTTTAGGAATGACTTGGTTATGTACACTTGGACCTATTCAGGCAGATTTCTCTATTCCTTCCATGACATTCAACCATAAAAATAGCCAAATCACCCTTACAAGTGACCCAAATACCCTACCTACACTAACCACCTTCCACCAGCTTAGAGAACTCATGCATACAGATTTCATTGCTTCTTTTCACCTAATGACTTTCCACCCTTTTGAAGTCCCACTTAAACCTTGCCCAAACCACCAAACAATAACTCTAATGGACCCTAACATTGTAAGCCTCATTAACCAATACCCCACGGTTTTAATGGTACACATGGTTTTCCCCCTTCGCGCCCTTATGACCATCACATCCCTTTATCACCAAACACCCCTCCCATTATGTCAAACCTTACCGATACCTCATTCCTAAAAAGGATCCATGTCCTCCCTCATTCATGAAATGTTACGCGAAGGATTAATCGTCCCTAGTAATAGCCCATTTTTATCCCTTGTCATTCTTGTTAAAAAGAAAGATGGCAGTTGGCGTTTTTGCGTAGACTATCGTGCACTTAACGCAATCACAATAAAAGACCGATTCCCCATCCCAACCATTGATGAACTCCTAGATGAATTAGTAAATGCTAAAGTTTTTACTCACAGAACAACGTTTAGAACAATTGATGGCCATTATGAATTCCTAGTTATGCCTTTCGGCCTAACAAATGCTCCTTTGACATTTCAGGCAACAATGAACAAATTATTGTGTCCTTATCTTTGCCAATTTGTTTTAGTGTTCTTTGATGACATTCTCATTTACAGCTCTTCAATGAGTGACCATTTGGTTCATTTAGATATCATATTTAACTTGTTAAAATCAAATTATTTTTGTGCAAAATTTTCAAAGTGTGTTTTTGTAGTGCAAAAGGTTAATTATTTGGGCCATATTATCTCACAGGGTGGTGTTGCTGTAGATCTAGATAAGATTCAGGTAATTTTGGATTGGCCTATTCCACGTTCTATCACGACACTACGCAGTTTTCTCAGTCTCACCGGTTTTTATCGACGCTTTATGCGCCACTCTCGCCGCTTCCCTCATCGATTTATTGAGTTCCACTAAATTTTCATGGAGTACAGAGGCTAGTGTAGCCTTTATAGAATTGAAAAACAAAATGACTGACGTGTCGGTGAAATTTCGCCATTACATAAGCCGTTAAGAAGTGGCATCAATACCTCATCAGCCACCCCTTCCAAATCTACACAAAACAAAAAAGTTTAAAAGACTTGTTATTACAAAGAATACAAACACCATAGCAACAAAAATGGGGTTCAAAACTTCAAGGTTTCAACGTTGAGAAAAGAACCATTAAATGGACGACAAATATTTGTTAAGGCCAGTGTATATAGTATAGAAAAAAATTTAACTATGACATCGGTCATGACAAATCACTGAGGTGAATGCGCATTTTTTATATTACATTATTTTCAAAGAATATTAAAAATACATTGTATACAAGAAATCCATCATGTTTCATTCCATTTCATCCATTAGTTATTTATCCAAATAATGGATTCTTGTTAATTACCACTCCGTTCCATTTCATTCCATCCCATACCAGCAATCCAAACATACCTTAAGTCTCAAATATCATGACAATAACAATAACAACAACATCATTGGCAACAACAACGACTACAAATACATCAACAACAACGTGGAGAGAGTTTTACAAACTGAAAAATTCATGAGTGAGTCAAATAAAAGTGTTGGTTTGAGGTTCGAGCTTCCCTCCTCCTTGGAGAAGATGTTGTTTGAGTTTGTTAGGTGGAGAAAATGATGTTTTGTTCGCTAGGGTATAAAAAGTGAATGAAACTTAGCATTATGTTGAGTGAGTAAAATATTGTTTAGAGTTTACATTTCGGTTTTCAGAAAAACCGAGAGAACATAACCGAGGTAAAAACTATGTTCAATTTAATTATAAAATATTAATCAACATTTAATGTCAATTTTATGTAAAAAAAAAAACCTTAGGGATAAGATGATTTATAAATAAAGGCAAAATTTTGGTTTTAAATAAAGCATAAATTTGCAGAAGCTAGGAATCAAAGCTCAAACCCTGATCTATATATCCTGCCGGTTTTCTACAAAATTGATAGATAAGATTAAACTTTAAAAAAATAACGCGTTTCAAGTTATTTGACATCGAATATTCATTGACTGAGGTGAAAGCTTTGTTATGAAATGTATTATCTGTAGTAATTTCATTAACTATGAACTTGTGGAATCTTCTGATGTCGCCACGGTAAGTACCCTAGTAGTAGTGGGAAGTACGAGTGATGTTAGATTGGAGGATGAGTTCTGAATCTCTAGCCTAACGTTCATAAAATCGCCTTTAGACTCTGACGTAACTTTACATATGGATCTAAGATTCTTCCTTTTGATATTTTGTGGAGTTCTCGAGTGAATTAGAGATCTGAATTTTGAGGAATTGGATCGAAAATAGTGATTGATCGAATCGACTATGACAGATCTCCGTGTTCGCTTTTGAGTGTTTCTTGATTCTGAGATCTTAGGAAGTTGCAAACGGTGAAGTTGGAATTGTGAATTTGTGAAAAGCATGGAAATCGAAAGTTAATTTTTTCTTGATTCGTTGACACCAAATCTCAACCATTAAAAAAATTGATCAAACAGTCATATAAATAGCCTATCTTTTAGACAAAAAATTAGGCTATATATTTTTTTAATTATTTAATTTAATTTAATATGACCGTTGGATCAATTTTTTAACGGCTGAGATTTGGTGTCAAATTAAACTTTGACGCCTTGGTATCATTTGATCATATCCTATATATATATATATATATATATATATATATATATATATATATATATATATATATGGAGCATATCAAGTGAGAGCATTTTTAAATGAGAGATGAGAGGAAGAAATATCAACCATTGGATTCATCAAGAGAGAGAATGTTACTACATTAATGAGGCTATTAATTTCTCTCTCTTGATAAATCCAATGGTTGATATTTCTTCCTCTCATCTCTCATTTAAAAATACTCTCACTTGATATGCTCTATATATATATATATATATATATATATATATATATATATATATATATATATATATATATAAAAAGGAGGATCAAATTACACCATAAGAGTTACATCACGAGTTCCACTCGTTCATAACTTCATTTCGAATAAATATTTCTTGAAATTAATCGTTGAATGGAAACATACTATCATATAGACCACCCATACTATAAAATTTGAGATTAATCTATAATAATTTACTATATCATAAATATATTCAAAGATTAACGTCAAAATCAACTTAATAACGATCTTATAATTCCTATCGAGAGTTTTCATATATTTTATAGAATTATTGCATTAAGAAAAACAATAATGCAAGGGCATTGACTTTTTCCATTTAGAAGTATAAAAAGTGAGTTGAATTCATGTACATTGCAAGCAAAAGCAACTCATGATGCATAGCACTTTCCAAACTCAATTTTATAATCCTTAAAATAACATGTTAATGTTAACAACTCCTCACTTCTTCTCCATCATATCATAAGTTGTTGAAAACCCACTTTTTCAACCATAGTTTCTCTCCTCCACCTTCAACCACGTTTTTGCTTTTCTCTTTTCCCATAATCTCTCCATCTTCGAAACTAGATCACAACCTTCATCACAAGCTTTCTCCGATTCTATTCTAACCTTAACAACAACAACATCATGCAAGTTTGATCCAACCTCTAAATCTTCATATATATGTTCAACTTCCCTAGCACCTTTCTCTAGCTAAGTCTACAAACCTGGGTCCTTCTTTTCCTTCCATTCCTTAGAAACAAATTTATAAAAACCAACCAATTATGTAACTGTACCCTTTAGCACCTTAAATCTCCAACAACAACAAAAAAAACCAAAAAAATTATTTTTCTTTCACTTGGAAAATTATGTAGTGTTGTTATTTTCACTAATATTTATCCGCTATCTTTTTTATTGTTTTTTTAACCAAAAAAAAGAAAAGAAAAAAAAAGGAATGACGGAATCGGAAACAGGAACACCAACGGCGGCGTCAGTGCCACCAACACCGGAAACTCCGGGAGGGCCATTATTCTCGTCGGTGAGAATTGATTCACTTGACCGTGAGTCTTTTGCAATGGGGAGGTGCAACATGTGTTTGCCGGGTGCTAAAAGCAATGGTTGCATCGGTGTTCGAATTCCCAGTGTCTCTCTCACTCAGAAGGTAACATCTCTCTTTATTTCATCTCTTTTTGGTCAACGAGTTTTTTTTTTCTTTTTTTTTTAATTTCTTTTTTTTATATATATATATTTTTTTTTTCTCATGCCACCGCCCATAAATTAATTCGATTTGATTTATACCTAGCAATGTCAGATTAAATTAACTGTTTCATGTGAGTTATTTATTAAGAAATAAAAACAGTAAACCTTGACTAAAATATAATAGATAACATTTTATATAGTATAGTGTGTATTAATATTATTAGTTTTATTAACAGTTAGGCATAGACAAAAATAATTTGGTTGTATTTAATGATTTTTGAGAGTTTGTTTGTATGTTACGATGTGATGAGATGAGATATGCATGATTGGGATATCATCAAAATAATGCAAAATATGTGAAGTAGTATTCTTTACACGCGTTGTACTATATTCTTTGGACTCTTTAATATTATTAATACTCTTCGCTGTCTTTTTTATGTCAAATAATTAAGTAATAAAATATTTATTTTAAAATTCAACTACCTTTATTTTTTTAGATGGCCTCCCTTTTAATTTAAAATATAAATAAATAGTTTAATGCATTTAATTTAAAATTGAAGTGAGAATGTTCAATTTTTTATTTATATTTAAGATCAAAAGGATTATTTATTTTGCAAAATTATATGAAGTGTGTGACATTTGAATTAAATATATGTAATCCCTCAATTTTGAAAAAATAATTTACCCTTAAATATAAGCTTATTTTAACCTTGTAAATATATTAATTGAATTTACTCTTTAAGTAATCATTTAATCAATATTTCTAAATTTTCTAAAATATGAGAAGTTAATATTAACTATATAAATATATTTAAAAAGTGTTTTAGGTATATATAATTATAAAATAAATACAATTATTAAATATTTATCTTAGAGACTTGAGAAGTGTTCCCTATTTATTTTCGGATTAATAGTTATATATTTTAAATCTAACACAATTATACGTTTGTCGATGATGTTATTTTATTTATAATTAATATAAAAATTAAATATTTTTAAATATAATATTTATGATTAACTGATCGTCCTGGCATTAATTAAATTTTAATTTTTTTATAAAGGTTCCATAACTATTTTTATTGCGGTATCTAATCATTTCCATATTATTATAAGTAGGGGTAGTGAATGAACATGTCCATTTATGTTTAAGTCTGTTCTACAAATGTCCACAAAAAAAAGATTTGATGGGACCATCAAAGCTAAGGGTGCATACCTAAAACTTTGATCCGTTTTACAAAAAGTGAGGGCGGGTAGACTAAACCCGCAGACACTGCATTTTTTAAGACTAAAAATGCAAAATTTATGTTAATGTATGTGGCGTAAAAATCCGCGTAAAAAACGGAACGAGGCGGAGCGATCACACTAGAGGATGAGGACATAAAACTTTGGTCAGCCCTGCACAAAAGTGCGGGTAAAATAGATATGCCCAACAGACCGAATCCGTTTTGCCACCCCTAATTATAAGTCATCTTAAAATAAATATTGTCTTGTTTCATGTCACCTAAATCGTTTTTTAAATATGTTAATTAATTCATTAAATAATTGTAATTAATATAAGAGAGTAGTTAGTAAAGTATACAATATTTGTTATTTCTTCTGTCCCACGATGAGTGATCTATTTGATCATTTTATGCATATTAAAAAAAATTGTATAAAAGTAAGAGAGAATAATATTTTTATTATAGTATCTGATGAAAATTTTATAAATTAGAAGATAGAATTAAAAAAAATGTGTCGAAAATTAAAATGAATCATTTATTTTAAAACACTATTTTATTTCAAATAAATCATTCATTATGGAATTATGGGATTGATGAGATGGAGTACACTTTTTTCTTATTTTCACCCTCTAAAGGTGTGCTACATCCATTGCCCAATTGTAGCATTTGGACCACTCAATACTCAAGTATACATGTTACTTCCTCTATTATTTATTATAAATTATTTTTAAAAATTATATTTTTTAATTTATTTGTATAATTTTACTAGAACTATTCTTCAAATGCATTTCTTATTTTAAAATATATTAAAATATATTATTTTGAGCAGAGTTATCTTCAATTTCACACATTTCAATATATTTTTGTCGGCCTTCAAATGTATTTTCATACAGATAAGGTTATGGATAAAAGCAAATTCATTTGAAATAAAAAACAAAAGATGGATAATGGCTTATGAGTATATAGGATTTCATATTTAATCTAATATATAGAAATATAAATTATTTAAAGCATTGTAAAAAAAATATTGTTGAGGTTGAATAAATTAGTGGATAACTCTATCGATATTTATAATAAGTAAGTTGGAATATCAATATCACTTTAAGTTTAAGTCGTAAGGAATAAATATCAATTTCCTCTTAGGTTGTTAGTATTTATATGGTTTTGGAGGTTCAGTCTTCATAAGACCAATTGATCGATAAAAAAAAAAACACTGCACTTTTATTTATGAGTTTGAATTTAAAGGGAGTAAGAGAGAGTTGGAGAAAACTTTCGAAAATAAAATTTTAAAAAAATATATAAAAAATATTTGACATTTAAAAAAATTGTTTAAAATGATAAAAGAGTTATTATCATTACTATATTTTTAATGTTCATAATATTATAACGGCTTAAAAGATATTTAAAAAATTTATGGAAGTCTTCAAAAATTCTGTAAAACCCTCACTTCACTACAATTTTTTAGTTCAACAATTTTATAGGACTTTTGGTATGAATAAAATCAAACCCTCCAAAACTCTTTACTTTATATATTAATATTAAATTTATTTTAATTCAAAATATTAATGTGTAATAAAAAAATCTAATTAAACTTAAAGTTTATAATAATAATAATTAAAGTAAAAAATATTATAGAACTGTTAAAGAAAATTAATTTTTATTAAAGAAATTATTTATAAAATTTTTAATATAAAATAAAGTTAATATATAAATATTTGTAAACAAATAAATTATTAAAGATAAAAATTGAAAAATATAACGAAAGAAAACATATTTATTATTTGTTAAGATCGAAGAACGGTATCCAAATTTTATGCTACATTTGTCATTGGAGTTACTCTTAGGGTGTGTTTGGTTCGGGGTAAATAGAGGGGAGGGGAGGGGAAGGAATATTTTTAATTAAATGTGTTTGGTTCAAATTTTATGAGGGGAGGGGAGGGAAGGGGAGGGGAGCAAAACCCCTCCAAAACACACTTTTTGCATCCCTCCAAATCGGAGGGATTTGGAGGGGAGGGGAGGGAATCTCAATTTTAATATTTTAAAAATTATTATAATTACTATAATATCCTCAATTTTATTTTAATATTTCAAAATTATTCATTTTCTTTTGTATTATTGCTCTCTTATGTGTGATTTTTCTCGATTGTTTCTATTAACTTATTATAATTATTCTCCATCTTTAAATTATATTAAATTTTTTGTCTAATCATTTCACTTTTTTGATTTTTTATAACTCTTTTATGTTTATTTATGTTTTTTTTTCTAATTTTGTTATGTATACTATCGTATTTTCTTTTATATCAAATTTTAAAATTTTCATTTTAATTAATTAATTTATTTTATTAAAAGATTTAAACCATTTATATTTAATAATAAATTATTTTATGTATTTTGTATGTTAAATAATTCATTACGATTTCAAAGTTGTTATCAACATATAGTTTAATTTGTTTTTAATATTTTATTCGAATTAAGTGAACTCAATTTTTTAACGTTATATAGTAAATTATAACTTTTTAGTCACTCAATATTAGAAATTTTACTAACAAAAAAAATATGTATAAATTTTTCACATTTGAATATCGTACTGTATCATAATAAGGATAAAAATGTAAATTATTAGTAAAACCCCTCCCCTCCCCTCCTGAACCAAACATATTTTGAATTAAAATCGCTCTCTTTCCCTCCCCTCGTTTGAACCAAACACCCATCTGATTAAAAAAATCTCCTCACCTCCCCTCCTCTTCTCTCCCCTTCTCTCCCTTTCATTAAAATCACTTTCCTCCCCCTCGCCCTCGTTTGAACCAAACACACCCTTATGTTTCCTTGTTTGCCTCCGGTCTATTAATAGGAATGAATTCGCTTTTCTTTCTGCATGGACCATAACTTATGACTATTAATGTGCCTTTAAAGCTTTGAATTTGTGAACATTCCTACTAGCCATCGGACCCGCCTATATTACTTACCCCAACTTGGTCCTGCCTCATGGGATACTTTACAATCGGAATGGATTCTCCAAAATTTGGGTTTAAACCCGGCCTAAATTTCTTATCATATGCAAGATGCTTTAAGTATGAATCAAATTGTACATAGTTTTTCAAGTATAAGACCAATAAGGCGAGATGCTTTATGTGAGAAATGAATTGTACGCAGTTTCTCTAGCATGAAACATATAAATGCGATATTACTTTATGTGAAGAGTCGGATTGTACACAGCCTCTTAAGCTTGAGGTCTGTATGTGAGAAACCAAATTGCACACTATTTCCAATCGGGATAGACATTTGGCTTTCCGAAGTCGCGGTCGATCTTATATGGATTTTCTTCCTGTCCCTTAACCTCATACTTTTACTTGGGAATTAGGCTTAGTTAGCCTTAATAATTACTTAATTCTTCAGGACTCACATAGAATTCAGACTATCATTGAGCATGAATCCCTAGAAATGATGTGACTGGAGGATCACTTTTTTCATCAAACATCGCTAAACCCGTGCGTCCTAAATATCTGATGTTAAGGATAGCAATCCGCAGGGTCTTTAAAATTGTTTTAGATCATGCAGGATAGCACAAAAATATTGCAGCACAAGTCTCTATAAAATTGTTTAGAAAAGCTTATAAACAGTGTCTAAAAGTTATTTTCATAAGCTTTGTAAGTAAAGACCAAGTGTGTTTGGGTATAGATGGAATGTTCTAAATGTAGATTTTTAATCTGTATATTTCCAGAAAAATCATTCTAATTTGTATGACTCTTTTCACAGATTGGAGCAGAGTTTGTAGGAACATTCATACTGATCTATGCAGCAACAGCAGGACCAATAGTGAACAACAAATACGCTGGAGCAGAAACACTCATGGGAAATGCAGCCTGTGCTGGTTTAACAGTCATGTTCATTATTCTCTCAATTGGTCATATCTCAGGTGCACATCTCAATCCATCACTCACCATTGCGTTCGCGGCGTTTCGCCATTTTCCATGGGCACATGTTCCGGCCTACATTGCAGCACAAGTCTCTGCATCGATCTGCGCTTGTTATGCTCTCAAAGTTGTTTATCACCCTTTCCTCTCTGGTGGTGTAACTGTCCCTACTGTTAGCATTGGACAAGCTTTTGCATCTGAGTTTATCATCACCTTTATTCTCTTGTTCGTTGTCACTGCTGTTGCTACTGATACTCGCGCGGTTGGTGAATTGGCTGGTATTGCTGTTGGAGCTACAGTTTTGCTCAACATTCTCATTACAGGGTATAGAAACTTTTCTATGACATTATTGAATATTGATTTGTATTTTGATTTCATATTATTCCTTTGTTCTTGTTTTAATATTGTAATTAATGTTTTAATTTTAGGCCAACAAGTGGTGGTTCGATGAACCCAGTGCGCACCTTAGGTCCAGCGGTTGCAGCAGGAAACTACAAACATATCTGGATATATTTGGTGGCGCCGACGCTTGGTGCGCTTGCTGGTTCTGGAGTTTATACGCTTGTCAAGCTGCGTGACGATGAAGCTGAACCGGTGCAACCAGTCAGAAGTTTCCGTCGCTAGATCTGTCTGCGACACTTGTCTTTACAGTCTACACCCCACTGCTCATGTTTCAAGCTTCCTGTATAATAGTATATAATTGAATTAAATAAAAAGTGGGGATCTCTATGATTGTGTGTGTGTGTGTGAATTTGTGTGTTTTTTGTTTGTGTTATATAATGTGACATGGTAAGTTTGTTTGATTGATGTGGATTTTCTAAGGGGCTAGTTATAGCCATGGTTTGTATTATGATTGATGCACCTTATAATGAATTATGTGTTTTGTTGTGTGTAACCTTTTTTTCTTTTGCCTTGATACTATTTATTTCTTGAAACTGATATATCATGTGATATATAGTTTAGGATTATTGAAGGAAATATAAATGTCATAACCATGATCATAACCATCACACACATGATGCTAGTGCTAGAGAATCATTTACAGGTTCAATTTGTGACACAATGGTCGTGTCTAATAAAGTAGGTTTCTTTAACCATTATTTTTCACTAGAACAAATATAAATATTTCAACGAGTTTTCACCTCAGATATATGTAAAATCAATACGCGAAATTTATCTCTTTGGTTGAGAACTTAAACAGATGAGAAATCTATTCCAATAGACACTTTTTTTAAAGAATTAAAAAAAAATCGTTTCTCTCGTCGATTGAATAAGCAATTTGTTATGTTCGAGAATTAGAAATCGATGTTTCAGCTTCTCGAAAAAACTAGAAATGATGAGAGTATTATAATAATGATTTTGAATGGTGACTCTAATCTCCTTTACGACGTTGCGGGGTGGACTTGCATGTTTAGCACTCCAACGCCCAAGTTAGATCCAGATTCAAGATGAGTAAAGTGAAATTCGAGATCAGAGATTGTGTACCTTTTCATCGCATCTGAATTATTTTTATATTTGGGCCGAGTAGAGTGGACCTTTGATGGATTGGATCTTGCTCAATTTGGCCTTTAGCCGGTCCAGAACAGTTTCTCTAAAGGCTTGACCGGGCGCTGAAGGAGTCTGTGTAAGCCTTAAATACCATTGATCGGCTTGTACATCTTAGTCCAGTATGAAATAGAACTGAATCGCAGAGGATTAGTTTTGAAAAGTAATGAGAAACAGACGCATTTAATGCAGTTTTATCGCATATAATCTTAATTACCCATTCCTGACTTGTGGGATGACGTGACCAGTTAAGGTATGGTGCAGTTCGTAGAGTGCTTGAGTGCACCTGAGTTTGTCGTGTTTCCGTGTGTTGAATTATAGTAATTGATCTTGAGATCTTTGTTCATAGTTGGTCTTAGATCTTTCAACTGCCATATTTTATAAGTATGGTGAGTTAAACAATTGGAAGTTTTTTGCACCCACTAGCTTTCAATTTTTCGGTTACTCTTCCAGAGAGATGTCATTGTTCCTTTTATCTAAGAGCACCATCAGAAGGTACTCGAAGTCTTTGCTTAAAGCTTTTGTCTTTTTCCACTTTTTTCGATTCATCAATCTCTTTAAACCAGATACCCTCCTAACTCGAGCTTTCTCATCGGCCTTTCTTGCTTTTAATTAGGATGAGTGATAACGTTGTTGATTTAGTGAGTGATTATAAAGTGGAAACTTCATTTGAATCATCCTATGGTGATTTTGATGATAGCGGTCACACGGAGCCAAAAAGTATATCTTTATCTAATGATTCAAGGTTTGAAGAGATGTATGAGGTTTCTTTGGAGTAAGAAAACCTTTCTTTTGGTTCGTTGGACGCCCTTATATCGAATGTTTGCAAGGAACAAACCACGTCGAAATCCAAATGCCCATTCCTGTTTTATCGAAGGAGGAAGTGTTGGACAATTTACGAAGGATGGAGCGCACTAAAGATTTCTTTCAAGTTTTTTTAAGAATTGAAGGTTGCAAACTTAATGTTGTTGAGGTGTTAGAACGCTTAATCATTTGACTCGGTCGGGAACACCGATGTATGATTGGTTAGATTGGCAAGCACCTTTTCGGCTTTGAGCACTAGGGGCGTCTTGCATGATGCTGACATTGTGGTTGGCGATCCTTTGGGGGAGTTAGTCCTTCTTATGCTAGAGGATAGAAGGATATGCAGTACTTTTCTGACTACATGGCTTCGTTCTATGAGTGCTTGTTTACAAGAATATGACTTCAGCTGCCCTTTTTTGAATTTTAGATGTCCATCCTTAAACATTTAAAGATTTCCCCATCCCAACTACATCCGGAGTTGTGGGCGTATGTGAGGTTTTTCAATTATGTGTTGAGCATAAGTCTTGGAAGCCACTTATTCGCTTATTCTTTGATCTTTTTCGTCTCAAGCGTACTTCCCTAGATAACTTTCACAACTACGGGCTTCTTTAGCTTCACCTATTTGTCTCTTGGTTCTACCCTTACATGCCTCTCTGTTTTGTGGTTTACACCATTTTTTGTTATTCCCCTCTAATTCTCCTCAAGATTTTCGGATTTCGTATCTGAAGTATTGGTCTAAGATCCACTTCAACCGGAATGTTGGCTCTTATTGTACCCAGTTGGGTTCTCCTTCTCTGGTCGAGGTGACAATAGGGAGGAAATTCATTTTTGGTTATAAGGAAGAGTTCGGCCCTGGCTAGGTGCCTCCTACCAAAAAGTGAGGAAAAGATTTATTGATACTCACACCATCTTAAGTGTAGTTAATCTTGAGGAGACGAGAAAAGTCTTTACTGAGAATGGGCCTTCACGCTTTTTTTTACATTCGTGATCTCGTTTTGCAGATAGCTTGGACAAAATAAGTAAGCTGAATATGTTCTATCTCCTGGAAGATGCTTCAGGAATCCTAACTAAGATGAATATGGAAACTTCTTCTTTTACTTTTGTTCTGACTCCGACTCATTCTCTTGTCCCGGATATAACAAGTTTTGCTTTTGTGTTTGAGGTGGGTCATCTTGTGGATGTTGCGACAATTTTGATAATGGTGGAACCATATTTGCCTCCAGCTTCAACTAAAAGGGGCCGGTATTAAGAACATTCGTCTCTCAAGGAGGAGGTTTCTCCAAAGCAGAATCACATTTTTTAGGGTAATGCTTTTAGGGAGATGACTCCCTTTATAAAGATGCCAGATATTTTTTTCTTCCCAACTTCCACACACTCATGAGGAGGCTTCCACCACTGTTTCAATATCACATTTATTCTTCTTCCATAATCTTCCTGAGGGAGATAATATGGAAATGGCTTCTGAATTGGCTAATAGCATGTTCAAAGCTGCCTCTATCTTTTCTCCCGTCTATGCTGGTCGAGGTGATGTATTGGCCCTGGGCGATCCCTTTAATGAGATGGATACTTGAAAAGGGAAGATTAAGGTTATGGAATTGAAGTAAGTTAATATTAAGAATGAGCTTTTGAAGTTAAAGATGATAACTCTTTGTGAGTGAGAGAGAGATAGAGAGAGGTGGTGTAAATACATGGCTCTCCTTCGTCTTTGGTGGCTCGTGTGACTAAAATGGAAAGATCTCTTCAAGATGCGGAGAAGCGATACAAGGTTGTTTCTGATTCTGTTAAGGATAAAGCTCGTCAAGTGGAGAGGCATCGAAAAACTTTAGTCTAGGAGACAGAGACCTTGAAAGCTCTTTAGGATGAACTGGCCGATCTGAGGCGGGCGCTCCATGATTCTCTTCAGCAGACAATGCGAGTCATACTCGATGTTTACGAGGGAGTTGTGCAGCAGGCAAGAAAGTTCTACCTCGGCTTGATAATTTTTGTCGCGACACTAGACCCATTCAAGTATGCTTCTAGGGAGAATCAGAGAGGTGGTTCTGGTGACTCTGCTTCGAATGCTTTGACTTGATTTTATTTTGGCCTAATTTTTTATATCTTGTAAAGTTTTCCGGAATTTTTCGTGCCTCGGATGTAACAATTTTGATATTTAATGAAGTATTTACCTTGTGTGTCTTGAGTATTGTTAGCTTTAAAGTCTCGTGTTGGCCTTTACTTTATAAATATTGCTACTTAGGGATAGTTGTAGTCTCAGGGAATGCTTTGACCCTGCAAAGTCTTTACTTTATTTTTAGAACTTGGGTCAGACGACCACTAATCATCAGGATGGCGGAGCATTTGTTATGGGCGTGAGAGCCTTGATTGCTTCACTCTATGGAAGAATCAGTGTGTGTTGATCAGGGCCGGCCCAACGTAGTTTGGGGCCTAAGGCGAAATTAATTTATAATAATTTTTAAAAAATTTAATTAAATATATGACCTATTGAAGAAATCGAATACATGACATATTACTTTATATGGAGCATTGAACACCACTGAACCATCACAATATATTTTGAAACTTATATATATTATATAAATTTAGAGGCCTCTTTTTTCAACATTTGAGGCCTATTTCAAAGGCCCGACAATATGAGGCCTAAGGCGATGGCCTCACTGGCCTTAGGCTTGGGCCGGCCCTGGTGTTGATGGTCATAGGGTTGCAGATATACCTCTAGAATTTTCTTTGTTCTTTAGCAACTTTCTACACCAATTGATGTCGGCTATCATTTTTTGTTTTCTATATTTAATCGTTGTTTTCAGAGTTTGTTGTAGTAGTACATTGCTATGGAGTAGACCTCTTCTCATCAGGAAGAATAAAAAATGTATGAGAGAAGAAGATAGGAAAAGGTGGTGGAAGATATATTTTCTTCAATGTTGTATAGTGTGGTTTGATGGCTTCTCTGATAAGCTTAACTTATTCTTTCAAACATAATAATAATAATAATAACAAAAGCATGACCAAATATGAGCAAACATAATATTTTTGGAAAAAAAGATATCCATTTATAGAGGAAGGACATACAGCCATAGAGAGAGAGGGAGAGGGAGAGATTATTGCAAGCAAAAGCAAGTCATGATGCATATATAGCATTTTCCAAACTCATTTTTACAATCCTTAAAAATAACATGTCAATATTAACCATTCCTCACTTCTTCTCCATCATCATAAGTTATTGAAAACCATCTTTTATAACCATTAATTCTCTCCAAAATCTAAATTGGATCACAACCTTCTCCTTTCCTATAATCCCTCCAAAATCTAAATTGGATCACAACCTTCATCACAAATTTTCTCCTATTCCATTCCAACCTTACCAACAATTTTGATCCAAACTTACACCATGCAATCTCCTTAGCACCTCTTTCTACCTATTTCTACAAACCTGGTTCTCTTCTCTTGTTCCATTCCTTAGAAACAGTTTTATAAAAACCAACCAATTATGTAAAATATACCCTTTTGCCCCTTAAAATTCCAACAACAACAACATAAAAAAACCAAAAAAAAAAAAGAAGAATCCTTTCTTCTTACATTTTGGAAAACTTATGTAGTGTTGTGTTGGTATATCCATTATTCTATCTAACTAAATAGTTTTCTTTATTCAATTAACGCAACAACAACATCAAAGAATTTTTTTTAACAACAAAGAAATTCTTTTATTTATTCATTTACCGCAATAACAACAAAAAAAGAATGCCGGAATTAGACAGAGGAACATCAACGGAGTTGCCGGTGACACCGGACACACCGGGAGGACCATTATTTTCGTCGGTGAGAATTGATTCTCCTGAACGTGATTCTTTTACAATGCCGAGGTGCAACATGTGCATGCCCAAAAATATGGGTGTTCGAATTCCGAGTGTTTCTCTAACTCAGAAGGTAATATATCTCTAATTTTATTTTATTTTTTGTTATTCTTCCTCTGTCTATTATTATAAGCAAATATTCTCTTCATTGAATAATGAATGTATCTGATTTTTTACGTAGACCAGATACATTCAATATTTGCTTATAATTCAGGCTGGAGGGAGTAGTAATTTAATGGCTAAAATTTCAGCGTCTGAGATTTGACCTTGTTATTAGAGTTTGAATTTTAAACTTCACAATTGTTATTAGCCTATATATTAACAAAGAAATATTCACATTTAATATTTCATTGTAAAATTCATACTAATTTGTATGGTTCTTTTCACAGATTGGAGCAGAGTTTGTAGGAACATTCATACTGATATATGTAGCAACAGCAGGACCAATAGTGAACAACAAATACGAAGGTGTAGAAACGCTTATAGGAAATGCAGCCTGTGCTGGTTTAACAGTCATGGCAATTATTTTCTCAATTGGTCATATCTCAGGCGCACACCTCAATCCGGCACTCACCATTGCATTTGCGGCGTTTCGCCATTTTCCATGGGCACATGTTCCTGCCTACATTGCAGCGCAAGTCTCTGCATCGATCTGCGCTGCTTTTGCTCTCAAAACTATTTATCGTCCTTTCCTCTCTGGTGGTGTTACTCTCCCTACCGTTAGCGTTGGACAAGCTTTTGCAACCGAGTTTATCATCACTTTTATTCTCTTGTTTGTTGCAACTGCTGTTGCTACGGATACTCGCGCAGTACGTTCGTGCACATGCTCATTTCTAGTCTCTAGCTTGCAGTTCATGATTATCAAATTAAATCAATTGATTTGTAATGCAGGTTGGTGAAATGGCTGGTATTGCGGTTGGAGCTACAGTTATAGTCAACATTCTGATCTCAGGGTATGAAACCATTTCTGTGACCTTATTGATTTGAATTCTTTGTTTTAATATTTTGATTCTAAGTATAATATAACAAATGATAGGCCAACAAGTAGTGGTTCAATGAACCCGGTTCGCACCTTAGGTCCAGCCATTGCAGCAGGAAACTACAAAAATATCTGGATATATTTTGTGGCGCCGACGCTTGGTGCGCTTGCTGGTTCTGGAGCTTATACGCTTGTCAAGCTCCGTGAAGAAGACAACAACGAAGCTGAACAGCAGCCGCTACCGGTTAGGAGCTACAGTCACTAGATCTGCCTGCAACACTGCTTAATACACCCCACTCCACATGTTTCTAGCTCCTTCCATAATAGTATAGAATTAGGTTAAACACAACGGTTGAGACTAATCTCTCAAGCCAGGATATTTTACCATCTCATCCGGATATTTTACCATCTCATCCAGATGCTCTTGAGTATCTATGTGCGTTTTTTGTTTGTGGTGTATCACGTGACATGGAAGGTTTGTTTGATCGATGTGGATTTTCTAAGGGCATGGTTTGTATTATGATTAATGCACCTTATAATGAACAATGAATAATGTGTTTTGTTGTATCTTGTTACATATAGCTCAAGCCTATTGAAGTAAATATAAATGCCACAATATACAAAATCCGAGAAGGATCGCACATAAAAGATAAATTTAACTATTATTATATTCATTCGTAAAGGCTTGAATCCGAGACATTATTTTTCCTTAACCAAATTACTCGCATCTAAATGCGAGTAAAGTACTAAAACTATTGCAAGAAAACATAAACACGCTCATTCTCAATTTCATTTCATCAATCTCAAAAGTGAGGAATTGATGATCAAATTAAAGTTAAGATTGTCAAAAACTAATTGCACATTGTTAGTGACAATATCTTATTTACAGATACAGATGCCGCCGCCAAATATATGTCACGCAAGCCTTTAGAAGTTATTATGAAACCAATACATGAAAACTAAGATTAACTTCACTAAAACATGGGAATTTAGCATCAGAGAAATCAGACACATGATGCTAGTGGTAGAGAACCATTTACAGTTTCATTTTGTGAAACAATGGTTGGTGTGTCCAATAAAGTAGGCTTTCTTAACCAGTATTGTTGAAACCTCTGCCTTGCATATTCCTTGTAATCAAACTCAATTTTGTTCACATAACTCTGCAATTACAAGTACAAATTTATGATATGAGCATATAATATATAGTTATATATTTAGATAACAAATACAAGTAACACGGAAAAAGGCTTACCGAAATAAGTCCCCATAAGCCCCAAAATAGATGGTTTGCAAGAGTGTATTTTTCCACAGCAGTCACAACTTGGTTCACTTTAGCATTGTTCGGTTTCTTGCCTTCAGAGCTGAGATAGGCGCGAATAAACCTTTGACGCTCCTCGAGTTCTGGTTCGCCATATATAAATTAGTATCTCAGCATGGTAAAGTGATGTAAACAAAAATAATAACAAAACAAAAACTTTACCAGGATATTTGGTATAGTCAAGAACATGAGGTGTATCGGTATGGTAATCTGCTGCCATTTCACTGAAATGATTTGCGAGGTCATACGCAATAGGATTGTAACTCGCGTATTCATAGTCCTGTATCACAAAGAAAATAAAAAATTAGAGTACTGTAATGCAAGTAACTGTAATGTTTTGAAAAAGCCAAGAATGAATGCATAACCATTAGCTTACAATTAGAGTGATTGAACGAGCCTCTTCGTCGATCATAATGTTACCGTATTGTAAGTCATTGTGACAGAAACCAATCTCTTGATATCCTTCGCATAACTCCTTCTCTAGGATATTTATCTCATCGTCTAGATTCTCTAGCCCGAATTTCTTTGCATCCTTTGGGGAGCATAAACTTTTGGCTTCGCCAACCCACTTCCTCATTCTCTGCCAAATATGAGCCTTCTTTGTACCAGGCATATGAAGCTTATGGAATTCTCTCATCTTAGACGCTATCAGAGGTGATATTTCGGGGTCACGGAGGTCACGAGCCGAGAGAGTCTAAAAAGCCAAAAACAAGAGAAGTAAGAGAAATATTGCAAAACTAGTATGCTGCAACTAGTTGAGTTCCATAATTCATGTCATAGTCAAAAAAGGTATATAATATTTGTTTGTTAACTATTATTGATAGAATCAATAACTTGGAGAAAGGAATTAGGGAAAGAATGGTAACCTGAGAGCACATGATTCCATTCCATTCCATTGAATTTCTTAAAGTTGGTTCTTAAATAATTAATCCTTAATAATTAAGAGACCCTCCATTGCTCCAAAAGATAAAGGGAATAGAATAAGGAAAAAGGAAGTACTAGTTCAAAAGAAAAGCTGTTTTGACTAAAAAATAAAGTAAATCAACTTTTAAACTTATTATAGAATCTCAAGAGCTAAAACATGAAAATCAAATATTCATTGCAGCCTTCATTTTGGGGGATAGTATGTTAAGTTTGGACTCACATAGGCCTCCATACTCTAAGAGGACTTAATGGCATACTTATCGATGATAGCATAGAAACTGGCCGCGACGGTGAAAGTATTCGCAGATGCCGATGATACCATTATTACCGTTTTATATTTTAAAGAATCAATTGTGATTAATTCACACCGCGACGACTGCAATCAGTATCACGATACCTGTACAGACCGAAATCGCGAAAGCCTTGACGTAACTGCGACCATTTTTTAAAACTCTGGCAGAGAGAGCGCTCTCTAGCATCAACACCTCTGGGAAAAAAGTGTGGTCATGTGGCTGTGTTTGACACCAACATATGTGATTAAGTTTGATTTATTTATTTATTTTTTCAAATTATTATTAGTCCGTGCTTCATAGTAATTGTTGTTATTCATTATTTTCATTACCATAGTTTGATGGGGCACTAAATCAAGTTAACTTTGATCTATGAAGCACAAAATCAAGTTAACTCTGATTTACGAAGCAAAGAGACACCGGACACTGACGCCGACACCAATAATAATTTGAAAAATTAATCAAAACGTCATCACATGTGTCAGGGTTCCAGTGCCAATATCAATAATTTGAAAAATTAATCAAAACATAATCACATGTGTCAAGGTGTCATTGCCAATATCGTTCCAAGTACACATATATGCCTTTTTTATATGCTTTTTTTCATAGGTGTTAGTGCTAAACTTTGATTATTATTGAATTATAGAAATGGAAAAGAAAAAGAGAGTCACATACTCTGGCATGAATAAACTCCTCAACACGACCAGTTGTAAACCGAGCAAGAAGACGTGGCCCCTGACCATGCTTCGATATACACTCAAAGGTTCGAATTTCCTCTTCCCTATTAAAGAAAATCTCAACCCCTTCTCCATACAATCGAACCAAAACCTTTCTAAGATCAGAACCATTTCTTGCAGGCCAATTTATCTGAAAAACCTCATTGGTCATTGCACCTTTCAACGGAATCACTTCCAAGCTTTTCACATCATCGATCACATCTCCTAAATCCGAAGCCACAGTAGCAATCACTTCCATTAATTCTTCTTGGGATGCACACCCTTTCAACAATTCAATCGTCTTAATAGCCATCTCGAATTCGATTTATCACTTTGGTTCAAAAACAGAGGAATCTGAAACAGAGTCAAAATCTTGTTGAGAATATTGCATGCATAAATTAATTTAAAAAATGAAACTTTTCACAACCCATTTGTGTAAAACATCAGAATCCAATTGGGTTATTCATAAAACTAATTATAACAAGAACAAAAATTGAATTGGGTTTTTAGAAACTCATCAATTTTGAGTGAAAAACCAAAAAACAGAGTACAAAAACAGGGGAAATGCATTTGAGAATCTCTTGCAATGAAATTTCATGGGAAAGATTATAACTTTTCGATAACCCGATTGATAATTAGAATCTAGAATCAATAATCTGTGAATTATAATGCAAATATTAGAAGGTAGCTAACCTAGGAAACAGAGAAAAAAGCAGAGTGAAGATGAAGAACGTGGTGGTTCTGTGATAAAGACAGTGATATTATGATATTAAAATTGTGTGTGAAGGTTGTGAAATGTTGAGGTGTATTATATAGAGATTGGGAGAGAGAACGTGTATGAATATAAATTCTGTTAGAGAAGTGTGTAAGCCGTTTAAAGTGCTTATTTGTGGTGTTTTGTTGACTATAGAGATTCTGCTTTTTGTTTGGAGAAAGTAGATTTTTTATATTGTTGCTTTTGGTATAAGGTTAGCTGTTAGGTTTATTAGTCAAAATTGAAGATAACTACTAGTAGTTAGTATTAGTATTGACTAATGAGAATCAACAATTTAATGTGTGATAAATTAGTGTTATATTAGGTAAATATTGATTTTAAAATAAATTAAATTCTAAATAAAGATAATACCTGTGATATAAGCGCGACTGGTTAAATCTCATCTTCAAGTTAGAATAATAAAATGGGTAAATTTTATTAAGTTAAATTTATAAAAGATGTGACATATATGTTAATATTATGAGATATTTGGTGTAAATAGTGTATTTTCTCCTATTCATCTGTCTCAAACTTTTAATGGCCGGATTTTCAGTCTTTTTAAAGATAATTGACCCGTTTTTAAAGCTGAAACAAAAAGTCTAATATTTATAATATTTATGAATAGAACTATTTAAAAAAATTTATAAAAAAAATAAAGAAGTAGTAATTTAATTTTTGTCACTCAAAGCAAAACAAATGCATATTGACTTCCAATGCTTCTAATAAAGAGACCAATAAGTCTAACATGAAAAGGAGGAAAAAAAAAATAATAAGAAGAGACAATAACTCTGATCTTATCTATTTGTCATAATGAAGACTCACTTTTTTATATTATTGAAAACTCTCACTTTTTTGTCTTCACATTTCGCAATATAATATACTACTATCTTGCTATTATCGTTAATATAAAATAAATAGCAGAGTTCTACTATTTAATTTATCTTGATTTTAAGATATGTAATGAAAATGAAGTTAGATAAAAACGAATAAGGGTGTTTCCTAATGGAGCTAAAAAAGGTAAAATTTGTGTGTATGATAAACCGTGTCAAGGTGGAAACGTATAATTGAAGTGAGGACGAAAATAACGCCGTTTAGAATCAGTCGGCTAACAGTAACACGGCTCCAGTTGGACACCTGACGTGATAGTTTTTTCTTTTTTCTTTTTACAAAGTTTATAAACTAAATATTCCTAATGTGTGTTTGGTTGTGGGATGATCAAAAGTAATTTTGTTCTAGTTATAAAAACAAAATTTTATTCTTATTACTCAAATAATGATACACTAAACCGTATTCATATTCACCAATATAATAATTGTTTTAAATTTAAAAAATCAATATAAAAATTGTATAATTAAGCAATTATATCACTTTATTAACTAACATTTTACACTTCCTTAATCAATTTTGTTTTACTACTAAAAATTATTTTAATATTTAGACGTTTATTAATCAACTGCATCTCTTCATTAACTAACCTTTTACATTTTATTAACCAATTTTATTTTAATACTAAAAATTATTTTTAATATCGGAGTGTTTATTAACCAACTTCATCACTAAATTAATCAACATTTTACACTTCCTTAACCAATTTTATTTTACTACTAAAAATTATTTTTAATATCGGAACGTTTTTTAACCAACTTCATCATTTCATTAATCAATATTTTATAATTTATTAATCAATTTTGTTTAACTACTAAAATTATTTTTAATATCTGAGCGTTTATTAATCAAATTATAAACTATATTAAATTATTTTTTACACTCAATTAACCAATTTTATGTTACTATTGTTCATGCACGGTTCATATCACTACTCACAACCACTATTTACAATTCAGATTATTAATTATTATTCATTATTCATGTCACTATTTACAGTATTTATTAAAAGTGAATTGGAAGTAGTTATAAAAAATGGTGTATGATATTATAAATATAATCTTTTTAATGGACTACATATTCTCTTAAATTAATTATTTATGTTTTAATATTATGTTTTTAAAAATAAATATTATATTATAAATAAAAAATGTTTATAATTTTATATTGTAAATCAAAAAAAGAATTTTAAAAAATTGTATTAGAGAGAAACAATGATGAAATATATTGAAAAAAGTTGAGAAGGAAAAAAAGAGAATGAGACTATAAATGATGAAAGTAAAAGTTAGTTCAATAATGTGAATTTTATTAAAACATTGCTATATGCAACACAATTTCTTCAACAAAATGTCAAAGCATTCTAACAAACTTTTGAAGAAAAAAAAAACAACTAATTATGTTTCTTGAATAAAGTAAACTAAGAGACCTAACAAACTTAATAACACAAATGAAACTATGCTTCCTAATGCATATCTTTAATTTAATTTGTTGTTGAGATTCTTTCTTCAAACAGGCTAGTCATTAACAGAGTGTTAACAAATCAACATTTTGTTTCTCATATCAGCAAAATTGTAATTTAAATTTTTTTTATTTACTTGATCTCTTAAAAATTAGAATTTAGTCTTTTAAATGTTTGCTCCTACCATGAACAATCAAATGTTTAATAAAATTAATTGTTGATTTTGTATCCACTAGTACTTTTTCTTAGCATTTTCCTTTAAGTTCATTTACTACAAATATATTCGACATGCGGTCATGAAAGTTTCTATATATTCAACTTTACAAGATTGATCATGTATAATATTAATCACAGGAAATGGAAGTTTAAATTGTGACTCTTTTAAAAAAAATTATATCAAAAATTATTTCGCAAAATAAACTTGGAGTCAAAGAAATTGTTGGTGATTGAACCTCATGAAATATTGTATCCTTCTTAAAGATAGATTCTTGACTAATTAAACAATCAACCAATTCTTGACTAATTAAACTAATTAACCTTTTTAAAGGTAAGTTAACTAGAGGTCAGATGAACATCATCTTGGATATTTCAGTGGGTTTTTTATCTTAATAAAGTAAAGTTCACAATTTACTTTTCAATAGATTTTGAAAAGAGTCTTTAGTGAGAAACAAAACATGTAACATGTGTCTTATATTGATCACTCAAAAACACAAATTAGATTACAATAAGAATCAAAAACTTTTTAACTTAAATCACTTAATTTTGATATCCTTGAAACGAATAAAGAATTTTGTCTCAACAATCATTTTTAGCGCATAGTAATAATACTATTATTTGTATGATTTAAAGCTCCCCTCAATTAAATGTGTAAACTTAAAAAGAAAATGAGACATGATAATATGGTCTGAAAAATAATGCATTGCATTTATAGAGTATGGTACATAATATTGGTTTTAGTAATTCAGTTAGTTAAAATTAGTTGACCTTAGTATATGATAGATAATATTGCAGCGCTATTGTTTTGTACTAAGTGATATATATATCACATTTACTTCATTCAATAAAATAACTCCAATAAACTCTCATCACTTTGGTTTTATCTCTTCTCTCCAAAACAGCTAAAACCCTAAATCCTCTTTCTGAATAATCAACTCTGAATTCTAAGAATTGCATATATTTCCATTGATTGTTCCATCAAATTGGTATCAGAGCCTGGTTCGATAACTGTTGTTTGAGAATTCGTGAAGAATGGCAACTCACAACAACATCCCTGCGCATCTACCGGTGTTTGAAGGCAAGAACTTTGATCAATGGATCGTGAAGATGAAGGTGATCTTCAGGTTTCAAGATGTCCTTGAAGTCGTAAATGAAAGAGTACCAGTACTAGCGACCGATGCAACTGATGCACAACGAACAACACACAAAGATTTGAAGAAGAAAGATGGGAAAGCAATGTTCTTGATTCATCAGAGTGTAAATAATGAGATCTTTGAGAAGATTATGCATTATGAAAGCGCGAAAGCGACATGGGATGTATTGGAGAAATTGTATTCTGGGGATGGTAAATTGAAGAAGGTGAGACTTCAAGCATTAAGAAGACAGTATGAAGTGCTGACGATGGAGGAAGAAGAAACCATAAGTCAATACTTTGATAAGGTGATCAATCTCACAAATCAGATGACAAGGAATGGCGAAGTTCTCACTAATGTGATGAAGGTTGAGAAAGTTCTCAGAACTTTGACACCAAAGTTTGATCACATTGTAGTTGCTTTGGAGGAATCCAAGGACCTGGATTCTATGAAGATAGAAGAACTGCAAGCAAGTCTTGAAGCACATGAATTAAGACTGACAGATAGGGTTAAAGAAAGAGGCAAAAGTGTATCCTCTGATCAAGCTTTGCAGGCCCAGTATGAAGAAAAAAAAGGAAGATTCAAGAAGGGGAAGAAACCCTGGATTGATTACTCCAACAAGAGTGGTGAAGGCTCTAGCAAGAGTCAAGGTAGAACTAAGAAAGAAGATGCAAAGTATGATCAGAAGAAGAAGAATTTGAAAGACATTCAGTGCTATAATTGTCAGAAGTGGGGACATTATGCAGCTGATTGTAGATCTAAGAAAGTTCCAAGAAGCAGAGATGAAGCCAAGTTTGCTCAGAATGAAGATTCAGATTCTGAAGAAATACTCTTGATGGCAACAGTCAAGGAGGAAGAAGAAAGCAGTGATGAATGGTATTTGGACACAGGGTGTTCAAATCATATGACAGGCAAGAAATATTGGCTATCTGAATTAGATGATTCAGTCAATAGAAAGATTAGATTTGCAGACAATAGCATAGTTTGTGCAGCTGGCATTGGGAAAGTGTTAATTCATAGGAAAGATGGTAAGAAAGCATGCATCACAGATGTACTGTATGTACCAAGTATGAAGAGTAACCTCATCAGTATTGGACAACTACTACAAAAGGGGTATACTATGAAGATGGAAGCACAAGCTATGAAGGTGTTTGATAGCAAAGGCAGATTAATTTTGAAAGCTCCACTGTCAAAGCAAAGAACTTTCAAAATCAACATCAGGGTGATTGCAGATCAGTGCTTGCTATCAGAAACAAAGAGTGAAAACTAGTTGTGGCATCAAAGATATGGGCATATCAATTTCAGGAATTTGAATATGCTTCAGGAGAAGAAAATGGTGCTAGGGTTACCAAAGATAAAGCTGCCTAATGAAGTATGTGATATGTGTTGTACAGGAAAGCAAGCCAGGAGCTCTTACAATGCAGAAGTACCATACAATGCAACCAGGAAACTTGAGGTAATCCATTCTGATGTCTGTGGGCCTTTTGAAGTGAAATCAATAGGAGGAAATAGTTATTTTGTAACATTCATAGATGAATTTACTAGAAAATTATGGATTTACTTACTAGCTAAGAAGAGTGAAGTGTTTGAAGTGTTTAAAAAATTTAGACTGCTTGTTCAGAATGAGAGTGGTGAGGTAATTAGCAGATTAAGAACAGATGGAGGAGGTGAGTATACTTCCACTGAGTTTAATGATTTCTGCTCAGCAAATGGTATAAATCATGAAGTTACAGCACCCTACACACCTCAACACAATGGGATCTCAGAGAGGAAGAACAGAACCTTGGTAAATATGATAAGGAGCATGTTGAAGCAAAAACAGATACCTCATTACTTGTGGGGTGAAGCAGCTGCTACTGCAGCATATCTCATAAATAGAAGTCCTGCAAAGAAGCTGCAGGACAAGACACCAGAAGAAGCATGGTGTGGAGCAAAACCAAGTGTTCAACATCTGAAGATTTTTGGCTCAGTATGTTTCAAGCATATACCTGATCAACTAAGAAGAAAATTGGATGATAAATCTCAAGTGATGATCATGGTTGGTTATCATTCAACTGGGGCCTACAAATTATATGATCCAACTAGTAGAAAAATAATGTTCAGCAAAGATGTAAAGTTTGATGAATCAAAATGCTGGAACTGAAAGAACAAGGCCTCAAATAACCTTGACAATCACTTCTACCTATCAAGTTCAGAGGCAGAGGATGTTGAAGCAGTGGAAGTTGAAGCAGAGGAACAATTAGAAATTGTTGAAGATACAGAAGTTACTAACAGGCCAAGAAGAAATACTCAACCACCAGCCAGGTTGAGAGAGTATGAAAGGTTTCCTGATCAAGCAGTCACAGATGAAGGTGACATAGTGCAACTAGCAATGATGGCTGAAACTGAACCAGTGTCTTTTGAAGAGGCTCTTAAACAAAAACATTGGAAGGAAGCAATGATTGAAGAGCTGGACTCCATAGAGAAGAATGGAACATGGAGGTTAGTTCAGTTACCCCCTAATAAGAAGTGCATTGATGTCAAGTGGGTATTCAAAACAAAACTGAAGCCAAATGGTCAAGTGGCAAAGTATAAGGCTAGATTGGTTGCAAGAGGCTTTCTGCAGAAGCATGGACAGGATTACTATGAAGTGTATGCTCCAGTAGCAAGAATGGAGACAATCAGATTGATTGTTGCTATAGCAGTCAAGAATAATTGGTCTATGTACCAATTAGATGTAAAATCTGCCTTTCTCAATGGTGAGTTAGAAGAAGAAGTATATGTGAACCAGCCACCAGGATTTGAGATAAAAGGAAAGGAAGAGTGTGTATTCAAGCTTAACAAAGCCTTGTATGGCCTAAAGCAAGCCCCAAGGGCATGGAATAAAAAGATAGATGGCTTCCTTGTTCAGCAAGGTTTTGTGAAATGTGTAAATGAACATGGAATATACTGCAGAAATACCACTAATAAGCTCATTGTGTGCCTATATGTGGATGATATGCTGGTGACTGGAAGTAATGAGGATGAAATGAAGGATTTCAAGAGGAGTATGATGAAGATGTTTGAGATGTCTGACTTAGGAAATCTCACATATTTCCTAGGAATTGAGTTTGAAAAGAACTCACAAGGAGTTGTGATACATCAAAGGAAATATGCACAAGACATTTTGAAGAAATTTAACATGCTGAATAGCAAACCTGTCTCAACACCTGTAGACACAGGAGTAAAACTGTCCTTAGCAAATGAAGAAAAGGAAGTGAACTCAACATTATTCAAGCAAATTGTGGGCTCTTTGAGGTACCTGTGCCATACAAGACCTGATATTACTTATGGTGTAGGTCTGATCAGCAGGTACATGGTGAAACCTACCACCTCACATATGGTTGCAGCTAAAAGAATTTTAAGATATGTGAAGGGCACAAGCAACTATGGCATTCAATACTGTAAGGGTCAAGAGGGTGACTTAGTGGGCTACTCAGATTCAGATTGGAGTGGTGACAAGGATGACAGGAAAAGCACTGCAGCATATGTGTTTATGATTGGAAATGCAGCTTTTTCATGGAGTTCCAAGAAGGAGCCAGTGGTTGCATTATCTTCCTGCGAGGCTGAATACATTGCAGCCTCCATGGCAGCATGTCAAGCTCAATGGATTAATATGCTATTGATGGAATTGAAACTGACAAAGAATGAAAGGATGGAGCTCATAATTGACAGTAAATCAGCTATAGATCTGGCAAAGCATCCAGTGGCACATGGTAGAAGTAAACACATTGAGACCAAGTTCCATTTCTTAAGAGATCAAGTAAACAATGGCAAGTTAGAAGTGAAGCATTGCAAGACAGAAGAACAGATAGCAGATCTACTTACAAAGCCTTTGAAATCAAGCAGCTTTGAGTATTTGAAGATGAAGCTGGGAATGGCTGAGGCATCTAACTAAATGAATTAAGGAGGTGTATTGGTTTTAGTAATTCAGTTAGTTAAAATTAGTTGACCTTAGTATATGATAGATAATATTGCAGCTCTATTGTTTTGTACTAAGTGATATATATATCACATTTACTTCATTCAATAAAATAACTCCAATAAACTCTCATCACTTTGGTTTTATCTCTTCTCTCCAAAACAGCTAAAACCCTAAATCCTCTTTCTGAATAATCAACTCTGAATTCTAAGAATTGCATATATTTCCATTGATTGTTCCATCACATAAGATACAATAGTTAGCACTTTGATCATACAAGTAATCATTAAAAAAGAAAGTTATAGAAAACTTCATTAAACTTGATTATGTTTTTCTTAGTAACAAAAAAAATTAAAAAGAGAAAATGTAAATCCTAAATGTCATCCCCCTTTTAACAAAATAAAAAAGGCACAAGGAAACAAACAAAGCCATTTAGTATGAGAGGAGTTTTATAAATAGTTATAGAGGCAGTACCATTTAGACTTTTGTGGTTACTATATGTTACATTTATTGTAATGATTCAACATTTGAAAGAGAGATTATTTTGTGGTGCCTAGAACCTTGACCAAGTATTTATTGACATTTTTATCAAAGGTTTCTTTGCTCTTATCTATACATTATATATGTGATATGTCCCCATTAAATAAGCTCTTGTGCCAAAATATTGATTTGACAACTACTTGTTTGCCATTTCGAACATTATTGTCAAATGTCTTTTCATTTCTTATATGTAATTCAATGATATCTTTAATCAGGTTGGAAAAATGAAGCTGTCAGTCTGTCACGGTGGCTCATACAAAAGAAGAGTAAGAAAAAAATATAGACTATAAAATACTCGGAACGTGAAAAATGCAAGAAATGGTTGAATTATGTAGAGGACGGTGACCATTCATTTGTGTGTTTGGATAATCAAGTGACAGCATAATTTTGAATTTTATAAAATTAATTATTAAAATAAAGCTTGGCACACTCATGACTTTTCTGATCTCAATCATATTTTCTTCATGTTTAAGAACTTGTTTGAAAGTTTAAAAGAGAAAGAAAAACAATATTATTATCAATAGACTGATTACTGATAATAAAAAAAATATTATTATCAATGTTCATTATTCAATACATGTTTACTGTCTATTAAAAATTATATGTGATATTAGAGAGATCAATATTCCACTCCATTTTTATAACATACTATTTTTAAAGTGTTTCGTCAAGTTGTCATTAACTAGTTTTTATTTTTTTAGTTGATTAAATTACTTTTTTTATCGTTTTTTTTTTCATTTTAATTAATATTTTTATAATCTCTCCCCTCTATATTTTTAAAATTTTAAGTTTGACTTTTAAGCTCAACATAGATTATTTAATTAGTGATATAATATATTTGACCTGAGATAGAAAAAATATCATTCCATTAGAATATTGGGTTGTACCTCGTAACAACAAAGGTTATTGATCTTCTTCGGCCTTAACTTTAGAGTTTGCTCAACGCATAAAGTCTAATAAAATAAAGAGAAAATCAATTTTATGCTAATCGTCTAAAAAATGTTATATGCCCTAGGGAGCAAGCACAAACTTGCTCTATTAAAATACTTGGTCCAAGCAAATGATAGAAGGAGGACCGTTAGATGATAGAACAAATCATATTCTAACACTTGTCCACTTGAGAGGGAAAAAGGTTGTTTATCTCCAAAAACCCTAAAAGGACTTCGATGTAAGAGCAACAAACACCAAAATAAGGGGTACACTCTCGAAAACCTAAAAACATTCTTATTTATTTACTAACTTAAGTGTCAAAGTGTTTGCAGGTACTATTCTTAGTCGGTTGTGGGCCCTAGGGCAAAAAATCCCAATCACAATGAAGATCTAATCCTAGAACGTGGATGCTAAGGTATTAGCGACTCAAAGCATTCACCACCGTCAGCTATAATCAGGCGGCCCCTCGTTTGAGACGGCTGATCACATGAGTAGGGGTGGCAAAACGGGCCGCCCGCCCCGCCCGCCGCCCGCCCCGCCTTATTCCCGCCAAAAAACGAGCGGGGCGGGCATGCCCGTCAAGTAAATTGGGCATAAAAGTCATGCCCGCCCCGCCAAGATGGCGGGTTGGCGGGCGGCGGGCTTACCCGCCTATTTTTATTTATATTTTTTTAATAGTTTAATAGCCTTTTTTTACCTTTTAATCAAACTTTTTACTTATTTTTTAAAACAATTTTTTATAAAAGCAATTTTTTAACAAATTTACTTAAAAAAATATTACATATATTTATAAATAAATGTATAAAATAAACCATCAAGAATTAAAATTACTAGAATTAACTAAAAAAAGAGTGAATTTTGGAGGAGAGGCGGGTTTTGTCGGGCGACGGGCTTTGGCGGGGCGGGTATGGCGGGCGGCGGGTTTTTGCGGGGCGAGCTTTGGCGAGCGGCGGGCCTAAAATTCCAACCCAACCCGCCATTTTTTGGCGGGTGGCGGGCCGGCCCCGCGGGCCACGGCCCGTTTTGCCACCCCTACACATGAGGGCATCTCTAATTCCCTCCACTATATAAAGGGGATTCTTTATGAGACTAATTGCATTAGTATTTTCACACTTAATTGAAACACAACATAGTTTTCAATCATAATTTAATAATTGTTGTTTTAGCCAAATGACTTGTGCACAACATTTATCATCAACTACACATACTTGGCCTTGACTGTAAAAATAGTAACAATTGATTACTTTTTACTGTGTAAGTAACTAAACAGTTTTAAAAAGTGTGACAAATATTACTAATACTTTTTCTATCTGATTTGCATTTGATTGGAATAAGAGAGATAAAAAGAAGAGAAACTAATGAAAATAAATAAATAATGAAATAGTAAAGTATTGTCAAAGAAAGATAATAGTTTTCTCCCAAGATTGTTAGTTCGTGAATCCGTTAGTGGCTGTTGGTTCATAATAGTATTGAATTAACCGGTATTCTCAAATAATAGTATTGTATAAGATTTAACAATGTGATATTTGACAAAAAAGATTAAATAAATAAAGAGGTTAAAGGTAGTGCACTGACAGTGTAAAAAAGTTTTACACTGTCATCCAATAAAAACAAAACGTTTTGCCATGTCATATAAGTTTTTTTAAAATTACAGTCTGACTTGTCCTGATTCATGGTCGTGATTGGTAGTGCATCACCCATTTTCTGATAAATAAAATTAAAAAATGAATGAGTTTTATTTTTATAGGAGAATAATTTATTTTTCTGCTAGACTCTACATTGCGTATCTAAAGATTTTGCACGTGCGTATAAACCCAGAGAAACCCAGTCAAAACGTCGTCGTTTCAAGCTTCTGCATCTTCTCACTCTTAGAATTTTGGTTCGTGTTGATCTTTGCACATTCTTCACGAGCTTCAAATCTTCGATTGCAATTGGTATACTCAACTTCTTTTTTGCTCAAACTTTATGCATTTTTATGATTCATTATGCCTATTACCAAATCATGCTAAATTGGGTTTCCCTCAAAATTCAATTTCATTTTTACCCTTAAATCTAGTTTTTTGCTTTATTTAGTTCATGAAATGAGTCTATGATACTATTTAATTTACTTTTTCATCTAAATTTCTTGTGTCAATTTAGTTCAAGAGATTTTTTTCTTGTGTATTTGCTTGCTTATGTTGAACAAATGTCTTGTATATGCAGAATTGCAGATGCATTGATTTTTAAAATGCCTCCTCAAAAGGATCCAGATAAGTTCTTCATGTCTATCAGTAATGGAGAGAATAAGCATGTCGACTATTTACGCGCTTTATATGGTAACTTTTTTTCAATTTAGATTCAAAATCCTTGTGGGAATATCCTTGTGTTGTATGACATACTTATGAAAATTGTAGAGGGTTGCATTGCTGGAGGTGTTGCTGGTGTTGCTGTAGAGGCAGCTTTATACCCCATTGATACCATCAAAACACGGCTACAGGTGAATTCAATGTATCGAGTCAAGTTTTGTAATTCTACTTTGTGTGTGTTGTCAAGTTTTATAACATTTTTCCTTTCATTGATTCTCACATATCTAATTTTAATTGCACTATCTTTTGATTTCATATCGTATTCCATTTTATATCAGGTTGCTCGTGGTGGACTAAAAATTGATTTCAAAGGTTTGTATTCTGGATTGGCTGTAAACCTTGCTGGTTCCTTACCGTGAGTGGGCTTTATTTCCATATACACCTCCCCTTTTTCAATTCATGCTGCATTCATTTCAGTGTTGTTTATCCCGTTCTCTGCTTTTTTTCTTAACATACTTCAACAACTAACATGTTTGAATCAAAGCTAATTAGATATTACGATGTACGTGTCTTGAAACTCAATTATATGCAGTGTATGTTTAACTGGATATTCTTCCTCTCTTGGCAGAGCTTCTGCAATTTTTATTGGTGTGTATGAACCAGCAAAGCAGAAATTGCTGCAGATCTTCCCTGAGAATCTAAATGCTCTGGCTCATATTGTAAGTTGGCTTTCTTAATATAAAATTGATAATCTATTCAAATTATCTAGACATGATAATGTTCAGGGCTATTATTAGTTGAGATAAATCATAGCATACACAAACCGGGATTGACCCAAAACTATCCTGACGTGGCCAAAAACTCAAGAGCATAGTTCTTTTACTGGCCACCTTTTCTGTTTCAAAAACCATAGACTTACCATGATATCCAATATTTTTTAGTTATTCAACAAATTTATAAGAATTTTTACCAAATTTTATTTTCAATCATTTATAATATTTGGCAATGGCTTACAGCATGTGCTGACAGTAGATAACTTTTTGAATACATCAGTTTTCATAGTTTGAGTCAACCATTTAGTTTCATAAGCTCATCTTGAGCAGTAAAAGAGTTTGAGTCTAGGCTTGTACTTGGCTTGAAAGGAGATTTTCTAGTTTGATATGTACCTATAGTCCTATACAATTTGTGATAGAAGTTACATATAAAATTTTGTTGCTCATTTGGCATGAAGTGCACTATTTTTAGTTCTTGTAAGCAAACAAAATTGCAAACAAAATTTAGAGTCAATGTAAAGTGTAAACAATGACCAAGCTTGTCTTAAATGATTAGCACACAGGCAGTTTAGCCTAGCACAGAACTGTGAGCAACGGCATTTCTATTATAATTGTTGTTGTGATAATATTCCTAATCTGAGTACAGGCTGCAGGTACTATTGCAGGAGCTGCTTCTTCGCTTGTTCGTGTTCCTACTGAGGTAAGTAATTTTACTTTTGACTTTGCCCATTATTTTCTACTTCCTTAAGGTTGAGATTGATTTTGTGACTTTCTAGGTTGTTAAGCAAAGAATACAAACCGGTCAGTTCAAATCAACCTCATCTGCTCTCCGTCTTATCATTGCTAATGAGGGTTTTAAAGGTCTTTTTGCGGTATGTATTAATTTCATGTCATTGATGACCATATAGTTTCTACTTGAACATTATATATATGCTGACTTGGGTTGTTATTTTGTCTACCTTGACCTGTACTTTTGTTTCTGAGTGATTGTAGGGATATAGATCTTTCTTATTGCGAGATTTACCGTTTGATGCATTAGAATTATGCATCTACGAACAGCTCCGTATCGGGTATAAAGTAGCGGTAAGCTTAAATTTGAAGTGTCTATTATTCTTTATGTATTTTTATGAAGGCAGCTTCAATTTCAATTCATCTATAAAATGAGAAGCATTCTGTTTCATGTAAAACTGTAGTTTGGCTTGTATGAATATAAATGCTCACGCCCTTAAGATTGTTTGTGGCATGGTTGCATCAAAATTCTCTTACTCCTTAGGACGTCTCTTTGCACCTAAACTTTTTAAGGATAATATTATTTTGATGCTTCTCTCCTGTTTTCTGCGTAGTTCTATTCGTGTTTCTATCCACAAATAGAACCTTGTAGAAGTGCTCAATAGTTTCTGAACTTCTTGTTTTTTTGCAGGCAAAAAGAGATCTGAATGATCCAGAGAATGCTATGATTGGTGCTTTTGCCGGTACTTCTTCAGAACGATTATAAATTTTCTAGTGAAGTATTTTAGAACTCCTTATAATATGTTTGTATATGATTTCTTTAAACAAAACCTGCATGCAGTGAAAGGAATGACACCCTTCCTTTCATTTTAAGTGCTTTGAAAGGCAAAAAAAATGCAGCATTTGTATATATTCTTTTCACTCATGCTTAATATATTGCCAAGCTTTTGTTGGAACTGAGAACGATAAATTTAATGCCTTACAGCTGCAATAACTGGAGCAGTTACAACTCCACTTGATGTAATAAAAACCAGATTGATGGTTCAGGGAACACAAAAACATTACAAAGGCATTTGTGATTGTGTTAGGACAATAGTTAAAGAAGAAGGACCTAATGCTCTTTTTAAGGTATGCTTATGCTTCTTTTGTGAAACTTTGTATTCTTAACTTTCTTTTAACCATAAAGCTTTCTAAAAAGCCTAAAACTATTTGCAGGGTATGGGGCCAAGAGTGCTGTGGATAGGAATAGGGGGTTCAATATTTTTTGGTGTTCTTGAGAAGACAAAGAAAACTCTTGCTCAGAGGAACCCTCAAACTGATGCTGAGAAGTGAGTTTTTCAAATTAGGATTAAGCTGATGATGATGCTGCAGTGTATCTTAATCTTTTCATGATTGCATGGAGTCACTTCTTTTCATGATTTGGGCCATTGTGGAGCTTTCTCTCAGAGGCTAACACATGCATTGTGTGTTTAGAAAATTGATTTTAATCGAATTGAGTTTGGTAGAATTGATTTTGAGATAATTGAGTTTAGCATAATTGATTTATATTTGAATATATTTATGTAAAAGTGAGTTGAACAACAAATTTCAGTGTAAAAATTATGTTTAAACTCAGAAGCTATAAATTATAGCTTCATGTAGAATAAATTCTAAAAGCAGAATCAATTCTACTTTAGAATAACCAAACACCTCAAAATCACATGATCAATTATATACCTCTAGAGTTGCTTTTGGTCATTTCAAAAGTCAATCCAAACATACTATAGCAAATGTAAATTCATTTATTTTTTCCTAGAAAGTGATTTATTCTAAAACAACTCTAAAAAATTTTAAAGTAAAGTTCTATGTTAGTTAAGTGATTTGAAATCACCAATATTAGACTTAAAATTAAAGGAGATGTTAACGAGTGTCCCGGAAAATTTTTAAAATGGTAAGGTTTTTTGAAAATGCGTGTGTTAATTGTATTGAAAAATTGAAATAATTGATATTTTTTTAAATAATATTTTTTTGATTTGGTATCTTTAAAGAGTGTTTCGGAGCACTCGTTAGCATGATCTTAAAATTGATATTTAAACAAATTTTTCTTGAATTCTCATAAACTCAGTTTCAGTTTCTGTTCTGGACTGGGCCAAGGCTAGGCCCAACACCGCTTTCGGCCCAATAAGCCTCAGAGGCCCATGAATAGTTCATGGCCTTCCCGACACGCCTTGCTCGGCACTAACACCTTACCCGGAGCAGACGACCTCGCTCGGCATTAACTCTCCCCCGGACGTCATCCTTGCCGAGGACCCTGCTCCGCGCAGGGCTCCTTCATATCCAATCCTCCGAGTAACTCGGATCCCACGTGGCTCCTAAAAGGCCGCGTCTTCCCTTGGACTTCGGAGCGGTTAACCAGGACAGAGGGCGTACACGCACCTCCGATATTTCCGCTCAGGAAACCTGGCAGTCTCCTAGTTGGGCTTGGGAATCCAACCCAATAGCGAGATCATGGCCCAGCGCTGGGGGCTATATATACCCTCTTTGACTAGAGGGTCAGGTATTCAATTCTTACTCACTCTTAGCTAGTACTTGCGCTCCTTTGCTCGTCAACTTACTTTGGCATTGGAGTACCTTGCAGGTACACCCCCCCTCCTCCTTCCTAGAAGATCCAGTCCGAGCAGCCTACGACGATTCTTCTGATCAGGTACGATCAGTGGCGCCGTTGCCGGGGAACTTGCTTCCCCATCTTTAAAGAACAAAGATCAAAGCTAATCATCTCCAATCGTCATGGCTGACAACAACAACATCCCAAGCGCTGACCCTTTCCTCCTTCACGAGCTGATCGAGGAATCCTCCCGCGAGCTAGCTAATCATCGTCGGGGGGATCGTCGGCGACAAAGGTCCGGGCATGAAACCCAGGACACCCAGCTGTTGCAGGTCCTACAACAGGTCCAGAATGTTGACCATGTTCCTCCAGAAGGGCACGTTCAGAACGGCGAGCAGATCAGAACGACCAACGTGCCGGAACATGCCCAGAATGTGAATGAGACCGACCTCCGAGACGGGCAACATGCTTCCTCATTCACCCACACCTCCGAGAGGCGGAGAGCCCGTCATGGGAAGAAGAGGTGTTAGAACAAGATTTGTTCTTATCAATTATCTTAGTTTTGATGATAACAATAATATGAATTTTGCTTAAGATAATATGGTACTCTAATCCAATGCAATTTCCCTTTCAGGAAATATATAAAGAGTACGCATAATTCAGCGCTCAGAAGTTGTGTCTCAAATGGTTCAGCATGCAACATCAGAACATGGTCTGGCAAGACATCAGAAGATGGTCGAAGCAGAATCAGAACATGGGTCTATGGAAGCATCAGAAGAACATGAGATCAGAAGCACTGAAGATCAGAAGATGGTATCACGCAACAGAAGCACTTCAAGGTCAGAAGATCAGAAGATGCTATGCACCAAGCTGTTTGACTCTGATGATATTCAAACGTTATATTCACAAACATCAGATCAGAAGAAAGTACACGTGGCAGACTACGCTGACTGACAAAAGGAACGTTAAAGCTACTAAAGGCAACGTCAGTAGACACAGCGTGAACAAGGCTCGAGGTAGTTGACAAAAGCATATAACATTAAATGCAATGCTGTACGGAACACGCAAAGCATTAAATGCACTCAACGGTCATCTTCTCAACGCCTATAAATATGAAGTTCTGATGAGAAGCAAGGTTACTAATTCTTATCAACTCTGAACGAAAATAAACTTGCTGAAACGCTGTTCAAAACTAAACTCAGAATCTTCATCTTCATCAAAGCTCACTACATTGCTGTTGTAATATATTAGTGAGATTAAGCTTAAACGTTAAGAGAAATATCACAGTTGTGATTATCGCTTTTAAGAAGCATTTGTAATACTCTTAGAATTACATTAAGTTGTAAGGAACTAGAGTGATCGTGTGATCAGTATACTCTAGGAAGTCTTGGCAGTTGGCTGAGCAGTTTGTAACTAGAGTGATCAGGTTGATCAGTATACTCTAGAAAAGTCTTAGGAGTGAACTAAGCAGTGTTCCTGGAGTGATCAAGTTGTGATCTGTAGACTCTGGAAGACTTAGTCGTGGACTAAGTGGAAAACCATTGTAATCCGTGCGATTAGTGGATTAAATCCTCAGGTTGAGGTAAATCATCTCTGCGGGGGTGGACTGGAGTAGCTTCGTTAACAGTGAACCAGGATAAAAATAATTGTGCACTTTATTTTTATTGTCCAAGTTTTAAAGTCACACTTATTCAATCCCCCCCTTTCTAAGTGTTTTTCTATCCTTCAATTGGCATCAGAGCGCCGGTTCTAAGGTGCAAGCACTTAACCGTGTTTAGAAAAGATTCAGGAAGAGAAAAACGCTTCATTTAAAAGATGGCTGGTGAAACTCCGACAAATCCACCTGCATCTACATCTGGCTCTGCTGAGCAATACAACGGTAACAATGGTTATACAAGACCGCCGGTATTTGAGGGTGAAAACTTTGAATACTGGAAAGATAAACTGGAAAGTTACTTTCTTGGTCTAGATGGTGATCTATGGGATCTTCTGATGGATGGTTACAAACATCCTGTAAATGCCAGAGGCGTAAAGCTAACAAGGCAAGAAATGAATGATGATCAAAAGAAGCATTTCAGGAATCATCATAAATGCAGAACTGTTTTGCTGAATGCTATTTCTCATGTTGAGTATGAGAAAATATCAAACAGGGAAACAGCCTATGATATATATGAGTCCTTGAAAATGACTCATGAAGGAAACGCTCAAGTCAAGGAGACCAAAGCTCTAGCCTTAATCCAGAAGTATGAAGCCTTCAAGATGGAGGATGATGAAGACATTGAAAAGATGTTTTCGAGATTTCAAACTCTGACTGCTGGATTGAGAGTTCTTGACAAAGGATACACCAAGGCTGATCATGTAAAGAAGATCATCAGAAGCTTACCCAGAAGATGGGGTCCTATGGTGACTGCATTCAAGATTGCAAAGAATCTGAATGAAGTTTCTCTGGAAGAGCTTATCAGTGCCTTGAGAAGTCATGAAATTGAGCTGGATGCAAATGAGCCTCAAAAGAAAGGTAAATCTATTGCATTAAAATCTAATATCAAGAAATGCACTAACGCTTTTCAGGCCAAAGAAGAAGATCCTGAAGAATCAGAATCTGAAGAAGAAGATGAACTGTCCATGATTTCCAGAAGGGTAAATCAACTCTGGAAGAGCAAGCAAAGGAAGTTCAGAGGCTTCAGAAGTTCAAAGAAATTTGAACGTGGAGAATCTTCTGATGATAGAAGATTTGACAAGAAGAAAGTCATGTGCTATGAATGCAATGAGCCTGGACACTACAAGAATGAATGTCCAAATCTTCAGAAGGAGAATCCCAAGAAGAAGTTTCATAAGAAGAAAGGTCTTATGGCAACCTGGGATGAGTCAGAAGATGATTCAGAAGATGAGCAGGCCAACTGTGCGCTGATGGCGACAGAAGATGACGGATCAGAATCTACATCGGAATCAGATTCTGAAGAGGTATTTTCTGAACTTACTAGAGATGAGTTAGTTTCCGGTCTAACTGAACTTCTGGAACTCAAGTCTCAGATTAGTCTCAAATACAAAAAGCTGAAAAAGCTATTTGAATTTGAAACAAAGAAGCTTGAGTTGGAAAATTCTGAATTAAAAGAAAAACTTTTAAAATTATCCAATAATGTTGGATCTCCTTCTGATTCAGAAAAATCCACTCCTAGTCTAAACCATATTCTGAAAGAATATGATTTAAGTTTCAGGAAGTTCTTATCTAGAAGTATTGGCAGAAGTCAGCTAGCTTCTATGATATATGCCGTATCTGGAAACAAAAGAGTTGGCATTGGTTATGAGGGTGAAACCCCATACAAACTTGAACCTGTTGATGAAATGAAACTCACATACAAGCCATTGTATGATCAGTTCAAGTATGGCCACTCTCATGATATTAGGCACACTTCACATGCACAAAGTTTTCACATAACACACACCAAGAAGCATGTGACACAACCTAGGAAATATCATGAAACTCATATTAAAAATTATCATGCTGTTCCTCCTATTGCTTATAATGTCAAACCCAAGTTCAATCAGAACTTGAGAAAATCTAACAAGAAAGGACCCAAGAAGATGTGGGTACCAAAGAAAAAGATTATTTCTTTTGCAGATTCTCTTGATAACAAAGAAGACAACATTCAACATGACATGACACCTGGACTCAAGTTGCTCTCAACACTTGAAGGGAAGAAAGATTGTCTTCCAAGTTATGGTTCTTAAATCTGTTGAAGAATCTCTGTTTGTAGGAATTCAGAAAAGAAGCTTATTAGTCTTGGAACCATCTATGATGTTTGCCTCTAAGGCTTTGATGTTTCTTTCTTGATTATTCTGAATGCTCTAAATGCTACAGAATATACAACATTGAAACATTGATTGTGGACAAATCAATAAACATCTGTTTTGATGATAAACTTGTTTCTGATGAAACAAAGAGCTTAAGAATTTCTGCAGATACAATTGTGTCTTATCAGAAGCTGCAGAACAAAGAAGTGAATCTCCAGAAGCTGTGTACATCAGAAGTAATGAATCAGAAGATCATTCAGATTTATATCAGCACACTTCAGAAGGAATGTCTCCAAAAGAGAAAGTTGATCAGATCAGAAGCAGTGATCAAAATCTGAAGGCGTAAAGTCTATTCTGATATTTACAGCTGTCATCTATTATCTGATGGTGAACACGTGTCTGTACGGTTTGTACAAAGCGTGCAGTTGAAAAGACGCCGACCTAGGTAACTGTATTAAATCATTTCATTTACTGTGTTCTCTCTCCTAATGTCATTTCTCATTAAATGCATAATGATTTCTTTTTAAAACTTTTAAATAACCCGCTTCATCTTCATTCCCTCTTTTTCTCTCTCTCTCTCTCTCTTTTGTGCATTCACTTCGTTGCATCTCTCTTCAAACCCTAGTTCTTGATTTGATCTCTAAGCATTATCATAATGAATCCATCTTCTCGTTCATCAATCTCTAAAGATAGAATCACTTCCACACAGAACCGTTTAAGCAAAAATGATGCTCCTTTGAAAACATGCTTAATACCCACGAAAGAACTGGAAGTTCTATGTGAATCGGCTGTGGACGTCAACAACCTTAAAGCAAATGGCTTTCAGTGTGATGCAAGAATCTTTGAGCAAGGATGGTCTAATTATCTTGATAGATTGGTTGGTCCAATTTATCCTGAACTTGTAAAGGAGTTTTGGGTACATGCAACAGTTACCCCAACTGCCATCATCTCATTCGTGCTAGGGCATGAAGTAACTATCACTGAGAAACTCATCAGAAAGCTGTACAATCTTGATGATGAAGAAGGTTGGTCTGAGTTTCAACCCCATACAGTTGACTGGACTTTAGTTGAAAAACAAATCTCTACGGTTGTTGGAACTGATTCTCATTTCACGGGCAACTTAAAGCCTTTTTATAAAGTATGGGCTGAGATTATTCTGGGTTCTCTTCACCATAGAAAAAAGATGCGCTGCTCCTCCTACATCAGTCCGACTCACAAGTATACTCTTTTCTGCATTGGCAAAAAGATAGAGATCAACATCTCCCATATTCTATTTGAGAATCTGAAAACCTCTATCTTTGAGTCAAGAGAAGATGAAAGGGCGAAGTACCCTCATATTCCAAGAACAACCATTCCTTTCGGAAGGATGATTTCAGACATTCTGATTGAAAGCAAAGTGGTGGACTCCATCAGAAATCGTAATGCCTCGCATTTTCTTGGAGTAACTCAAGGTCCCATCTTCAATGGTGTTGATCTGTTCGGACTGGAAGTCATTAAGAATGTACCTGTTATGTGCACAAGCTTTCCTGACATTTTGTCAAGAAGAATTGCTGTTGAAGGATTCATATCTTTGTATCATAAAGAACTTGATCAAGTTGTCAAGTTTTACTTGGAAGATTGTGTGAGGAAGCAATCAGACGTTGATCCTGCTTGGATCCGTGGTAGAGTACTTCCATCCAAAGATGATATTCTGAAGAAGGATAAGAAGGAACGACAGGCGAGGTTAAAAAGAAAGGCTAAAGAAGATGAGGCTGAAAGAGCCAAGAAGTTAAGGGTCACCTATGATCCTGACAAGGTGGGATCTTCTGAATACAGAAATAAGAGGATCAGAGACTCCCTACACAGAACCAGATCTTCAAGGCAGGTTTATACTCCACCTCCTTCTGTCCCTAAACCTTCTCCCCAATCACCTCCTTCTGGACCAAAAGTAAACTTCACTTTACAAAATCCTTCTCCATCATCCTTCTCCTCTCCCATTCTAAACCCCACACCGTTGAGCATTCTTCCACCAACTCCTTCTGATATTTTCCCCTCACCAATTCCCTTTACAAATACTCCACCCTCTCCTCAATCCATCCCATCTGACACTCCAACCTCATCAATCATTCTCTCAGATATCCCCTCCTCCTCAACCACCGCACCTCCACCTTCTATATCCCATCCATTACCTACCAGAAAATCCCAACCCTACTGTCTTCTCTATCCTGACTACAAATTCACCTTCAATCCGCCTGAACCTGAACCTTCTATACACCTGGAACTCTTCAGACATGAGGTGATTAGCAGTCTAGACCTTCTGAAGGATGCATTCCTAAATGGTCTGGATGATGTTTCTACAAGAAATCTCTGGAGAAGATTTCGCAAGGATTTTCAAGTAGAAGCAATGGGAGTTCAGAAAAGACTAGTGGCTGCTGCCCCTGGTTACCCTGGTTACCTTCTGGAGGAAGATAATGGTATATACTACCATCCTCTCAGAAATTGTGTTGCTGCTGAGGAGAAGCCCTTTGTGGATGAGATGGAACAGTTGAGACTGGCTGCTGCATTGGAAGCAAATCCTTGCAGGGAGATTGTGGTTTGGATACCTCAATATCCTGTTCTGCTAGGAGACTTCAAGACTCTCTTTGACTATCTGAGGGAAAACCCGTCTGAGAAAAATCCAAACTTGGTCATTCCAGAAGTTGTTGATCCACCAGTAGTTGAAGGTCCTTCTGCTCCAAGGAATCTAGCTGCCATTCTTCAGGCACTTGAGAATGGAGACTCGGAAATTCCTGCTGCAGAATATGGAGATGCTTCTATGCAAGAAGCAGATGCTGAAGATCATGTTGCCAAAACTGTTCCTGTTGAGGATATCCCAGCAAATGATACTTCTATGGAAGCTGCAGATCAACATGCCATTCCTGTGGTTGAAAGCGGTGAAGCTTCTTCTGATGAACCTTCTCGTCTTGCAAGGACTCTAGAAGCGATTCAGAGGAGACAGGATGAGCAAAGCTCACTCAATGACAAGTATGATGCTTTCATTGAAAGGCAAGAAGGACACAACAACGATGTTAAAGAGATGCTGGCCAAGATCTTGTCAAGACTAGGGCCATCTTAGATTGAGTCTGTGTTGTTTCTTTCTTTCCTTTGCATCTGTTTTGTTTCTGTGCATCTGATCTTTTCATCCTGTACTTTTGTACCCATTGGTTGAACCTTAATGAAATCATCTTCTTCCTCCATGTGTTCTGTTTTATTCATCTGAATCTTTTCTATTTTTTGATGATATGACAAAAAGGGGGAGAAATACTTGTGATAAATGATTTGATTAAATCTATCAGTTGCTGGGTAAAGAGGCTCCCACACATTCACTAACAAGAACTGCAAGTTCTATATGGTTTAAGTGTTTTGCAGGTACAGAGAAGTGAAGTAAATCTTCAGAAGCAAACACTAGAAGCAAAACCATAAGAAGCGTTATTCTGTAAAAGGAATAAGCTCTTGGAAACTGAAGCAAGCTGAGTGCTGTCAAGCTTCAGGAATCAGAAGCACGATCAGAAGCACTGATAATAGAATTTGAATATCATTGTCTATCCTGTTCTGACAAAATTCTATTTGCTCTGATACATATAATGTTATGGCTCTGATACATTATTTGCTCTGATACACGTTTTAGCCTAAATGCTCTGATACATTTGGCTCTGATACATATCATGTATTTGAATATACATTTTATGTTCTAACTCGTTCATGCTGACTTTTGTCGTTTAGTTTTTGTTCTGTAACATTTCAGGATGTAGAGATGCTCTGATGATGCTCTGGTACATTCAACAATGTTCTGATACAAATCTAGCATGAAGTGATGTTGGTAGACATTCAAGTTCTGAAGCTGTCCTGAATGGAAGCAGAAGTCAGAAGCTGTGAATGTTCTGAAGATCAAAGAAATTCAAGTTCTGAAGCTGTCCTAGATGGAAGCAGGAATCAGAAGCTGTGAGTGTTCTAAGGATCTAAAGAAATTCAAGTTCTGAAGCTGTCCAATGGAAGCAGAAGTCAGAAGCTATGAATTCTCTGAAGACAGAAGCTTATATGATCGTCTCTACCGAAATAATCAGGGAAGTCTTTTATCAAAGTTCTTCGAGTATTTATTTCAGGGGGAGATTATTTATCTCAGGGGGAGATTGTTAATCTCAGGGGGAGACATATTCATATGCTTATGCTAGAGCTGTGTAATTTGTCTTTTGCCGTCTACTCTTTCTGATCGCAAATTCATATCATTTATATATGTTTTTGTCATCATCAAAAAGGGGGAGATTGTTAGAACAAGATTTGTTCTTATCAATTATCTTAGTTTTGATGATAACAATAATATGAATTTTGCTTAAGATAATATGGTACTCTAATCCAATGCAATTTCCCTTTCAGGAAATATATAAAGAGTACGCATAATTCAGCGCTCAGAAGTTGTGTCTCAAATGGTTCAGCATGCAACATCAGAACATGGTCTGGCAAGACATCAGAAGATGGTCGAAGCAGAATCAGAACATGGGTCTATGGAAGCATCAGAAGAACATGAGATCAGAAGCACTGAAGATCAGAAGATGGTATCACGCAACAGAAGCACTTCAAGGTCAGAAGATCAGAAGATGCTATGCACCAAGCTGTTTGACTCTGATGATATTCAAACGTTATATTCACAAACATCAGATCAGAAGAAAGTACACGTGGCAGACTACGCTGACTGACAAAAGGAACGTTAAAGCTACTAAAGGCAACGTCAGTAGACACAGCGTGAACAAGGCTCGAGGTAGTTGACAAAAGCATATAACATTAAATGCAATGCTGTACGGAACACGCAAAGCATTAAATGCACTCAACGGTCATCTTCTCAACGCCTATAAATATGAAGTTCTGATGAGAAGCAAGGTTACTAATTCTTATCAACTCTGAACGAAAATAAACTTGCTGAAACGCTGTTCAAAACTAAACTCAGAATCTTCATCTTCATCAAAGCTCACTACATTGCTGTTGTAATATATTAGTGAGATTAAGCTTAAACGTTAAGAGAAATATCACAGTTGTGATTATCGCTTTTAAGAAGCATTTGTAATACTCTTAGAATTACATTAAGTTGTAAGGAACTAGAGTGATCGTGTGATCAGTATACTCTAGGAAGTCTTGGCAGTTGGCTGAGCAGTTTGTAACTAGAGTGATCAGGTTGATCAGTATACTCTAGAAAAGTCTTAGGAGTGAACTAAGCAGTGTTCCTGGAGTGATCAAGTTGTGATCTGTAGACTCTGGAAGACTTAGTCGTGGACTAAGTGGAAAACCATTGTAATCCGTGCGATTAGTGGATTAAATCCTCAGGTTGAGGTAAATCATCTCTGCGGGGGTGGACTGGAGTAGCTTCGTTAACAGTGAACCAGGATAAAAATAATTGTGCACTTTATTTTTATTGTCCAAGTTTTAAAGTCACACTTATTCAATCCCCCCCTTTCTAAGTGTTTTTCTATCCTTCAAGAGGAACCGCTCAACATTCCCGAGGATGCTGACCCCATCACCGTCCGCTTACTCAAAGAAATACAATTAACGAACAGCCTCCTCAGAATTCAGGATGACCGAATTCACGAACTGGAGAGACAGCGGCGACGTCGCCCCTCTCCACGGAGGCGCTACAGGTCACGCTCCTATTCCTCCTCGCGCTCACCGCCGAGAAGGTACCGTCGGCGTTCCCCGTCCTCTTCAAGGTCTCCCCCGAGAAGACATCGCCGCCGGAGGACTCGTTCCCGTTCTCCACACAGAAAGAACAGGAAGAACCAGAAACCTGAAACCGCTGAACAAAGAAGCCCCTCCCCCGAGCAGGGCCGTCGGGGCCCCTCCAAAGCTGCGACGGGTAACAACCAAGAGGATCCCCGACGAAACAGGCACTACAATTCACCAGGACCGAGCGACGAGGAGGACTTCCGCAGCCCCTTGTCCGCCAGTATCCGGAGAGCCCGCCTCCCTCGGGGGATGGAAAAACCGCCAGTATTGGACCAATACGACGGAACCACCGACCCCGACGACCATATCCGGAGCATCGAAGCGGTCATGGACTATCACGTCGTCAGAGGCTCGATCAAGTGCCGCATTTTCCCGACCACCCTCAGGAAGGGAGCGATGAATTGGTACAGGAACCTCCCTTCGAACTCCATCCATTCTTGGACCGAGCTCAAAGAACTCTTCTTGAGCCACTTCACAGCCTCCCGACGGCAACCGAAATCGGAAGCCAATCTCGAGGCCGTAGTACAAGGACCCAACGAACCTCTTCGAGATTACCTTGAAAGATTCAACAAGGAGGCCGTCCAAGTGCAGACAGAAGACTACATGAAGAGGTACATCTTGGAGCGAGGACTCCTCCCCGGCAGTGACTTCAAGAAAGCTATTAAGATTGAGAAGGTGCACTCGATGAATGACCTCCTCAACAAAGCAAAGGCATTCATCGATTTTGAGGAAGGCGAGGCAGCCGCAATCAGAGCCCCGAGGGGCAGTGGTGCCGCTCGCAGCTCAAACCTCGAAGACCCGGGGTCACGCCGAGGACAAGACAAACGAAGGGACGACCGATCCCGAGATGTCAAAGAACGGCGGGGACCAGCAGGGCGTTTCAACGACTACACTCCTTTGAACACCTCCCGGGAGAAAATCCTGGCCGACTGCCAGAACGCCGAGTTCAAGAAATCCAACATCAGGCCCCCGAAGTCAAATCCTACAAGACCGGGGACGGACAAGTCCAAGTACTGCAAGTACCACAAAAGCCACGGGCATATGACTGACGAATGCATAAATCTCAAAGATGCCATAGAGACCCTGATCAAAGAGGGCCACCTGGCAAGATACACTAAGAAGGGAGAACCCCCCAGAAGAGGCATCCCTCGAAACTCTGACGAGGGGAACTCACCAGACAGCAGACCACTTCAAGTCGCACTGTCCGTAACCCGACCGGAAGACTTCATCCCTTCGGTCGGCGTGACGACCGCCCTCAGCACCTGGGAACATTTCCCCACCGCTATGGTCATCTCCAACGGCGGGGACCCCGGCTCTCTCACCGTCAGTTCAGTCAAGAGAAAGTTCGACGAGCTACTCAGCGCCAATACCGACCTCGGCCCTACTCTGCGGAAATTCCGAGGAAAGTCAGAGCCAATCACTTTCTACCTCGAAGAACTGCCCGGCGGAGCTCCAAACGCCACCATTCCCCTCCTCGTCCGAGCCAGAATGGCAAACTTCGATGTTCGACGGGTCCTGGTAGATGAAGGCAGTTCAGTCGACATTATGTACTCCCACCTCTTCCAAACACTTCAGCTGGACGACTCGCACCTCACTCCCTATGTGGGTTCCGACCTCCAAGGTTTTAACGGAGCCACCACCAAACCATGGGGATACGTCGAGCTGATTGTCACCTTCGGGGAAGGGGAAGCGTCCAGGCAAGTCAAAACCAGGTTTTTGGTAATCGACTGCAAAACATTGTACAACTGCATCATCGGGCGTCCCACACTGGCCGAGCTAACCGCCGTACCCTCCACGGTCCATCTGAAGATGAAGTTCTACACGAGGACAGGGAAAGTGGCCACCATCAACGCCGACATTGAAGCTGCGAGAAGGATCTTCGATGCGTCCGTCAAAGGACTAGAGCTGATCGCTCCTCCGACCAGCTCCAACAAAAAACCAAGAGCCGAAGACAAGCATCCTCGGGAAGATCAGGTTCCAACGGCCAACGTCAGCTCAGTCGACCTCGATGCGAGGTTTACGCAGGAAGAACTGAAGACCGGGGAAGAGACACAATCAAAGGCCCCTCATCCCGTCCGGCCTGTCCCCGACGGAGATTTCGAGCTGATCCCCCTGGGGGACAACCCCAACAGAGCAGTGAAGATCGGCAAAGGCATCCCTGACCTGCCGAGGAAGCAACTCATAGCCTGCCTTCGAGCCAATGCCGACCTGTTCGCCTGGAGCGCCGCAGAGATGCCCGGACTCGACCCTGAGGTCGCCTGTCACCACCTCTCCATCAATCCAACCGCCAAGGTCGTAGTACAACGTAGGCGTCGGCAGTCTCCCGAGAAAGCGGAGGCTGCCGAGAAAGCTGTAAAAGACCTCCTAGAGGCAAATTTTATTTCCGAGGCCAAGTATTCAACTTGGCTCTCAAATGTTGTACTTGTTAAAAAATCTAATGGAAAATGGAGAATGTGCGTTGATTATACTGATGTTAACCGGGCATGTCCAAAGGACGCCTACCCTTTACCTAATATTGATAGACTGGTCGACAACTCGGCCGGCTATAAACTGTTGTCCTTCATGGACGCTTATTCTGGTTACAACCAGATCCCCATGGCGAAATGCGACAAGCAATGCACGGCTTTCATGACCGAATCGGGCAATTATTACTACAACGTAATGCCCTTCGGACTCAAAAACGCCGGAGCCACTTACCAGCGGATGATGAACAAGGTCTTCCGAGGAGAAATCGGCGACACGCTCGAGGTGTATATGGACGACATGATCGTCAAATCTCGAGAAGACTCCGACCACACGCTACATCTCGAGCGGGTCTTCGAGCAGGCCAGGTCCTGCCGGATGCGCTTCAATCCGGAGAAGTGTACCTTCGGAGTACGGGCAGGCAAATTCCTCGGTTTCTACTTAACAGAACGAGGAATAGAAGCCAACCCTGATAAGTGCCGAGCATTCTCAGACCTCCCTACCCCCACCAATAAAAAATCCATCCAAGTACTAAACGGAATGCTCACGGCATTATCCCGCTTCGTCGCGAAATCCGCCCAGCATGCACTTCCATTCTTTAAGCTTCTTCGGAAAGAAGCAGCTTTCGAGTGGTCCGAGGAATGCGAACGAGCGTTATCCCACCTCAAACAAGTGCTCTCCAAACCCCCGGTGCTATCCCGACCAGACAGCAACGAGGTTCTCTATCTCTACTTGGCCGTTTCAGGCGAGGCGGCCGGCGCAGCCCTGATCCGAGAAACGGAAGACGGGCAGAAGCCAGTGTATTTCACTAGCAAAGCCCTACAAGGACCCGAGGTCCGATATCAACAGATAGAAAAAATCGCACTGGCCCTAATAACGGCCGCCAGAAGACTGAGGTACTACTTCCTCGCCCACACTATCATCGTCCAGACAGACCAACCGATCAAGCAACTTCTCAGCCGACCAGACATGGCCGGGAGAATGCTGAAATGGTCTCTCGAACTGTCCGAATTTGACATACAATACGAGGGCAGGAAAGCGTTAAAAGCCCAAGCGCTCGCCGACTTCGTGGCCGAAATGACGACGATCTCCAACTCCCTAACACCCACCGAGAAAAAGTGGACCATCTACGTTGATGGCGCCTCAAGCCACGCGGGCAGTGGGGCCGGTATCATCTTGGAAAACGACGATGGACTCGTCATCGAAGTATCCTTAGTCCTATCCTTCACCACATCGAACAACCAGGCCGAGTACGAAGCCCTCCTAGCGGGCCTACGCCTCGCCGAGGACGTGGGCGCTCGGGAAGTCATGATTTATACCGACTCTCAACTGGTCGCATCCCAAGTTAGCGGCGATTACCAAGCCAAAAACGACACGCTAGCCGAATATCTATCGCTCGTCAAAGAAAAGATGAAAGGATTCACAAAGGCAGACGTCGCACACATCCCTCGAGAACACAACTCGAGGGCCGACCTCTTATCCAAGCTCGCAAGCACAAGAAAGAAGGGAGGGAACAAGTCGGTGATACAAGAAATCTTGTCCGATCCAAGCGTAGGCAAAAACGCGCAGACCATACAAGTATTTGCCATCGGAGACGCCCATTGCTGGATGACTCCGGTATACAAATACCTCATGAACGACGAGCTTCCCGATGATCCGAAGGAAGCTTCAGCCATTAAGAGGAGAGCCTGCTCGTACACGGTCATCGAAAATAAACTCTATCGGCGCGGCTTCTCCATTCCCCTCCTCAAGTGCATCGACGGCTCGCAGGCAATGGAAGTACTGCAAGAGCTTCACGAAGGGATTAACGGCCAGCATCTCGGCGGCCGATCTCTGGCGAGGAAAGCCCTCAGAGCCGGCTATTATTGGACGACTATGCAGTAGGACGCCAAGGAGCATGTTCAGAAATGCGACAGATGTCAGCGGCATGCCGACATGCACCTAGCTCCCCCCAACGAGCTAAAATCCCTCTCCTCCCCTTGGCCTTTTTCCACCTGGGGAATGGACCTCCTCGGACCGTTCCCGGTCGGCTCGTACCAAAATAAATATCTCGTGGTCGCCGTCGATTACTTCACGAAATGGATAGAAGCCGAGGCGCTCGCCAAGATCACATCTCAAAACGTGCTCCGTTTCTACAAACGAAACATACTTGCCCGGTTCGGGGTCCCTCAGGCCATAATCACCGACAATGGCACCCAGTTCACTGACAAAAAATTCCAAGAGTTTGTGGCCAAGCTTGGCACGAAGCAACACTTCACCTCAGTCGAGCACCCTCAGACAAACGGGCAGGCCGAGGCAGCCAACCGAGTCATCCTCCGAGGATTAAAGAGAAGACTCGGCGAAGCCAAAAAAGCTTGGGTCGAAGAACTACATAGTGTACTCTGGGCGTACAGGACGACGCCCCATTCGAGCACAGGCGAGACTCCTTTCCGACTAACCTACGGCACCGAAGCCGTAATTCCCGTAGAAATCCGAGAGCCTTCTCGGCGCACCGAATTCCCCCTCGAGGAAGAACTTAACGACGAGGCCATGAGGGAAGAACTCGATATGGTAGAAGAGATCCGAGCAGGATCAGCCCTCCGAGAAGCTAAACTAAAACAGCAAATAGCTCTTCGCCATAACACCAAAGTTATAAAGCGCGAGTTCGAAATCGGCGCCCTAGTGCTTCGCAGAAACATGAAAGACTCGCGCGAGGGCAAACTAGCCCCAAACTGGGAAGGCCCGTACCGAGTTTATGACAAAACCGAGAACGGCGCCTACTACCTCGAGAATCTTCTCGGGGAGAAACTTGCTCGACCCTGGAATGCTGAAAAACTCAGACGTTATTATAGTTAAACATAAGCTAAAACGCCCGACTTCTGGCCCAAACTCAGGTAACAGACGGGCACGGATCCACGTCGTCGGTACGGACGTGAGTATTCCACGACAGCAACGGTCGATTCCTCCCGTCGGATGGATGGACCGACCCCTCGGCGGATTCTACACCTAGACCCCCCGAGGAAGTACCTGCATGGCAGAACCCCAGCTCGCGATGGGATCGTTCACGCCGCGAACGCTTGGCCACAACCGCGGTCTCGCGCTCGCTAAAAGCGCACACCTGCTCTGCGCACCCGGCCCGTACTCAACACGCCCGGGCAATCAATCTAGGCCGAGCACAGTCCACAAAATCAATAATATCACAAGTATACAGGTGACTATCCGGCGTACCCGAGCATAAGTCATCAACTACCTAGAACAGTCGCAAAATACTCTAAGTATAGGGGAAAAACCTCGTCATACGAGCACAGCAGGAAAGTTATCAAAAAGAACAAGCATACAACGATAACACCGAAAGCGAGTAAACGAATATAAACAAGCGAAGCTATAAAACATTAAGGCTGCCGACCAAATTGGCCGGCGATGTCAAAAGTTACAATCATTGCCGGGCACGCAGGCCCCAAAAATTATCCGGGCATAGCCCAACAAAAAGAATGGCACGCAGGCCGAGAAAGACGGACACGCAGGCCCGGAACTACACTTTCTACTCTTCGCTCCCCGGGGACTCAGGCACCAACACGCCATCCACGATCCTCGAAGAAAGCCCGACATTATCCTCCTTCAAACCAGGATTCAGAAGCCTCAGCTGGTTAAGAGCACGCTCGAAACCGACGTCGGCCATGTCGGCCAGGCTTATCTTCAGGCTTTCTATCTTCTCCACAAACTCAGCCCTAGACTTTAGAGCTGCCACATCCGGCGACTCGTCAGCCGAGGGAGCCCATTCAAGTCGAAGGTCAGCCAGCTTCTTCTTCTCAGCCGCAACCTCCGCGTCTTTCTGCTTCAGGGCCGCGTCGACCTTCTTCCTCAACTCCTTGCGCTCGGTCTCCATGGCCTTCACCTTGTCCTCGGCCACCTTCTTAGCCGCCTCGGCCTCCTTCAGGGCCTCGGTCGAGCCCGAACCTCCACTGGCCAACACTTGGGCCATCTCCAAGACCCTCACCACGGCGGCACTGTCGCACGCCAACTGTTTCTGAAGGGACGGGGGGTCCATATCACTGATCCGACGAGCTTCGTCCGGTGAGGTAACCAAGGGGAACTTCTCGAAGTAGCCTCCATCCTTGTAGCAAGAAGGCAACACGAAGGCACGCCCGGGACCTAGGTTCGACTGATCTGGACGTCCCCCCTCGGAAGGACGAGATCTCTTGGGTAACCTCTCGTCGACATGAATCTTGTGAGGAGAGCCTGCCGAGCCTGAGTTCTCTCCAGCTCCGGCTCCCTGGTTCTTCTTCTTCTGATTCTTCCTCGCATCCAATGCCTGTTTCAGGATATTATCCTCCTTCTCCGGCATAGCCTCTGCAAAGAAAAAATAAACAAGTTAGCAAAATACCGGACAGAGATCACAAAGCAAGGGAAATGGACACAACCTAACAACGTCCAGGTCTCCTCGGGAGTCCGACAAGCTAGCAAAGCCTTGGTATTAATAGGCCGCTGCTCCGTGATCGGCACCCCGTCCTCGTTCAATATGGGATCTCCATTCCTCGTCACCCAACGAGACAGGGTAAAGCTATCTACGTATTTGCAGAGGACCGAGTATGACTCCCGGTCTTGATCATCCAAATCATCGTCCTCCCAAGCGTAGTATTTCGGAGGAGACGCAAAATGACCCTTCCACCAGAAAAACGGAAACGTCGTGCAGAACTCCCTTACTTCCTGCCCATATTCATCCCTCACTATCTCCCCCTCGGCATCCCGCTCGGCCACCATATCCGACACCGAAGAGTAGGTCGTTGGACTTAGGGGGCGGACAACGAAGTATCGATCCTTAAAACCCTTCACGGAATCAGTATACATTCCGAAGAGTTTACGCTCGGCGTTCCTGAACGAAACCCAGCTGTACCGCCCGTTTGACGCCTGCCGTTGAACACGAAAACATCTTCCGAACAACGCAGACGTTGCGCCTATACCCAAATAATCACAAACAATCTCGAATGCCCGCATAAAAGCAAAAGCATTCGGATGAATTTGGGACGGCGCCAGAGATAGAAACGCCATAACTGAAACCTGAAAATCAGAGAAAGGTAACCGGAAGCCGAGCTCCCTAAACACGTAATCGTACATCGCAAATCCGTCCCCGGCAAACCGAGAGCATATGCGTTCGTCCGGAGACGGGCAACCTATTTGATAATTGGGCGGATCTCCTTCCCCCAGAACCTCAATTTCTGTAAACGCCCCATCCAGAGACGCGGTGTACCGAGAAACAACGGATAGAGCCTCCTCGGCTATCCAATCGGGCGCAACGATATGTTCATAACTGAATAACGGCATAGGGGAAACCCCTCCCTCGGCATCCGAACCAGGAGATCCCGTGTGAGCGCCTTCGGCCGAGGGAGTGCCATCTTCCTCAATAATTTCGACGTCGGAACTAGTTGCCGTCGAGCTGTCGGAGTCACTGGTCGTCGAGTCGGTGTCCGAGCCGGATCTTGAGGTAGCACTCGAGTCTGATTCACCTGCACGCAGAAGGGAGAAGTGAATTCGATAGTCCATCAAATCCACCCTTCCACCGCAAGGCAAGCGAAAGGGTAGAGCAGGAGCAGCAGAGCCCCCGGCCAAACCCCCATCGAGGAACAACGCTCGTCAGCCGAGGACTCACAGATGACGCGACAACGGGAAAGCTTATCTTAAGCAGTTTAACGCCAACATACCCCGGCCTGCCAACCCACGCTGACCCCCGGGCATCGCTTAGATAACCCGGGGAGGATGACGATGGCGAAGACCTCGAAAGCGAAACACAAATCCTATGAAAAATAGTAAAGCAACGACAGGCTAAACGAACTTACTTGCAGACATGATGTGGATGGCCGGGGAGAATCCTTCGCTAAGCAACGATCTTGATATGATGAGCGAGCTGGGAAATTATTCTCCGAGGAACCCTTGATCGAAGCCGAGCAGATAAACAGAGAAAGAAAAACTCCCTTATGAGAGAATTCGCCCCCTTTTATAGGAAAAAGGCTCGGAAGGCGAAGCATCACCTCTCCTGACAGGCGCCGCCTCCTAGACCCTAGGCCATCATTGCCTATGCCACGTCAGCGCGTGGTTCCCACGCGCGACGTTTCACCCACCACTGGATTTTCCTCCGAGCGTGTATATGTAACGAGGACCGGTCCACCGAGCAACCACGAGAATTGGGGTCCGAGCGTAGAAGCAAAGTCACAGCTTCTTAACCAGAAAACTCCGACTTGGGGGGCTCCTGTTCTGGACTGGGCCAAGGCTAGGCCCAACACCGCTTTCGGCCCAATAAGCCTCAGAGGCCCATGAATAGTTCATGGCCTTCCCGACACGCCTTGCTCGGCACTAACACCTTACCCGGAGCAGACGACCTCGCTCGGCATTAACTCTCCCCCGGACGTCATCCTTGCCGAGGACCCTGCTCCGCGCAGGGCTCCTTCATATCCAATCCTCCGAGTAACTCGGATCCCACGTGGCTCCTAAAAGGCCGCGTCTTCCCTTGGACTTCGGAGCGGTTAACCAGGACAGAGGGCGTACACGCACCTCCGATATTTCCGCTCAGGAAACCTGGCAGTCTCCTAGTTGGGCTTGGGAATCCAACCCAATAGCGAGATCATGGCCCAGCGCTGGGGGCTATATATACCCTCTTTGACTAGAGGGTCAGGTATTCAATTCTTACTCACTCTTAGCTAGTACTTGCGCTCCTTTGCTCGTCAACTTACTTTGGCATTGGAGTACCTTGCAGGTACACCCCCCCCCCTCCTCCTTCCTAGAAGATCCAGTCCGAGCAGCCTACGACGATTCTTCTGATCAGGTACGATCAGTTTCCATCTTGTTTTTCAATTTAATTTTTTTCATAATTTTGATTACTAAAAAATATCTCTTTCTTGTCGAGAGATGAAAACTAGAAAAAAAAATTATTGAGATGAATAGTTGCCGCATTCATTTGAGTTAGCTATAAAAATTCTTAAACATGGTAATACAGTAGTTTATCAACAAAAAAATGTTTTGAAGTTAAAATTGCAAATGAATCTTTTTTTTGGTTCATTAAAATTCATGGGATGTTATTTGTTAAGTAGAGCAAATATTATAAGGGTGTGTTTGGTTCGAGGTAGATGAAGGGGATGAGAGAGGAGGGAAGAGAAGGAGATATTTAAAATAAAATGTGTTTGGTTTAATTTTTAGAAGGAAAGAGAAGGACCTTAAATATCACAACTTTATAACTATTCTTATGAGACAAAATGCAACTTCAAGTTAGCAAAGTCAAAGAATTCAAAAAGTCATCTCGATTCTTCATTTCTTGAAACTTTAACGGTTTTGGATTTAGAAAATATAATTTCTTCGTCTTTTTATTTCTCAAAAGTTTTTCTCTCGAACAAAATGGAAAAATTAAAAAATCAACAACACAATAGAGAAAAAAAATCAACATTCCACAAATCAATAAGAAATCATCATTAAACAAACTAACATTCAACATTTAACATTCAACAAAAATATAATCTATTCAACACGAGATGAGCTTTCAACTATAATAAAATTTAATTATCAAATAAGAAAAATAACCCAACAATATGAAAATAGAAAAATCTAAAAAAACTAAATCTAAGTTACTTAATTGTTCTTGTATAGATCGAAACTCAATTCATTTAACATCACAACATCAAATATATGAGTGTGGATAACTCGTTATTGGTCATCTAACCAAAATCGATAGATCAATCCAACAGTTCTCTACGATAAGTGAAAGTCGTCGTACCCAAAGATCGATTTAGGATCTTGGGATTTTAGAGTAGTCATGTCTTAGCTTCGTACTAGATTAAAACTATCCAAACATCCAAGAACCGTCAGATCAGATGGACAATTGGATCCAATGATATCAGTCAATTGTCTCAAAATAAGGTATCAGTCCATTGTCTTGAAAGAAGGTTTTAGTACCTTAGAAACTTTAATTGGTCATGCACTAAAAGTACACTTGATCAGAGATGGCTAGTCTTGGAGACTGTCAAATAATACTCTACGAGATCCTCCGACATTTTTTTCTTGCAACAGTTGTCTTGAGCAAAAGGTTCTAATAATTCGAAATCCTAAAAGTCTACTATAAAAGCATGATTGTGAATTAAATTCAAGTACATGTGAAAGCATGATTGTGAATTTAATTCAAGTACATGTGATTTGTACTTAAATTATTCCAAAATCAATTTTACACATTTTATAATTGCTTTTGACATATCCAAAAATTAGATTAGTACATGGACACGTCCTAGAAGCATGCTTTATTAAGGTTGATCGAATCATAGAAACTATTACAAGAAAGAGATAGAAGGATATAGTGACAACTACCTTTAGAAACAATTGTTCTGAAGAAGGTTCTAAGACTTCTAAACCTTTATTGTAAAATCTAATAATTCAAGGTCAAATATACAAGACGTTTTTTTTTTACAACATATGATGCATATTTATACAAGTTTTGAAAACGTATAGACCATGCAAAGTTGTCGGTGCAATCACAACCCTACAAAAATGTCGGCAAAATCTCAACCGTTAAAAATTAAGACTATTGTGTTTGGTCATCAATTTGGAGGTCAACACGAGAGAGCAATATTCATTAAGGTCATTCTTTATAAACAACACACACCTTGTGAAAGACACACCATATACTCACCCAAAACTATAAGGTAGTGTGTGAGTTCTCTCACTTATAAATGATCAAATCTCTACTTTTCTAATCAATATAGGACTTCCCCACACTTGTTTCTCCCTTAAATGTGAGTTTTACCTTAAGTGTGAGTTTATCAACAATGATCCTCCTCAAGCAAAATACCTTTTTCAACATAACATACCTACTACCCACCAACATACCTACTACCCACCACCGTGCGGAGAGGACTAAACTCATAGAACATACCTACCCACCCCTATGTGGGGAGGACTAAAATCATATTTAAAGCTCTTTTCTAATCACTTATCACAAATATATTCTAAAGACTTCCTCCATTAAATCTTCATTCCAATAAATATAAAACAGAAAAAAAAATGTGAAATTTTCTAAAACTGACATTAGTATACAACAGAGTTTGATACAAATAAGTTACCAAAACCTCAAACCACAACAGTTCTTAGTTTGGTGGTTGAATGTTTGACTTTCTTTCTCCTCTGAAATAATAAGCATAAAAATCCTAAAATAAGAATTAAAACAAAGAAAACTTCTAAGTGGGATCCCCAAAGAAACTCAACAAATTCTAGTTTGCTTTTACTATCACAGTTGCAATCATAAACATTTTGTAGTATACTCCCTTTCATACTAACTTCAGGATCAAGAACAAAATCCAATGTCATAGCTCCTTCATCTAACCAAATAGTGGTATTCCTTGACTTGTAGCCTGGCATGGTTGCCACTACTGCAATTCAGATTCACAAATTTTATAACACAAATTCACAAGTAGATAAGTGTGTAATCTTACGATGAATAACCCAGAAGTATGATATAATACCTTCAAATTTATCTCTCGGGGCTAGTAAGCGATGGTAGTCCGCAAAAGTTCTTCCGGCCCTAACCTGTTGATTCAGAATTATAAAAGGCAAAGTATGTCATTGAAGTGAAGCTCAAAATAAAACATGCAGTTAAACAGATATGCCAACACGACGTTTAGGAGATGTTCGCACTTCGTTGAAAAATCTAAATGTCATTATTTAATTGAACGAAAAATGTGCAGACACTTTATCACTCTATTTTTCAGTATGAAACAGAAAATAACCGAAATGTACTTTCAGACATACTGTGTAATTTATTCCGCTGACAGTAATAGAGGCTGGTAATGGCCTTCCATCTCCTGAAGAATATATCCTTCCATGCACTCCTGTCTAGAGAGTAGAAAACAAAACAGCTTATCAATCTAACAAAAAGCAACGGAATCGAAAACCTCAAAAATAGGAACATATTTGAATATTTCTGTGCACATTGAAAAAGGCTTCACTCACGGCTTTGGATGGTGGTAATATTTCATAGTAAGTATTCTATGTTTTTCCATAAACACATTCGTTATTTTAAAATACCGTACAGATACGCAGAAACAGTATACCTTCACGAGGCTTGCAACAAGATTAAGCATACTCATTTTGTTGTATTTCCAAATAATAGGAAGCTGCAATTCATATAAATAAACAGAAGTCAACACAATTCATTCTGTTGTATTTTCAAATAATAGGAAGCTGCAATTCATTTTGTTGCTCAGATTCGAAGGTCTCACAGACCTCTGCAGCAATAGGCCATTTATTGTCACTAACTTCCAAGGTCAATTCGAAACAACCAGCATGTATATAGTTCCAATCTTGCATTCCTCCGTATAAAGGGTACCTGGATTGATATCTTTAGTAATTATGAACATATTGAAAGAACATAGACTCCAGTAATGAACTTCTCTACAGTACTTTCAAATAAATAATCATACCATGCTGCTCCATTTGTGATTCCATCTACAAATTCCTTGCTTGAAGACATGTTGTAGTGGGAGTGGCTATAGATACTTGCCATGAATCGAAATGTTTCATCGTCGGGACATCCATAGTAGAACGTCCTGTAATTTATTCATACAAATATATACAAATTCAATACAAGAACCCAGGTCGGGAGGAGCAGGTCATTGAACATCTTATACTAGAATAATTTACCACCTTTTATCATCGGTACCGTCCCAAGGATAATTCGCAACAAGTGCACCCTGAAGTAGTAAAATAAAAAGACACCATTAATGAACAAATTCTGTATATAAATATGATAAGAAAAACTCTTTTATTAACATCAACCCTCAGATTATGGTTAAGAATACAAACGTAGAAAGCTTTATTAAAAAAAAGGTATTTATGGAACTTTACATTGCTGATCTATGTAGCACCGCTGAAACCTCTGAAAAAAGACGTGTTTGTATCTGTGTCGATATTAGACACTTGCACTGACACTTGTGATTACGTTTAATTTATTCATTTTTTCAAATTGTTACCAGTTCCGACGTGTCAGCGCCGAGTTCAAATTCGGGGTGTCCGTGCTTCATAGTTGCAGATGTAATAAAATACTTTCTTTTCCAATAGAAACTTTTCAGCTATGTATTATCTACCTTGGCCTTAAGGGATAGTGTATCTACTAATAGAGAAAACAGAGATATTATATTGAAGAATAAAAGCAAGGTCCTTGATGTATGACATGACCACCATAAAGTAGAACAAAAAAAACTTGAAATAAACAGCTCAGCAAAGAGTAGAGACTATTATGAAAAATCCAAATAAGTACCCCGTGCAATGTTGCAGATGCTGTAAATCGTATATCTCTTGACCAATTCATTATTGCTCTTGTTTCTGGTTGCCTGGAATCCTCATCATCGTTTATAAATAAGAACTGTTGTTTCATTTGAGACAGTTATAGCAGGTTAGTTCTTAGATGATCTCTAGCCAGAAATGGCAGTATCTAGAACCATAACAACGTGATATGAAAAACCTAACATTAAAATTTAAATTGAATGTAAAAGTTAAGCGAAGAATCTGGGTAAACATCTAGAAAGTAAAAGCTTGTTTCCTAATCTTAACAATACGAATAAACAGTGACACAGATTTAACCAAAGACATTAACAAATATAATCAAACAATATAATAATCGCAGATATGACTATAATAGTAAAAGCTCAGTCATAAAAGTAAAACAAATAAGAATGAATTTTTATGTGAAGAGTTTTATTTCATGGTAATAATGAGCTTCAAACTAAATTTTTAACATATTGTACACAGAACATTATAAAAAAATACCTGGTCAGGAAAATCCCGATTCAGATCAATATTGTTTGCATTACCGCGCTTCCTCAAGGTAAAGCCATCAGGATTCATTGATGGGAGTAAATGAAGGTGAACATTCTCCACAATCAATGTGGCCTGAAACATTTCCCTAAAAGGTAAGACATTGTAAAAGTAAAGACTGAATCATAAAATAACAACAGTTTCCCGGAAAAATACAAGACTCAAACTTGTGCTCAAAAATAGATATTGCAACCATTTTTGTCCCAACAACAAATGCGAGGAAAAAAATTAGAATATACTTCTGAAAATAAAGAAAGGAAGTGAAACATACCAGAGGATCTTTTAAATGGTTATCACATAACCAATTGGCCAAAAACATAATAAGTTCACGGCCCACAGGTTCGTCTCCGTGCACATTTCCAATATACTGCATCAGTATTATACTGGTGTTACAAAATTGCTGAAAACAAAACTACCAAATATATAAGATAGTGAAGTTCACTCACCTTAAATGCAGGTTCGGTTTCTTCTTCTCCTGGCTTGTCAGAAATCTCAATCACCCACTATACGGAGGAAAACAAATAAGAGAAGCGCCATTCATGCAACCAAGACGAAAAACCATAACAATTTTAAGATAAGTTATGAATGAATTACAAAAGGGAGAAAAAAATTACCAAAGGAAATCCGTTCACACTCTTCCCAATACTAGTATCCCACGCAAAGAATCCCTCAAAGAGAGAAACAAACAGTATGTCAGTTTAGCAATGGCAAGTAGTGCTTCCTTGTAAAGCTATTCATTCATTCATAAAGATATTACAAACAAAAATTATGCTACTGGTTTTGTTTATTCGTAGCAAGGCTCGAGATAGATTAAAAAACGCAAAATGCAGGTATGAGGAATCACCTGTATATTCTAGAAATGTTGCTGCATCTTTGTCCAAATTCCTTGACGGCCCTTTCAAGGTCAGAATTGCTCATATAACCTTTTGTCAAATCAACACTGCTTCAAAAAACAAATCAATAAATAAACTATTTAAACAAAAAAGCACCATTTCATGTTACAAACACAGTGAAAGATTCATATATGCAGTAGAAGATCCATTGTATGGATTACCGAGTACGCGACCGAGATTCAATTTCTTCAAGCAAATGCCTTGCACGGCTCACATTACTCTGATGACTGAAATCTTTTAATACCAAAACAAATCAGCAGTTAGAAGTTAGAAACTTCAAATCTCTATAGCACTAACACCTCTGAAAAAATGTGTATGTCAGTGTCAATGTCAGACACCAAAATCGACACTTGTGATTACATTTAATTTATTTAATTTTTAAATTATTACTAATGTGACGTGTCAGTGTTGTGTTTCAGGTGTCTGTGTTTCATATATAGCTTCAAATTTCCAGCTTTCAAGCTAAACATAGAACTTTATCAAGCGAATTATCACAATCATGTAGACTCTTTTACCCCTAAGTTGCACTCTTTCACTTCAAAGATATATAAAGTAATCATTTGAAACTGAAAATTTTCCACATTAAGTAAAAAATCTGTTGAATCTAAATAATTAATAAAAATCTTAAATGCTAAATCATAAATGTAAGTTAAATTCCTAAAAATGCAAAGTAATAAGATTGGTTGAAGCTAAGAATAAAAAGTCAAAGAATGAATAAAAAAACCTGATGGAAGAAGGGTTTGAAAGGAACCCCTGGCGAGTGAAGAGGAAAGTGTGGAAGCAAGAAGGAGAAGAGAGAAGACAGTGATTGTCTTCATGATCATCGATGATGATGATGATGTGAGATTGAAGGTTAGATTATTTGGTCTGATTCATGATGCATCGCCATTGGTGACCATCATTGTGATTCATGACACTCCAGTGACGTGAAAAATCGAAAATTTTCATTTTTAAGAAAAATTGGTCTCTTCTTTTTAGGCTTGGGCTTGGACTGGGTCACTGGAGAATTTGGAGAGTTTTTCCACCTTTTCAATTTTACCTTGGCACCCCCAATTTTTTCTAATACTAAAATTTCTTTCTTATTATCTTCATCAATGAATGTTGAAAATATTCTCTCTCGCATAAAAATTTGTTATGTCAATCAAAAAATCTGGTAGCAAATATTTGGCAGGGCACTCAAAAAATCTGAAGTAATATTATGCAAACAATATTATAAAAAATTAAAAGTAATTGTGATAACTCTATACAAATTCTGCAAACTATTGATCGGATGAATTTGAAATTTTCAAATTAAAATTTGGGTTAAATATGTTATAGGTCCTTGTAAATATGTTAAAATTTGGTTTTAGTTCCTCTAAAATTTTTGTTCAAAGAATCGTCCCTATAAGGTTTTTCGTCTCCATTATTCATCTCTGCCATCATTTTCACTTAACGAACGGAGACGTGGACAATGATTTAACATTTTTTTAATTTTTTTTGTGAAGCTATACTGAGTTGTCAATTCCACATATTTATCTGCACTGAGTATCCCTTACCAACACATTGTCACTTAAGCTATGAAACCTTGTTTGATTACACCAGAAATAGGTAAGAAATATGTCATTGAAGATGAGTATTTGACTAATGAGCTTGATAGTGGTGAAAGAAAAATGAATGGTTTTTAGGGTTTTCTCTAACAACTCGTAATAGGGACAATGTGTTGGTAAGGTATACTCTAAGTGCAAATAAGTATGTGAAATTGACAACTTAGCATAGCTTCACAAAAAAAAAATTAAAAATGTCAAGTCAATGTCCACGTCTGCGTCCGTTATATGAAATTGACGGCAGGGATGAATAATAGGGACGAAAAATTTTATAGAAACTATTCTTTAAATAAAAATGTTAGAGGGGCTAAAACTAGATTTTAATATATTTACTTGGATTAAAAACATATTTAACCCTTAAAACTTTGAAAAAAATTAGATGTTCACAAACACTAACTCAGTTAATCTATTTGCAAAGTTGATAATTAATGCAAATGATAATTTTGCACTTTAAATACATAGTTAATCTACACATTTCTAATGCCGGAAACTTTTAGACAAGTTTCTTGAACTTCAAGCTAGGTATAGAAATTTTCAAGATGATTAGAAATTAAAAGGAGTGAGGGTTATAGGATCAATACTGACATTTATATACTAGTTCAACCTAATCATCCTCTCTACATCTTAGTCCAGTCTCAACACTATGGATAGATGGATTTTCTTCCTTTTAATAATGTATCAATTATTTGGTGAAAGGTTATAAGGGTTTACACAATTTCTTGAGTCTAAGAGCCTATAACTCCACTAATCTTCAAGTCTTCAATTGTTCAAAAAATTTAACTCCAAACTTCCACCTACTTGAGATTTTAACCTTCCTAATTCTTGACCAGCTTCATCACCTTGAATGTTTGTAATCTCAATTGAATTCCAACGCAACATGCACAACCATGAAGTAGAAAATACTCTTAATTCTAATCCTCATAGTAGAGAAAAAAAAATCTATTCTCAATCTTACTTTTTTCAATGTACAATTGACACCTCAAGTCATACTATGACTCACTTTATAGATTTCAAAGATTTATGCTCAATTCAGGTCTCTATTTATAACTCTTTTTTTTTTAAGGAACAATTTAAAATAACTTTGGGGCTTATCTGTAGCAAACAGTAGGGGTGTAAGCGGATCAGAAAAATCAATTAAACCGACAATCCAAACCAAACCAAACCGAAATAAAACTGATTGTTTATGGTTTGGTTCTAAAACCGAACCGAACCAATAAAAACCGATGTGGTTTGGTTCGGTTCTCGGTCTTAGTTTTTAGGAACCGCCAAACCGATGAACCGAACCAATAGAAATAATTACGCTCTAAATTCTTTATTCCACCCTTCATTAAGCTCAAAATTTGCACCTTTCCAACCATTCTCCGTCTTTGTTTTTACTTTCTTCCTTTAAGCAAAACACACATTTAGAACTAAACTCCAAAACATATAAAGTAAAAATCATAAGTCACAAAAAACTTGCTTTCACTAAACTACTTCTCTAGTTGTCTATCTCAAATGTTGCTCTCACTATCGCCACTATGATATGTTGTGGTATCCTTCTTCGAATTCAAATTCTCTTCGTTAATTTTCATATTTGTTTTTACCTTTCTGATTTCTTCTTCAACAAAACTCCTTCTAGTCTTGTTACACAATAGTTTTCTTTTGTGTATTTAAGGCGGAAACATGTTAATTGATGTATGTTTTTCTGTGTTCTATTTGTTAAACTTTTAAATCTATTTTCAACATTCCGATGTCAAGATTCAACTTTTATAGTGAATTTATTTCATTATTCAATGAAAGTATGTAATTGTTTCATATATGAATTAAGCACAACTTGTAAGTTGTTTGAAAAATTAGAGCACGAAATAAATGACATGAAATATATTATTTTAAAAAATAATAGCATAAAATATACCGAAAAATACAATATTGAAAAATACATTGATGAATATAATGTTTAAAAAAAATAATAATAACCGATCAACCGAACAAACCCAAACCGAACCAAACCGATTAGTTTGGTTCGGTTCCATTTTTGAAAAATATTAAAAACCGAACCAAACCAAACCGATGAAGATATTATTGGTTCGGACTTTTTTTGAACAAAAACCGGTCCAAACCGATCCGATTACACCCCTAGCAAACAGACATGTCTGCTCCGTTTAGATTCATTCCGCAAAAACCCGGAAGAAATCGGGACAGGACGGAGCGGCCATAGTTAAGAGTGCGGATTTAAAATTTTGGTCTGCCCCACAAAAAATGATGGCGGGGTGGGCTAAGCCCGCGAACACTGCACTTTTAAAATTAGAAATCTAAAATTTATGTTAATTCACGTGTCTGCAAAAATCCGCATAAAAAACGGGATGGGACGGAGCGGTCACACTAGAGAATAAGAGCCTAAAACGTTGTCCCGTCCCGTACAAAAATACGAGCAAAACGAATATATCCAACGAGTCAGGCCCGTTTTACCACCTTATCGACGAGCTATCATGTTTTTTTAACACTTTTTGCACATAGCTCATGGACTCCACTTATGAAAATAACATACGTAAATCATTTTTGTTATTGTTGGTGTCACTTCAACATTGATGACATATTTAATTGCAATTACTTTTACTAATTGTAAAAAAGAAGAAAATAATTACTTTACTTATACATATGTGTCACAATTGAAAGATCGAAATTATATGCCATGAGTAATTATCATCAGTTGCCATATCATACTGATGAATGTTGTTGCAAAAAAAATCTAACTTCTAGTGTCAGTGTCACATTTTAAAAAATTTAAGAGCTAGGAGTAAGTTGCATAAAACTAAACATCTCAATCCTAATAACAAAAGTTCAAAAAGTGTCAAACTAGAATAAATGTGAGGTATCATAAAGAGTGCATAAGTTGTAGTAGAATCTCTCACAGAACAAGCATGTATTGACTTTGTTGAATAGTTTAGAAATGTGTGTAAAATTTTCAATGATCCTTTTAAAAGGAAGTCCTAAGATGGCCAATTTTCAAGAAGTAATGTTGTTTGCAGTCTATCACCTTAGTGGGGGTTATACATGTAAGCACTCTAATGCTCAGGTAATTTTTTTTAATGGAATGCAAGAGATATTATATGTCAAAAGTGTGTTTACTTTGATTTAACATTTTACTCCTCCTTTATAAGAGGTCTCTAGGATTTGTAAAGGCCTAAAACCTTCCAAAGTAGGATTCATGTTCAAATAGACAACTGTCACAATATAATTCTTTTGTTATTTAAGTGAGTTTTTTATCATGCATCGACTTTATCCGTTCGCTATTAGACAGCATGCATTATTAGGCCATGAGTATTGTTAACTAGAAATTTTTATATTGTTAGAGACTTATATGGCTTTCACTTCAGGTTAGAAAATATGGTTTGGCCTAACTCAACCCTACAAAATTGACTTGTAGGATAAAGATTGTCCTCGCTTATAATGACTTCTTTAGGCCATATATTATCTGATGTGGAACTCTTAACACTTCACTTAATTAAAATATGAGACATGTTCTCGTTTTCTCTCCATCTTCACTTAATTAAAATATGAGACATGTTTTCGTTTTCTCTCCATCGGACAACTTAATTCATTGGCTAAATGCCTCCAAAATCATTCAAATTCAAACAACTTAATTCATTGAATTTCTTCCACGCGAAAGTATAGCGAAAAGGAAGCAAATGATAAAATAAATGAATAGGTCAAAAAAAAAAACTATACAATAAAAATATATATTTCATAAATATCAAAGTCTCACAGCATTCTTGTATGTATACTTCATAGAATATTCGGAAAGAATCTAAATACAAAAAAAAAAAAAACTAACTAAAAATAAAGAAACAAAAAGACATTGTTGATTGGTTAATTAGTTAAAGGTTTATGATGGAAACCAAGTCACATGTAACAACATGAAGAAGTAGTTAAATTAATCTCTTGTAATTAGCCGTCCAAAACACTTTATAATAGCATATCATTTACCGACAAAGTAACGATGGTGCTAAGTAGGGTCCATAAAAATCAACACGTGTACGGTTCTTGTATGAAAGAATGTCATTGCTTATGAATATTTCTCATTAATATCATTATTAATAATGTAGTAAAGTTGATTGGTAACTGCTTTGTTTGGTGTTGAAATGGACAAGTCTACCAATTAGCTTAGCTATTGTGATTGTGTAGCCGACACTTCCTTTATACAATTATTATTGTTTGTTGTCATTCTAGATTGTTCTTCTCAAGTTGTCAAAGTTCCAAACTAGTTAGATATTTTGAATATTACAGGTATTAGGTATATATATGTTATATTAAGTTTTTTTCATGAGAGATGAAATTGCTTAATTTATTGAGACCAACTAAAAAATTGGTATTGACGACTTTATCTAGCACATGTTTAGACAATTGATTTGGTAGCGGTAGGATCAATGGAGTAATATGTTGGTATGTATGTTGTAATACTAGTATCTAATTTCGGTTATATAATATTGGATAGATTAAACATATGCAACAACAACAAAAATAGTTTAGACATTACTAAAATTGATACATGCTAATATATATTTTAGGCGGGCTAAATCGTCGGTTAAGACTGGTTCAATATAAATTTTGATTTAACTATTGTATATATGGACGTTCATGCTGATGCACCACACTAAAGTAGAGTACTGTTTCCGTCTCAACTATTGATGTACATATAACTGTATCTCGCATTTTGCGTTGTATTAATTGGTGACTTTTTTAATCGTCATCCCTATATAAGGGTGACCCTTCGTCACTCCAATGTTATTAGTATGAAAATTTTAACTAAGAGAAATTCAAAAGCAAGTCACGTTGAGAAACTAATTAATGGTGGAAAGCATTTATGACAAGCTTCGGCAGGAGTAATCGCGTCGACGAAAGGGACTTCGACTGACATGTTGAGCAATGATTTTGAAGAATCTCAAGAACATATCCATAAGACTATGATCTCTTTCCTCTAAACATGTTCAAAATCTCGAAAAAGGTTTCGACAAAATGATTGGTTTCGACAGAGTCACCAATCATCTAAGACTTAAGATATTTTCGAAGTCTAAGGATCAGTTAGAAGAAGAGGCGCTTCGACGAGTACTAGATCAGATACTCTTGAGAAGCATATAGTGACTTTGAGTAGTTACAAACATGGGATAATAGGCTTTTCAGCACTTATAAAGTGTGACGGCGTGGAAGCATTTCAGAAGATTAAACTGCATGTTTTTTTAATTAAAGTCGTTAGATTAATGATAATCGATGGTTAAGATTTGGAGTAATTCTTTTACACTTACTCTTGGAGGAAATATATATCTCATATATATATATATATATATATATATATATATATATATATATATATATATATGGGGACGACTCAAGTGAGAACATTTGGTTATTATGAGAAATGAGAACAATGAATCACGACCATTAAATTTTGATTTTGTTGATTTTAATGGGTTGGATTGGTTTCTTTTTCTATGATCCTTAATATTTATTTTAAATCAAAATAGAAATAGAAACCAATCCAGTCCATTAAAATCAACAAAATCAAAATTTAATGGTCGTGATTCATTGTTCTCATTTCTCATAATAACCAAGTGTTCTCACTTGAGTCGTCCCCTATATATATATATATATATATATATATATATATATATATATATATATATATATATATATATATATATATATATATATATATATATATATATATATATATATATATATATATATATATATATATATATATATATATATATATAAATAAATGTGTCATTTGTTTTTTTCAAAAAATATATAATTTAAGTTCTATTTCAAAAAAATACAAGTTAAAACGAAAATTATGTAAAAAAAATTTAAAACAAAGGGATTTCCTTCTATTGAAACTCCTAACCAAGGTAAAAGTTCTTCCCTTCACTCTTAAAAGTTCTTTCCTTCGATTTCCTCTGAGTCATTTTGAGAGACTCAAACATGTCATGTGAGGTATCTCTATTGGTGATTTTTTCATACTCCCTTTTTGAGATAGCATTTAGCAGGATATTTCTTGCTTTGTGGTGATTTTTGAAATATGCCTTCTGTTGTTTGGTCATGATCTTTCTATCAATCTTATTTCCTTCTTCATCTACTGGATGTGTGTAGCCATCTAAGAACACATACCATAAGTTAGCATCTTGACCTAGAAATAAACTCTCTAGTCTATTTTTCCAGTATTCAAAATCTTCTCCATCAAAGACCGGAGATTTTGTGTAGTTGTTGTTGCTTTGATCAGTTGCCATAGTGCTTTCCTTCTGGATCTTTTTCTGACACAGTTAAGTGTTTGCACCCAGAACCAAGTGCTTTGATGCCAATTGAAGGTTTGGGAAACACTTAGAATGGGGGTTGAATAAGTTTTTTTTCTTTTTGTAACAACAATAGACAAAACACAGTTATTTTTATCCTGGTTCATTTGCAACTCAAACTGCTTCAGTCCACCCGCCAAGGTGATTTTGCCTCTCTCAACGAGGACTTAATCCATTATAATCAAAACTGATTACAAATGCACAACCAACTGTCATGACTAACAATACAATGCACAAGCCAACTGCAAGTGACTAACACATCTAAGACTAACTAGTCCTAGCCCTCTTGAGAAATCTGACCCAACTGGTCTCTCAAGGAACAATTACAAATTAACTTCTAATAATAGTGTTTCAGATTGCTTCTAATAAGCTTTAATCACAACTGTGATTTTTCACTAAGTTTTTAGTATAAGGAATATGAACTCAGTATATTAAAATGAAAATATTTTTCTTCAGAGTAAGAGTTCACGTAAGTGTTCTTACTCGTGAGTGAGCGAGCGACCTTCTTATTTTCAAAGATTATTCTATATATAGCTTCAAGAATTTGTCCGTTGTATTGATTTTGGAGAGATCATTAAATGTTGTGTGTCTTCTTTTGTTTTTGTTGCGTGTTTGTCTTTTGTTTTTGTTTCTCCAATCATTCTAGGAAATTGTTCCATATGAGTGCTTCAGCCGTCTTTTAATCATTATGTTTTTAACGTTATTCTATCTTGTATCAAAACTTTGAATTGTGACTTTCTTCATAACTTCTATCAGAATTTGTTTACAGCGGTTGGTGCATTCAGAAGTTACTTCATTAGAACTTTAGCAGCTTTTCCCTTCAGCGTTTGTTCAGCTTTACATAAAGTTCATGTTCTGATGGTACTTGTATTAGAACATATTCTGAAATGAGAAACATATAATTAGAGTATCATATTTACTTATACAAAATGTATTTAATTGTTATCATCAAAACACTAACATATGATTAGAACCAAACTATGTTCTACTACTTCTTTCATGGCCTTTAGCCAAACTTTCTTCTTGAGTGCTTCTTTAGTATTCACAGGTTTAGAGTCTACTAATATGGCACACTGAATGACTTCTCCTTCAGTTCTATTTTAGTATTGCGTGACATGCCGAACTCTACAAACCTTCTAGGTATTTGTCTCATTCTTTGTGGTCTCTGAACTTGTTCTAAGTCTTCAACATAACTTGGAACAATGTAAGCTTATGTACCTCCTCCAGAAATGCCATCTTTAAAATTACCACCTTCAAAAACATGACCTTCAAAAGTTTAACCTTTAGAAGTTTGACCTTCAGAGTCTGAATCACCTTTAGATTATGGATCACTTCTAGAGTCTCTGTCAGAGTCACCTTCATAATCACCTTCAGACTCTGATTCACCTTTAGAATTAGAATAATCTTCTGATTCTGACTCATCTTCAAAAAAAACTTCCAAACTTCCTTTAGAAACACCTCTAACACCAGAGGCTGGATTAGACGTGTTCCAATCCCAAGTTTCTGACTCTTTCACTATGACATCTCTGCTGAATTTCACATTTTAGAGATTGGACGATAAAGTTTATAAGCACATGTGCTGTGGTACCCCGCCAGTAATATTACTTTACTTCTATCATCCAACTTCTTTCTCTTAGCATCTGGAACATGTTTATAGCAAACAGCACCAAATACCCTAAGATGGCTCACACTTTGTTTATCTCTTGTCCACTTCTCAAAAGGAACAACTTCCTTTAGCTTATTAATTGGACATCTATTGAGCATATAAGTTGTAGTGATAACAACTTCTCCCTACAACGAGTGAGGTAGCTTCTTCTCCTTCAGCATGCTCCTTGTCAGATCAAGCAAAGTACGGTTTCTTCTTCTAGCAAGACCATTGTGTTGTGGAGTATATGGAGCAGTCACTTCATGCTCAACTCTATTTTCTTCATAGAACTGTCTGAAGTCTGTAGAGTTATACTCACTTCCACCGTCAATTCTGATAATCTTCAACTTTTGACCACTATGTCTTTCTGCCTTCCCCTTGAACTTTTGAAACTCAGTAAACACTTCATGCTTAAACTTTATGAGTGCTACCCATGTCATTCTCGTGAACTCTTCCACAAATGACACAAATTACTTATTTCCTCTAATCGAAGGTTCTGGGAATGGCATATACACATCAAAATGCATAACTCCAAAAATATGCTTTGGTCTTGGAACCACTTCTGATGCAAATGGAAATCTAGGTTGCTTACCTTTCATGCATATATCACATGAATTCTTAGGATTCATAATCTTTAGAATACCACGTACCATCTTCTTAGAACTTAGATGCCCTAAGCTTATGAATATCATATGCCTCAATCTCTCGTGCCACAACTCACTATTACCTTCAGTGCCTTCTACACTAAGACATTTAGTTTCGGTTGTCTCCATATTCACCTTGAATGTTCTTTTGCTTCTCTGCTTAGATTTCATAATCATCTTATGATCGGAATCATACAACTTCAAGAGATTTTCCTTCATAGTAACTAAGAAACCCTCCTCAACTAGCTGATTTACACTCATTAGATTACTCTTCATGTCCAGAACATACCAAACATCTTTGATCAGAACAGTTTTACCATTCATCACGTTGATTTTAGCATTTCCCATTCCTTTGGCATTAAGGAAATTATCACCAGTACATCTAATCTTTGTCCTTTTTTTCGAGTCAAAGTCTATCAGTCATTGTTTGTTTTCAGTTATGTGATTTGAGCAGCCAATATCCATATACCATCATTTTGACAATTCACTATTGTCGGGCTCAAAAGTCATCAATATCATAGGTTCATCATCAAACTTTGTGGCTATGTTTGCTTCTTCTGACTTCTATCCTTTATTTGACCAACACTTAGAAGCATAATGGCCAAAATTCTTACAGCAGTAGCATTGAATATTCTTCTTGTCAAGCTTATCCATTCCTTTCTCATTGTTTTTCTCATCAGATTAGGACGCTTATGACTTTTGAGAACCTCCATGTATCTTCTTGACGTATGACCAAGAAGGCTTTTGAATCTTCCTACCAGAAGACGCCTTCAGAGCCTGCTCTACCTCTCTCTCGAAGGTTCTCTTAGTTAGACGGAACTCTTGTGCTTTTAGACTACTTAGCAGCTCTACAATTCTCATGGTGCTCAAATCCTTAAAATGTTCAATAGGTACAACAGTGTAATCAAGCTGAAGAGTATGTGACATTAGTATCTTCTCAACAATCACTTCTTCTGAGAGCGTTTCTCCACAAGCTTTCATCTCATTAGTTATAAGATTCACTCTGGAGATGTACTCATGTACCTTCTCATTGTTCTCCATGTTGAGATTCCCATACTGCTTACATAGAGACTGAAGCTTCACCTTCTTCACTGATGCGTCACCGCCATAGCACCGTACCAGTATCTGAAGGATAGAAAAACACTTAGAAAGGGGGGTTTGAATAAGTGTGACTTTAAAAACTCTTAAGATAAAAACAATTGCACAATGATTTTTATCCTGGTTCGTTGTTAACGAAACTACTCCAGTCTACCCCTTTAGAGTGATTTACCTCACCTGAGGATTTAATCCACTAATCAACCTTGATTACAATGGTTTTCCACTTAGATACCTTCTAAGTCTTCTAGAGTATTCTGATCACACCTTGATCACTCTAGGAACCTTTTACAAATTAATGTAACCAAATTCTTACAAGAGTATTACAATGCTTCTTAATAAGCTATAATCACAACTGTGATATTTCTCTTAAGTTCTAAGCCTAAATCTCACTAAGATATTACAACAGTAATGAAGTGAGGTTGAAGATGAAATTTGAGAGCTTTTGAATTTGACAGCGTTTCTGTATTTTTGCGCAAGAGTGTTGTATTCAGCTTCTCATCAGAACTTCTATTTATAGGCATTTTGAGAAGATGACCGTTGGGAGCATTTAATGCGTTGCATGATCCGTACAGCATTGCATTTAATGTTTCACTCTTTTGTCAACTACCTCGAGCCTTGATTTTCCTGCTTTAACTGACTTTGCCTTTAATAGCTTCTAACGTTCCTTTTGTCAGTCAGCGTAGCCTGCCATCTTGTACTTGCTTCTGATCTGATCTTTGTAGATACAACGTTTGAATTAATCAGAGTCAAACAGCTTGGTGCAGAGCATCTTCTTGTCTTCTGACTTTGAAGTGCTTCAAGCGTGATACCATAAGAACTTCAGTGCTTCTGCTTATGAACTCAAGTTCTTCTGATGCTTCAATAGACCATGTTTTGATTCTGCTTGACCATCTTCTGATGTCTTGCGAGAGCATGTTCTGATATTGCATACTGAACCTTCTGAGTCAGTGCTTCTTAGCGCTGAATTGTGCATACTCATCATATATTTCCTGAAATGGAAAATGCATAGGATTAGAGTACTACATTGTCTTATACAAAATTCATATACATTGTTATCATCAAAACTAAGAATATTGATCAGAACAAATCTTGTTCTAACAGTATGTCCCACGTAGCCTTCGTCTTTGTTGAATAAGATATCTTCTCAAACACATTCACATCCACACACTGATGAATATAGAACAACACTTTCTAATCATTCGTCCTCATTTCTCGTTACGCGTTTCTTTGGACTTTCGTTGCATCTGCAACAATCGGTGTGTATCCGTTGTTGACGAGATCAAGCACATCTTAAGCGCCAAACAACATACGCATCTGAATCATCCACCGATTCCAATTCTTTCCATCAAACACCGAAAGTTTCGTATTCAAACTACCGTTTCCATCGTTCATCCTCGGTATTATGCAAGAAATCACTTGGATCTCACCAAACACTCGTGTTTCCCGATTCTTCGAAATCGAGAAATGTGATTCTAATACGATTCTGATCTTTAATTCACTATGAATAGAATGAATTCGAAATTAAAACAATCACAGTCCTCACGTACACTCGTGTTTCCCTTTCTGTGGATTTGAATCGGAGCTCTAGATATCAATTCTTGGAGCACAAGGTTGAAGATAAAGGTGATGGAAGAAAGGAAAAAAATGTGAAAAATTGTAACTAACTTTTACTCAATTGGAAAGATGGTTACGATGAATGATTCTACACACTATTGATCATTAAAAAGAAAAAATGCAATATATAGTAAAGCTCATATTTGGCTAACTTGCTAAAACTAAACCCATGACCCAAAACAAACTAACAACAAATACTCTGAATGCCCAATTACATTTCAACATGAAATGCGAAGAATTGAAAAATTAGAAGTGTCAATCGATTGATGCTAAGAGTCAATCGATTGATCTAGCGTATTTTTGCATAATTTTTGAACGTTACAATTGAAACAATCAATTAATGCATACATACAATCAATTGTTTCTTGAATCCTTTTAAAAAATCTAGAACATTGTAATACCTCTTCATTGCATATGTTCATGAAACCTTTTCCAAAAAATTACAATTAAAATTTGATTATTTTCCAAGCATTATCATTCATTCAAGAGGCATATTATGAGGTATTTATAACAAGAATTTTTCACATTACAATTCACCTCTTTCATCACAAATTCTAAAATAATTCTTACTTTTTTTCAAGTGTTCATACATAATGACTTAGAAACTTTTACTGCATAATTTTCATACATCAGATAAAAAGTTTCATAAACTATGGAGCACTTAATATTTATATATTCTTAAATTGTTCATTGGAAAGAGAAGATTATATTTTTAGAATATTTAAAAGCATACAAAAAATTGTTTGTATTCAGTTTATCTGTCTGTTGTAAATTATTCACCAAGTGTGTGGTGACATTTTCTGTAAAAAAAAGTGTGGGTGTGTAACACGGTGGGAGAAGTGACTTTTTGTTTATGTGCCCAACAAGAGTCGCCACCGACTTTTATTTTATCCAATTAGGAAAGGCAAAAAGAACATGAAAGACCTTTTTAAAGATTTTGAGTTCGGGGGATAGGTTATACAAAGGGAAGATGTAAGCACCTTTTGTATCCATGGTTATCCATGGGCTCTTAATTGCTTAGCTCACTTGTTTGTTTGAAATGTTTGAAAGTGTAGTGTGTGTTTAGAAAAATATTTTGAAAAGAGCTTTAACTTTGTAATGATCTTCGTACGGATGTATATAAAGTGTAGTCTTTGAAAATAGTTTTGAAAAGAAGGTGTGAAAATCATTTTGTTTGAATTAATTGTGAGCAAGCAATTAAGAGCTATCTACCCTAAGTTTAACGTCTTTCTTGTTCTTTAAGTCAATCGTTAAGGAAACAAGCTATTCACACCATTAGATAGTGGAAAGCCCTTTCATTGGATGTATTCGGGACATCGAGGGTCATTGTATATTCATAGGGCTATCCATACCATAAAGAGGGCAGGAAGTCCTACGCATTGGATCGAGGGTCATTGTATATTTATCGAAGACAACTCGAGGGACAAGATCATTTTTCGTAGGCAACTCGAAGGGACTATGATCTTTTTGATGATTTTAAATTGAAGGCAGCATTTTTGCTAAGGTATCCCCATATTCGAGGGACTTGACTATTTAATCGAAAGGCAACATAAGAGAGATTAACTTAAAGGTGAGTGTGTGAGCAAAAGAGTGATTGATTAATTTAATCCTGAAAATTAGGGTTATTCTAGGTTGATTTTAGTCTTGCCATACAATCCTATTAATTTTTAACAGTTATATCAGCAGAAAATAAAGGCAGAAAAGTAAAGTCCTACGCTATTACAAGGCTTCGGAGAGGGGGATTACATAACCAAAACGGGGAAGGCAGAAAATACAGGCAGAAAATAAACCTACAACTATTACAAGGCTTTGGGGCAGTTACATAATAGTGAAGAAACGAGCGCGAAAATTAAATAAAACCTACAACTATTACAAGGCTTTGGGGCAATTACAATAAAAATTAGCGGGCAATAAAATTACCTAATTACTATTACAACCTCTGAACAGATACAAAAATATAATGAAATTAGACAAACGAGAAATTGAGATGAGGAAGGAGGAAAACAAAAGGTTGAGGTAAAAACCTAAATTGTAAACCCTAATTAATCTAATTAATTATTGGTTAGAAACCTAATTAATTAAGTCAGTAAAAAAACATCAACCTAATGGGTAAAAAACCTAAAAAACAGTTAATGGGCAACACCTACCTAACATACGTCTTAGGGTTTCTAGGGTTTTCTGTGGTTTTTGATCAAGGCTAAACCTAATATCAAATTAGTTAACCTAAAATTAATTAATTAAAAAACTAAACCTAATTATTTTAATTAATTAAAAACCTAAGGTTAAATAAATAAAAAACCAAATCCTAATTAAATTAAAATTAAACTTAATTTAAATCCTAATTGTTAATTTATTTATCCACTTAATTTTAATTAATTAAAACAAGTTTTACTACTTTATAAAAAAAGTTAATTATGATAAAAAAAAATAAAAATCTTTTGTAAGAATAGAATAAAAATGGTATTTTCTCTTAATTATTTGATTTGGTATTTTAAATGAATAAAAATACAATAAAAATAAAATAATCATGGGATTGGGTTTGGTGATTTTTAGTGACTTGGGGAACAAGTTTGGATCATAAAAGATTGGGCCTATTTGCAAGAAAATCCAATTTGGCCCTTATTTGCTTCATGTGTTTCTTCAAAAATTTGCCAACTTCAACAAGTCATAACTCCTTCAATATTTATCATATGAAGGTATTCTAGGACTTTTTGGAAATACTAAGATGTCCTCTACAAGACACTCTGGAACCTTTTTTGCATTTGGAGATTTTATCTTGATGATATTGGCTTTGACAAAAAATAGCTTTTTGTGAACTTCTAGAAGGACCTGTAATGTTTTGGCTCCTATCTCTCAAATGATGCATCTCTTGACTTTGCTCCCAACATCAAAGTGGTAGTGAATTGAATTTCCTTGAGAATAAGCTTTGGTTGAGAAATTTCTGATAAACCATGTGAGAGTTATGGCCGGTCAAAGTTCAGTTGACTTTCTTTTTAAAAACCCTAATTTAGAAACTTGGACTTTTGATTATCTTTGAGCTTTTCTTGATGAATCATGATCAACCCTCGATAAAATGATGAACATAACTTCAAAATATTGATCTTAGCCAGAAATCAGGATTTTTACTATAAGTTGACCATAGTTGACTCTTGAGTCAAATTAGTCGACTATTGGTCATTTGAGCTTTTGTTTGGGCAATCTTGTGAATCAGAGCTTGAGACTTGGTATGAGGATTATTGGAAGCATACGAGATACTATGAAGTCCACTTGAGGCCTTGGATCCTGATTTTACCTTGAGAGAAGCAAAACCCTAGTTGGAGACTTGTTGCTTAGAAGATAGATGGACATGCTTGCTTCTTGCACCACTTTGAACCATTGGGGATCTCAGTGCCTGAGCTAATTTATTTTGAAATATGGTGGGCAAATTTTGGGATATGATAGTGTGTGTGTGTGTGTGTGTGTATAATTTCTACAGATGTTTGCAAATAGGAAGTGGTGTTCTTTTTATTTCTTATAAAAAGTCCTATGAGTCAGAAAGATTCAATGTCCCCCATAGATTTGGTGTGTCATGTTAGAAGATTGTAGGAAAGTTTTGATGTGAGGCAGTAAAAAGATCTAATATAGTAAAATATTTTACAGGGTGTGAAGAGACTAGGCGTACACTTGGTTGATAAGGGGAACTAGTATAATTTCTCGTGTCTCATTTACTTTACTACATTTTTATTTTTTTGCACTATTATTCTTAGATTCATCTTTGTTCTTCTAGAAAAAAAAAACAGAACTTCTGCAAAATAACGAAAAATATTCTTAAAACCTAATCTTACCCCCCCCCCTCTTAAATTGCACTTTGTATTTACAATGACCAATGACTTCGTAAGACAACTCACCTCTTAGGAGGGTATTTTGTCTTCCTTACATGATATATAATTTGGCATAATCTATCTGATATCAGTAAAAAATAATGTGTTAGAAATCAAGTTAAAACATGTGTTTTGTGAATTGTTATTTTAACTAATATTTTTTAAGTAAGGTGTATGATTCGATTTGAGTAACTTAATATTTTAAAATCGAATAAATAATCATTTTACTTTTAAGGCTACTCATTGCATTTTTCTTAAATTTTAAAATTTTTTAAAATGAATTATTTTGACTTGTTCAAATAGTAAAACTCATACGTGTTTTATATATTTATTTGTTCGCACGAAACAAAATAGATAATTTTTAAAATTCGCAGAGTTTATTAAAAACATTAAAAATGTATAATAGAAAACTTTTTTAATATGTTAGGTGTTAATATAATACTTAAATATTCACTTTGTAAGCAAAGGTTAATGTTTCTATTTATGGATTAGATATTTAGATTGATGAAAAAAAAAACTTATTCAAAAATAAAATCATTTATTTAAAAATATATTTGGCTACTAAAATAATTAATAAGCTAACTATTTTTGGATGTCTTTATAATTTCAATATATTTAAAAACTATTATTAAAATATCTAACATATTCAAAATTGAAATGATAGATTATTCTTCAAATTTTTTAACTCTAACACCTGGCATGAAATAAAGATTGTTTTAGTCAATAATGAAGAAAGTGAGAATCCAAGTGTAGCCAAGACAAATCATTTGAAATAACAAATCAAAATCTATCACTGTTAGGTTTAATAAATAATAATGGATGGCACGATATGTGATGTGACGACCATCACCATACTCATCATGCATGATATTTATATGATAGCATGGTATCATCATCATCATAATGGCTCAAATGTGCAAGTTGCCAAGTAGTGTAATGGAAAGCATGGTCACACGCTGAGAATTAGATTTTATGTATATCTGAAGCTGTGTTTTCATTGGACCACGACTCACCGGGTCAACACGGTGAACTCGGTTCCGAGTTATAAATACGATAAATATCTTGGGAGCTGCGAAATATTTTTGAACTGACCAGAAATGCTGCCCGCTCGCACGTGCTCTCAGATTGTGGAACGATGCGTTTTCGGGCACGGGCAGAAATTTGTGTGGGTTCGCCGTTCACCCCTCTTGCTCACATGGAAACCAAACATGTTCCATGTCATCATTTGAGAAAAAATAAACAAACAAAAGCAAAAGCAATTTAGCTTTTGTATTCGAACTTGTTTTTTAAAATTCAGTTTAGCTCCCCTCATTTGTATATTTTGTCTATGCACGCCACTTATTTAAGTTTTTAATTTTGATATACAAACAACTTAATTATTCAATAATAATAATAATAATAATAATAATAATAATAATAATAATAATAATAATAATAATAATAATAATAATGTGTTTTGAGTCATTTATGAGACCTATAACGAAATATTCAAAAGTGACATTAAACGAAGAAGCACATGAAATAGGCGGTCCTTCATTCAACCAAAGGTATGAGATTTCTCCCTCAGACGCATCAATCATCATCTGATTAGATCCAACGGTCATTCAGATAGAGCATATCTTTTCACATGGACAATTTTAACCTCTCAAGAAAACACGACATTTCAGGTATTCAAATTCAATCTTACTCTCACATTACTCCTTATTATCTCAATGACTTGAGCGTTGGAGTGCTAACCTTGCAAATAAGCCTCTTCTCCACCAATCATCGATCCAAGAGCTCATATAAGTGTTTCACCAATCATTTATGATTCTCGAACGGAGCAGTGACACCATCTGATTCCTACGAACTTCACAAAGAATAATTATTTCTCCGTCACATATTCAGATTTTCGATTCTTTCCTCGCAAACACTGACTCATTCTCGAAAAATGTGATGTCAAACCTTCTATGCTATGGTGTATTTGAAAGTAACTCGATCTACCAAAGTCATTGTTGTTGAAGCTAATAAGGCTCATCCTCATTCACCAGAGATGGATAATCCAGTCATAGTGACTTCTCCCTCTGTTCCAACGTTGCAAGATCTGGCTCGTCCAAGAATCAAATAGGGAGGATTCAAGCTTTTCCAACCTCTTAATTTTTGCCTACGCCTTTAAATCGACCTCCTTTATAACCTCTTGTACTTGGACAAGAGATGTTTCCCAACCTCCAACTAATGCAAGCAAATCTAGGCATGCAAGGAGCCACTAACCTTTTGAAGGACATGTACAACATGGTGCACCAACAAAAATGCTAATTCCTAAAATATAAGATCACGAGAATTGAAGAAAATTACAATATGACTTCCAAAAGATAGTAAATACGAGGATCGACTTCACACGATAATTTCGTTGTGATACCAGATCCAATCCCCATCAGGGAAATTAGCAAGGAAGAATGAGCTACTTCAATTGAGAAGCTAAAAAGGTATGTTCTCGAATTTTTAGATAGTGAGAAAGTGGATGGAACCTTAAACGAGATATTTCCTTTAGCAATAACAGCTGCCATGGCCAACTGTGATGTGTCCAGGATCCTCATAGACAGAGAAAGTTCTTGTGACATCATGTACACAGAGCTTTTTGAAATACTTAGGCTAAGAAAAGAGAAGTTATGGCCATACGAATAGTCTTATTTGTAGGTTTTCAATAGCACGGTGACCCGTCCATAGAGGTAAATTAAATTGATGCTCACCTTAAAAGAAGGGGTGTAAACTAGAGTAATTGATCTGCAATTCTTGTTGGTTCCTTGCAGAAGCGTCTACAATTGCATCCTGGATAGGCCTTTTAGTGTAACACTAGACGTGATACCTTCCCTAGTAAACCACAATTTAAAGTACCACAATGTACACGATGAACCACTGACGATGTGTGTTGACCTATTATGATCCTAGTTGATACACAAGGCCCTACAATGTGATTAGAGCGAAAAATATGAGGAAAAGGTCATGGAGATTAATGTATCTTCCCTTGTCAGACAACAAGGGGAAATGTCAAATAAACCTCTCGAGTTAGGGACAAAGGTTCCCAACAGGTGCATCATGAATAACACTAAATTAAAATTATAGGAATTGATTAGGAATAAAGATTTAAGTTGGACACATTAATCCACGTCTTTAAACTAGAGAACAATAAGCATTGGTCAATCCACTTGGTTAAATTTTCCCTTATTTCAAGTGTAAAGGAAAACTACTAATATGATGTAGTGACATTTCTTTCACAAAGAATAAATACATTTTCGCTACAACCCTTTCTCATGTCACAAAGGGTAGTAAAATATATGGGCTAAACAACAAAAGTCGTCAAAACCCAACAACAAACAATGACAAGGTGTTGTGGCAAATGCTTCAAGCATACTACGAAAGAAATAAATCCCCACAATGTTAATGTACAATCAAAGACAAAAGACCACAAAGTGGAAATAACAGAATCACACTCTCTTGGTAGCTAGCCATTCTAGAGGCCAAGGTTCGTCCAATTCATGTCAACCGTGAACTAGGTTTTCACCTAGGGTTAGGGAAGGGCATTGATCCTTGGCCATGCACAATCCTAGTGACATCCAATAAAACTTTGAGCACGGCCTCATAAAATAAGATATCTCTTGGAGTAACAAATTTGAGGTTTAACACAACACCATAGTAGGAAAACAATAACAACATATCATAAAAATAAATGTATATATTGCCAAACAGGAACCACAAGGTTTACAGATTAAACAAAGGCATGATGGGACACATGTAAAAAGGGGGAATGAGGGCCATCCATCAGACTAATCCAAGTAAGAGCTATCTAAGCCAAAAAACAAGACAAAATTTCCAAGGATCTCTTCGCTAAATGAAACACAAGGTATCTCTAAGTGAGTTATGGTGGCTCAAAGATACTTCAAAGCCCAATTACTTCACAATGAATGAAGATATTCACTAGGTGGGATAGATACCCCTCTAAGTAAGGCAAAACAGTTCAGAAATTTCTTGGCTAAGTTACTTCAAATTTAAGGAAAGGTTAGCTCTCTATGCGATAAAGGGCATCTCGCTAAGCAAAGTATGGTTGCCAAAACCACTTGGGTGTGAGCTGGACATGACTTAGAGGAGAAGAAAATTGGGTTTTCTGGGCGTGATAAAGGTCTCACTAAGCAATAATGCCTCACCAAAACTTTATAATTATCAGTCACAACCATTCATTTGAAGAGAACAAAGGTCATCATTGTAGTACACCTACCTCAGTAATACAACAATAGAGAAAGTAAAAGGGAAGATTGAAGACAAAAACATTGTCCGAGAAATTGACGCAAATGTTATTCCAATTTTTTCCTTTAGATCTTCATTGTACAACTACCATGAGTAATAGTAGCTAGTTTCTCTTTTGTTGGGGTTATATGTAGTCATCAAGATACTCATGTATCGATCTCGATCATGTCGTTATATGTCATTCTAATTATGCTTTAAGATTGATAATCATATTCATACTTAATGCTTGTTTTAGAGTAGCTAACTAAAACATGTTTTCATGGTTTTAAATTGATATTGAGAAACATTTTTCTTTACTATACCAAAATTTTTTATCTGCTATATACTAAACTCTAGTTATAGATTTAGGTTTAACATCCACAAATATTGTCAAATCTTTATGCTATCATATTTATTAGTAGGTTGAGAGATCGTCTATTAATATGATTGATTTTACACTGTTGATATCGACATAAACAAAAAATAGAGTGCGGTACATGGTAATATTAATTGCTTATTGTAAATGCATATTACTAATAACAATAATACATGAAAATAGGACGATGAAATCTAACCCCAATAAGTTTTCTCATATGTTAAAATGCCAATTTCATTTACCATTATTTTATCATTTAATCTTACAACAAACGAACTTCTACACGTCTTTTCTTAAAATCATAGAAAATGTTGAATCACTTTTGAAATTGCATCAGCTCCTATGGAGACAATAATCTTAAATACTTACTTTTGTTGCTACGACCAATACCCATTAAAGCCGAAACATCGTGATAATACCATTGTTATCGCTACCTTTAACATTTGCAATCCGGTCAATATACTTGTGCATAAAAACCGACATCTATTCAATGTGTATCAATTTTTGGTAAAGGTGGAGAATGTGGTAAAGAGGGTGAAAACATTGGTTTAAGGATGCAAGCACCTTTAATTGAAATTCTTTTAGACTGTTAAATTGGAGATTCGGGAAAAAGTGAGTCGACATGCTTAAAATAGGATGGGGACCGCTTGATTAAATTGTCACTCGGTGTTGGTTTGACCTTCATGGAAATACCATTTGTTTCTACCAATTCTGTGGGTGGTTTCGTATTTGTGGATTTTGGATATGCAATATTCTGCAGCTGCTCTTTGATGTGTAATTTTGTGTTATAATAATATTTCAAAACAAGGTTTATTTTAAAATTCCAGACGTCTATTATGCTTTCCAATATCATACTAGGTTTGGCCATTTTCCTGTCTTCATCCTTGATTTGTTTGGTCCCTACCGCAAGCTTAAGTGTACCTCTTACATTTTGTGTTATATGATGTAGGAAAAACTTTTGCAATTGAATTCATCAGTGTGATATCGTAATTGGTGACAATCACACATGGCATGTTTTTTTTGTCTCTCAACATAGTCTGACACACTTCCAAAGCCCATGTAACATTATCCTCTTTTTCACTTTTCAGAAACACAAAGTCAACTGAATAAGTCATTTATGTAGAAGTAACACCAACAATTTCCAAAAGTGAAAGTTTGTACTTGTTGGTCTTATATCTTGAATCAATTATCTTCATAGTGAGAAATGTGTTGAACAACTTGATGGAATCAAGATGAGTTCAAAATATATCTCGACTAGTTTTTTCATCCTCACGCACTTTGTACCTAGATACATAATGATCATCATCCAACAACTTCAACAATTATTGCATTTGAGATCTTTGACCTTTTATCGCTTTGTTGTTTCAGTGCGAATATCGTATACTTGCTTAATATTTCAGATACTTTCAAGTCTTTTCCTTTTCAAAGTTATGATTATGTTTTTGGGTTGAACCATGTCCATTGTCATATTAGACACACACTTCTTCTCTTTAAAATTCAGATGACATACAATGAGATGAATGACTAACTTGTGATACAAAACATGATTAGGTATGTCACAAATCACATTTAATGTCCATGTATTATTCGCCTTGTGGTACCCACACAACTTAAAAGGACATCCACATTTCCTTGCTCCTGTGTCATCGCGTTCCAACTTCCGGATACCTTCTAGTAATTGTGGCTTCTTCGTAACAAATACATGTCTTCTATCAGAACTAGAATCTTACCTCCAGATAACAATGCCAAATCATAATTTGACAGCCTTTGTGCGGATCCATTGAAACATATGTTCACGTATATTAGACTTTTGTTTATTGGTGAATAATGTTCCAATATCAAACTGTACATCAACCGATTTAACATTCTTAGATGCAATTATTTTGGTGACAATATCAGGGTGCACCATAACTATAACCAATAAAATAAAAGACAATTTAAACTCACCATTAAAACCATCAGAATTTCGATTTTCAAAACATTCATAAAAGTATTAGGATTTCAAAATACAGACACAATGTTCATATTTCATACAAAACAAAACTAAATTTTCTCATTAATGATCAATGGAATACAAGGACATTACCTATAATTACAATTTCTTTTGCGTCTTTTGATGTCAAAATACCATAGAATGTTATTTGCAAGTAAAAATCTTGAATGAGAATGAAATGAGATTTTGGTAGAGTTTTTTAATATCGGTGTTATGATCATGAAGTCAGTCATACATGCATGGTAATGTAAAATTCGTTTTTAGTTTGGTGTTTTCAGAATTCAATCCCTAGACAATGAGAGTATATGTAGAGAGTGAAATTCAAACTTTTTTTTGACAAAAATAATAATGTTTTTCTAATAAATGATTTATTATATAATAGATGTATTTGAATTTTAATCTCCAGACACTAAAAAAACATTTTCGAATTCTATAGAGTGTGTGACCACTCAGTGGGGTTAGGTAAACACCAATATTTATTTTTCTTACAATTATAGGTTGTTTTAGAGAATCAAAATATAATTAAGCATATTCTCTTTTATATTTTTCCTGACAACTAAAAACATATATTAAATAAATTTTATTTTTTCTACATAAATTAAGAGTAAATATTATTGAGAATCAAGTGTGACGAAGAAGTTCCACAATGGTTAAAAAAATGAAAGAATGAACACTTTATAAGTGAGAGAACCCACAAACCTATCACCTTAAGGTTTTAGGTGGACTGTTGGAGGCAACTCGAGGGGGTCAACGAGGGAGCACTTTACTTAGGACACATCTTTGTGAGAGACACACCATGTAACACCCCGTTAATTCTTGTTTATTAATTTAATTAAACTTTTAATTAAATTATTAGAATTAATAATTGTTGGGAATTATTTGGAAAATGACGAAATATTGGCATTGGGCTTAGTGTGGTAGTTAGCAGAGGGGGGGGGGTGTTAACTGTGTAAGCCTATTAAGATATTTTATTTTTCATAAAAATAAAGGAAATTGGGGAAAAGAGAAGGTTAGAGGCAAAAAGGACAGAAGTCTGAGAACTGAAGAGTACGTGAAAGAGAGAAGAGCCAAAGAAGAGGAAGACCTTCGAAGATCCGACTCTGAGGTAAGGGGGGATTCTTCGGGTTAGTAAACCTTATGTGATTGTAGGTAGTAGGATTGTTTAGGATTGTCGTTTAGTTCAATCGTACGTGTCGGGTTTAGGAACTTTTGTTAGGTTTTGATGAATCCGTATAATTTAGCATGATTTTGATAATAACAATGATATATGTTGTTATTGGATGTTTAAAACTTGTTTGGAATGTGTTATAGTGTGTAAATTGATGATGTTTGTGGGTTATGTTCGTGTGTGCATGAATTGGGGAAATGGGATAGGGTATTTTGCTGTCAAAATGGTGAATTTGGCTGTGCAGGTACGTAGGAACCGGTTTCCGTGTGGGAGGAACCAGTTTCCCCTTATAAAAACAGAGGCGTGAGAATTATGGGTTGTTGGGAACCGGTTCCCAGATAGGGACAACCCGGTTCCCCATAGTAAAAATCAGAGACGAGTTTTGGGAAGCAGTCAGGAACCGGTTCCCACATAGGGACGAACCGGGTTCTGCTGTATATTTTTAAAAAATGTTTTTATTTTAAAAACCCATAACTTTTGATCCGAGTATCTGATTTATGTGCCGTTTTGGGCGCTACGAAGCTAATTAGATGCTTTATTTGATAAAGTGATAAAATGGGCAGTGGCCGACTTTACTTTTACTTATTCGATTTAATTGTTGATGAATTGAATTATGGCATATGTATATATGCCAGTATATATGATTATTGAGGCATGTAAATGTGTTGAGGATGATTGATGATTGTAAATATTAATATGTTGTCCATGTTAATATGTTGTTGTGGTATACGGATGTAAATGATTGAATGATGCTTAGACATGTACATACTTGTTGTGACGTGATTGGTAAGAGGAATAAGACGATGTTAAGCATCGGATCGGTGATGATATAAGTATGTGATATGTGTGCATTCATTTATAAATCATTTGCATTTGACTCGTTGATGAGCGGATCCTTGGTGGCTAATTCCCATTGTGTGGAGATTAGTAAGCAGTCATCGTGTGCCCATGTGGGGTGTGAGCGATGAGGTTAGTCGTGTGCCCATGTGGGGTGTGAGCGACTTAAAGAGGCAGTATCGAAGAGAGAAGTCCTGTGAACGTGATTCACGAATTTTGGTACCACATGCATTAGTGTCAGTCCATTCATTGCATTATAGCCTGATATAGCTGAATGTTTGTGTGATGTGATAGATGATACTTATGTATTGATGCTTGCTTGTTGTAATAATTCCGACTACATGTCTGGTTGAGTGGATGATAATTGCTATGAAATTTTATTGCTTATGACTGCATAATGCTTATTAATTCGAATGAAACTCGCCCTTACTTTGATGATTTCAGATTAAGGAGTAGCGGCTTCTTGATTGGGTGAGGATAGCTCGTAGGCTAGTCCGTAGTTCGTGTCGAGTCATGCTCTGATTGTAACACTGGGATCGATAGTCTTAGAGTTACTTGAGATACACTGTTTTGCCGTTATTGATTTATGTACCGTTGTTTTATTGGAGATGTTTGATAACGCTGTTGAATGGATTTTCCGTTGTGCTAAATACATGTTTCGATAAATTTGGATTATTCCTAATAAAGCATGACAAACGACTTAAAGTTTTATTTATTTTATTAATTGTAACATCCTGGTTGTATAAGCACTCTGATCTTTATTATAATTTCCGCGGGGGTTTAGAAGGGTGTTACACACCACATCTCCACCTAAAACCTTAAGGTGATAGGTGTGTGGGTTCTCTCACTTATAAAGTGTTCATTCTTTCCTTTTCTTAACCAATGTGAGACTTCTTCCTCACACTTGATTCTCAACACTCCCCCTCAAGTGTGAGTCTTACACAATGCTCCCCCTCATGTGGAAGCTCTCTCCCCCGATGTTGCCCCTAACAGTGGTATCAGAGCCTTTGATTTCGAGATAGGTACCGACTCACTTGTATCGAAACACTTCCCGAAGGTGGTGGGTAGAAGGTGTTCCGTTGAGTGTTAACGGTGATACAAGTGTATGTGGAAGAGAGAACTTCCATATGAGGGGGAGCATTGTGTAAGACTCACACTTGAGGGGGAGTGTTGAGAATCAAGTGTGAGGAAGAAGTCCCATATTAGTTAAAAAAGGAAAGAATGAACATTTTATAAGTGAGAGAACCCACACACTTATCACCTAAAGTTTTAAGCGGGGATGTGGTGTGTCTTTCACAAATGTGTGTTCCAAATTAAAAGGTGCTCCCTCGTTGACCCCTCTAATTGCCTCCAACAAATATGTGTTTAAACTTGTCTAAGTTTAATATTTTTTTTTTTAATGGCGACCTTAATAGTAACGGACAAAATATTACACAAGGAGTATTAAATAAAGATAACAAACAAGATCAAAAACACATATCTCGTAAAAGAAAAATAGAAGATTAAAAACACATAAGTTACATGATCTCTTAACCATGCCTTGTATAAATTAAAAGAAGAAAACCGCTACTGCAAAACCATTTCCCCTATTTCTGTTGCAAGAGTTTGACTTAATTAGTATAAAATTAGATTATTTTATGCATTAAAGCTACTTTAAACAAAGAAAAAAGAAGAATCACCTCTCAAGTAGAGCACTAATTAGTGGTGGTATCTTTCAATCAATCAAAACCAACTAACGTGTCTAATTTTAAACTATTAACTTGCACTAGCCATTACTTAATTAATTATTTCTCCACTTAGAACAATTTTTATTGAATGACTCAATGTTCTTGTTTTCTAAGTTATATATAATATATAATCAATATGTAATTATTTATTTTTTTGAAAAAAAATGTAAGAGTGGCCAATTAAATTAAGTCAACTAAAAAGTAAGAACCTATTAGCATTTGCTAAATATGGTATTAGTAAGATAAACTATAAATGTGTGCTAAAATGTTGGGGTAGTGGGATTCACACATAGCATTTCATGTGGAGTAAACACGTTTAAGAAAAATGATGAGATTTTTATTTTTGGTTTGTTTTGACACTTTGCTTTCTAAGATGAGATTTAAAAAATGAAAAAAAGAGGAAGGACATAAATATCTAGCACAAAGTTGACACCACTAGACACCAAGAAGTTGATAAATTAATATTTTGTTGACCCATGTCTAGCTCCAATTATTTTAACTTTTTGAACAATGGCCAATACTAAAATAATGCTTACAAAAAATTAATATTTAAATTACCTTTTCAATCACACCAAGGCCAATTTCAAAGTTCACAAATTCTTTGACAAAATAAAAATATTAACCCACCGATCTCTAATTATAATACTCTTTTCAAAAATTTATTTGTCTTTTAATAAAATAATTTGTAAATTACAAGAAATATTAATTATTAATTTTATAATATATAATTTATCTAGAATATAAAAAATCAAATTAAATATATTTATAAAAAATAATGATTGAGTAATAGCTACACACATAATATATACAAATATTTTTTAAATATTATTTAGAAAATTCCAAAGTCACATTAATAAAAGACAGAATTTAAAAATAATTTTATAAAACGACAGCTTTCATCTTATAAATCGTCAGTTTTATAAGACTCATTTAAATATTATGATCAGAGTTAGGGATATCTAACCCGTTTAACATATGTTAAAAGGATCTTATAGATAGGAAACATTAATGCACAAAATATTTAATTTAAATTCTAACTTATATTTGAAATGGTAGTTAGGTGTAATAAAAAAAAATGGTAGTTAGGCGAAGAGAGAGCTTACACGGGACAATAACCAAAAGAAAAACAGCAAGGTTTTTGAGTGAGAGTTATGGTGAGTTCTGATAATGAGAGTATTGGTTGGTTTTGGTTGTGGTTGGGGTGTGCCAAAGAACAAACTTTGTTGTAGGTTCCAATGGATATTATTGTGTGGATATGGTTGGGGAATATAGTATCATATTTTGATGGAAATGAATGGTAATGGTGGAAGAAAATCAAGAGGGAGATTGGAGTTTGGCTATGGCAAGCCAAGCGATTTGAACATGAATAGATATTGTGTGACCACCTAATTGATGCCATTTCTAAATGAGAATTCGACTACTCACCACTACCACTAGCACAAAAGTGGATTCACAATTTTGCATTTTGCAATTTCTAGTTTTTAAAATTGATAGTGATATGATTTGTCTTCTTTTTTTTTTTTTTTTGATAACAGTGATATGATTTGTCAGAATCATAGTAAATCATGGTAATTTTGATTAAAAAAACTATTTAAATTTTTTAATAAAACTACAATGTTAGAATAATTTATAAAATTTATAGTAGTTTCAAATATACTTTCAATAATTTTAAAATTTATTAAATATCATTATACTTAAATTTTACTCGACTCCATTAATTCTTCAATTTTTTTATATTTTATTGAATACCAAATTTTAGATATTATATTTCTCCCACTTTTTAGTGTCATACATCTATTCAAATTTAAAAAATAGACTAATAACCTTTCAAATAACAAATTTCAAAAATAGACTAATAACCTTTCAAATAACAAATTTCAAAAATAGACTAATAATATCGTTTAGCTAGACACCAATTTGAAGTGTCTAAATATCATTTCTCTTTTATATATAATATCAAATAATAAACTTTTGGTCTTAAAATTAGTTTTGTCAATATTATTTTTTCTATTAAAGTGGTACTTATCATTGCATGAATAAATAATTAATTTAATAAATACAATTATAATATATAAAAATATTAATAAAATAAAAGGGTTAAATATGCAAACCCCCTGTAATGTTAGCGAGTTTTAGTTTTAGCTCCTGTAAAAAAAAAATATTGATCCCCCCTGATCTTATTTAGATTCCATCAACAAACCCCCTAATTGCCTATGTGGCATGAAAGATTCTATGTTTATTTCTAATATTTGCCACGTATTACAGTTTATTTTACACATGGAATTTTGATTTAATTTTATGGCCACTGGATATATAGTTTTCAAAAAGCCCCTTGAAATACTTAGGGTTCATATACTGTTTAGAGTTTCTTCATTTGGGCATTGCGAAGACGATGGCGAAACCTGCGAAGACGAAGGAGGTTCATGCGAAGACGAAGCAAAGGAGCACCGAAGCCATTGAAGCCGAAGTAAAGGTTGCGAACATGGTTGATAATGTCTCAGGTAAGTTTTTTCATACACTCCTTCCAATTTTTTCGTCTGGGTATGGTGTTTGGGAAAATCTGAAATTCCATCTTAACAGGGATCGGAACATTTTAACTTCGCCTGTCACCATGGGGGTGAATTTGTTAGGGACAATCGAAATGAACTCATATACAGTGGGGGTGTTGAAACAAAGGTATGTGGGGTACACGTTGTGAGTTTTACAATGGAGGGTATTATGAAGTTGATTAGTAAGCTAGGATATAAGGATGGTAGAGTTAGGGTTTGGACAAAAGTACTGGAGATTCAAGATGGATTTATTCATATAAAAAAAGATGATGATGCTTTAGACTTTGCTTCTTACTTCAGTTCAATGGGTATTGATGGGGATATATTTGTGGATCATGGACAGGAAAATAGGGAAAATGATATAGCCAATGGTCTAGGAATGTCAAAAGAGGAGTTTATTGATAGGTTAGATGATAGTGAAGATGAAAGAGCCACAGTTATTCATGATAACTTTGAATTACTTGATGTTACTTTGCCCATCAGAGAAGATGCAAGTGGTAGTGGGCTTTTTGGTAGGTCCAATAAGAACATGGGTGAGGATGAATACTTTAGTGATGAGTTGAACAGTTCTGACCCAGATGATTCAGGTGATGAAAAAAGGCCCAAGTTTGAGAGATTTAAGAAATATCATCTTAACAAGGATTATAAATTTAAGTGGGGGCATGGAGTTTAATTCACTTGTTGACTTCAAAGATGCTATTCGTGAGTGGTCAGTGGTCAATGGGAGGGAAATTACTTTTGTGAAAAATGAGAGCTATAGAGTAAGGGTAGAGTGTAAGGCTAAATGTGGTTTTTTGGTCTTATGCTCTAAAGTGGGCCACAAACACACCTTTGTTATAAAAACACTTAAAGACACCCACACATGTGCTAGGGTTCTGAACAATAGATCTGCCAACTCTAAATGGGTGGCCAAGCATGTGGTGAAGATGCTGCAAACATCTGAAACTGTCAGGATTAGTGACATAATACAAGAGATAAGGCAAAAAATTTCCATTGGTATACGTGTTGCAAGAGCTTGGAAGGCTAAGATGATTGCCAAGAAGGTGATTGAAGGAGATGCAGATTCTCAGTATGCATCCATATGGAGGATGCAGTTGAGATAACAAGGGTAAATCCTGACAACACAATCAAGATTAATGTTGAAAGACCTAGCCCAAGCATACAACCAAGGTTTGGTTCCTTTTATTTTTGTTTTGATGGCTGTAAGAAAGGCTTTATACATGGATGTAGACCTTTTGTGGGGGTTGATGGGTGTCACTTGAAGACCAAATATGGTGGGCAACTACTAATTGTTGTTGGTAGGGATGCTAATGATCAATACTTCCCTTTAGCATTTGGTGTGGTTGAGACTGAAACTAAAGAGAGTTGGAGATGGTTCTTACAACTATTAATGGAAGATATTGGATAAGATAGGAGATATGTTTTTATATCTAATCAACAAAAGGTACACCTCTTCATTATGATCACTTCTTCATTGTACACTTATTTGAGAATGTTGTTTTTTTTGTTTTTTCAGGGACTAGTAGCAGTATTTGAAGAAATGTTTGATAGAATTGAGCATAGATTGTGCCTTAGACAATTGTATGCTAATTTCAATAAACGGTTTGGCGGTGTAACCTTGATTAGGGATTTGATAATGGGAGCAACTAAGGCTACATACTATCAGGCATGGGTCCAAAAGATGGATGAATTGAAGAAGGTTGACACCAATGCTTGGAGTTGGTTGATGGATGTCCCTACAAGAAGTTGGTGTAAGCATGCATTCTCTTTTTACCCTAAATGTGATATTCTGAGGAATAACATTTATGAATCATTTAATGCTACAATTCTAGTGGCTAGGGACAAGCCTATTCTCACCATGTGTGAATGGATAAGAAAATATCTTATGAATATGTTGGCAACATCTGCAACTAAACTTGAAAAGTGGCAGCATAGAGTTATGCCAATACCTAGGAAGAGGTTAGATACTGAAGTGTTTAATAGTGCAGCACCTGATTCTGAGACTACAATACCTAGTGATGCCAACACTGAGCCTACTGTGGAACCAGACCAATTACCAACAGTTCAGAGTCAAAGTGGATCATGTGTTGTAGAGTCAAGCAAGAGTAAATCCAAGAAACTGATGCCCAAGAAGAGAAGGCAGAGTGAGAGGATTAAGTTGAATTGGTTTAAAAAGCCAATTATAGGCCAGTGATCTACTAGTGAAGAACCAATTACTATAACAGATGCTAATGATGATAAGCAATGTGCCAAAGACTCAAAGCTTGGTGTGGCTACTAGGTTTATGAAGTCATGGAAGAACAAGAAAACTAGAGATTAGGGATGTTGTATAACTATGTACTAAGACTAAGTTTCTGTTATTTTGTGTTTGTGGCATTTTTTGTTTATGTACTAAGACTAAGTTTGTAAGGGTGTCATTTTGGGTGTCATGTCATTTTGGGTATCGTGTTAGAAGTTAACTTATGATGGAACATGTTTTGTAACAAACCTATTTCAAATTATGATAAGTTATGTTAAGTTATACACAAGTTGTTCAATTACAATACATAGAACAGGGTTATGATAACATTACTTTCATTGGTATTCTACATAGAACAAAATTATGATAACATTACTTTCATTGGTATTCTACATAGAACAAAGTTATGATAACATTACTTTCATTGATAAATCAAAACAATTACAAATATCAGAACAAGGTTTTCCATTGACAATGTTTTACAGGAACTTTCCATTAAAACACAACTACATTAACTTAAACAATTTTCAGTACAAGGAAATTACATTAGCTTAACCCCTAAAGCAAAAATCATCCATGACAGACTAAGTAGAACAATCAGAACAAGAATTTTCCTCTTCTCCATTCCAAACTTCTTCTTCAATTTGTCTAATTTCTTTGAGTCTTCTCCCAATCTCTTCCCAACTTCCCAATCAATATCCTTAACAACTTCCTTCGCAAATTCAAGCAACTAAACTTTGGTGATTTCACATTGACAGCATCTTGAAGTATTAAGTTCATTCACCTAATCGTCCCACATAAACAGACCACAACCATTCTACAAAATCCAATTCAACATTCATTAACTTCTGAAAAAATGTACCATTGAATTTCTACATTAACAGACCACAGCCATTGTACATTAAAAGGAATAGAAACACGTACCATTGAATTTCTACATTTCCAGAATTTCCTATTGGGGTTATCAATTGTGTTTGAAACCCACAACTTCATCCTTTCATTGCACCCACATGTTGGCAATCCCCTACCAAAAGTTCCAGCTGATGATGACGATGACTTGCTACCACCCATGCTTGAAGAAAATTAAAGACGAATCGAAGAAGGAAGATAAGAACAGGATAAAAGAAGAAACAAGATGAATAATGAAGCGAAGAACATAAACGAGAGAAGAGCATGAAGAGGGTTAAATCGTAACCCTAGATTTTGAAGAATCCAAAATTTGGCCATGCTGTACTGCACATGTGGCATAATCCATGATTTAAAATAAACACTAAAGCCACATAGGAAAAAACATATAAACAATAAAGCCACATAGGCAATTAGGGGGTTTGTTGATGGAATCTAAATAAGATCAGGGGGGATCAATAATTTTTTTTTACAGGGGCTAAAACTAAAACTCGCTAACATTACAGTGGGGTTTGCATATTTAACCCAAAATAAAATTATTTTGAGTGGCATGACAAACCATAATTAATGTAAAACTGAAGAAGTGAAACTCGACAATGCACAAAATAAGGGGAAATTTAATTTGTCTTTAGGAGTGAAAATATGCTGGGTCGAATTAGTCTTTGTCAAGTTTGAGTTTGAACTATTAAAAAATTTAAAGTCTAAGATTTACCTGAAACTTATCATAAACTTATTTTTAGGTCTAAGTTTGATCTTTTCAAAGGTTTGATTGACTTACTAGCCTACTTAAAAGCTTATTTCATTTGAACATTTGTAAATAAGCAATTCAACTATTGTTTAAATAGGCTAACAAATTAAAAAATCAATGAAACTAAATGTTTTGATATAATTAGTATACGTAAAATAATGACATATCAAAAGGTCATGAGTTTAACTCCCACTGTCGGTGTGAAAATATTTTTGATATGTAAGTATTTTAGTAAACGCTCTTTAAATTTTAAAGTTTGCCTTGATCTAATGAGCCTCTCCATAGTCCAATTCACTTAAACTTTTTGTAACAAAAAAATATACATAAAAGTACAAGGAAGATGATATAAACTTTTTTTTTTTTAACAATTGAGGGACAAATATCTAAAAATAAAAGAAATTAAGTAGACACGCTACCAAAAATTGGGAGGAGACCCCATTTTATAATCTCTAACATCTTTATAATTTCTATAAAAAAGTGGTTAAAGATGTAGATCTTTATAGAGTTGAAGTTCTTAAGAGTCTCACATTAAATAATATGTGACATGAGTATATATATTTATAAACGAGAAAAATCATCACATTATAAACTGATTTTTATAAGAATGAGTTAGACCAAATTTTAATTCTATTATGAAAATCTTAAATCATCATTGATTACAAATAGAGCTTGAGATAGTTTATATAGAGTTAAAGCTAATTGTAACCAATGTGAATGACTTGAGATTTTCTCAATAACTACTTTCTCGCCATGTGTGATATACCCTGGTGTTTCAATCTTTGGTTATAAACTTGCAATTTCTCTAGACAAGCGTTGGCATGCTACCGTTATTCACGGTTCTGTCAAGGATCATATCAACAAAGAGTATTTGGATAAATTTCCAAAATTAAATTCTAAATATTGTCCCTCTAATTTTTTCCAGCCCATGTCACATTTCCCACATTTTTGCAGTGTAAGCATCATAGATGTCAATCTTCTTAAAATAACATTTGATCTATCTACCAATTGCATCACAAAGTAGACCTCCACATCTGGCCGTACACAATTAAGCTTGTTCATTTCGATATATTTCACAATATTCATAATTTTTTAAAAATGGGTTATCTAGACTTTGAAATCCTTTCTCAAAAATTGAAATCCAATTTGCACCTAACTAGATAGTGTCATGAATCCTAATGTCACGGAATACTCCTTCTCTACAATAAAAAGAAAAGAAATTAGACATATAATTAGAAGGAACAATATGAAATCATACCCGAGTTGCCAAAGAAAAACCACACAAAACATGAATGACAGATTCTTAAGCATTTGCACACGATAATTGCAAAAGGTGAAATATAAGATTTTCATTAATATCATCATTGATTAATGATTTGTCTTTCACAGGAAACCAATCAAATGAGCGCTTGGATTTTATACGACCATTTCAATTTCTAAATTAAAGACAAATCATTATCCATTATATGATGTATCTCGTCAATTTGCTGTAGCCATTTCGAACTAAAAAAATGAATGTCCATCATCCCCTTCCTATCTTATCATTGCCATCTGAATTCAAACTTACAAGGAAAAATCCTAAAAAAAAAAAAATGAACATTACCTTTTTATGAATAGAAATTAAGTAAAAACTCAAAATGATAACATAAAATAAGGTAAATAATATTAATAACTTTTTGAAATTTAAAGAATCTAATCCGAAAACAACATTTAATTAAGAATGTAAGAGTTTTATGGACTATAAGTTCATTTAGGAATTTAAGGGAGAAAAAGAGAGGATTTTGAAAAGAAAAAAAAAAGATGAAGTAGAAATAATTGAAGATTTTAAAATGAGAGATTTGGAGAATTTATTTTTTCTATAATATTTTTAATAAGAAAACAAAAAAATTTATATTATAAAAGAATTTTAATTTTTAAAAACTTATATTAAATCCTCCAAAACACACACATATATATATAATATTCTTAATATTAAAATTATATCAATAATAAAGATTGATTTATCTTTCTACACACAAAACACCCTCCAAAATAAAGTAAAAGATTTATCTTTCTATGCAAAACATCCTCCAAATTAAAGTAAAAGATTTATCTTTCTATGCAAAACATCCTCCAAAATAAAGTAAAAGATTTACCTTTCTATCCTCAAAAAAAAAACTCCCAGATAGAATCTAAGAGAAAGTTCACATTATTAACCTTATAGATGTGATACATCAACCAACTTGATTAATACTATGCAATTCATATCATACATTAAAATTTATTTGTTAGACAATATATTTAAATTGTAAAAAATGATAATATTATTCAAGTAAATATGTTAACATTATTTTGTTTTGTCACATCATAACTTTAATTATATTTATATTATAATGAAAAATAATATTAAAAAAATACAACACATATAAATTCCTACACGCAAACACAAAACTTATTATATATTGTTATAAAAAAAAACAGTTTATACTGTTAAGTGTTAACTCAATTATTCAATAGAAAACTTTGTTAGCAAATAAAATTATTGTTACTTATTAGACCGGGCATCCATGAATTGAAAATGGTGGCATGGCATCCCATGATGATACTAAACACATACATACATAGACCATAGATGCATGCATAGGGTAGTAACATGACATGGCATTATTGAGTGTCTGAGAAGAGAGGAAAATATCATGGCCACGTATGCAGTCGATCTAGGCTTCTCATCTCAGGGCTGTAAAAGATCTTCTCTCTCCACTTGTTTTTCTTTTCTTTTCTTTATCATCTCCATTTCCAACTATAAACTTACCACCACCACCACAACACCCTTCTTATTATTTTCTTCATTCATCACAAATCATTCTAACTCCAATTTTTTTTTTCACAACAATATTCTCATCTTAACCGTTACACCTCTTAACCCTTCCAATTCAGGAAATTTCTCCAGAAATTAGCTCTAACCACACAGGTACATATATCTCTTTCTATTTTATTTTTGAGGATTTTTCCCAATTTTTTATTTTATTTTTTTTAATTTTCAAAGCTTTTCTATTATGAATCTGAGTTGCTCTTAGATATATTTGGGGTTTTATTTATTTTATTTTATTTTTTATTTTCTTAATTTTTTTGTTCATTTCTAGAAGCTTCTGAATATTAGCTGATATATTTTGTTTTGAATGTTTTAATTTTTTTGTGAATTTCATTTTGCTCTGTTTGCTTGGACTCTGTTTCAGATTCATCCTTATATTTTCATCATTTAAAATTATTATTTTTTTAATTTGAAAATAAATATTTATGAAGTTTACAGATTCAACCTCAACATAGCAACTTAGTTGTTGTAGTGAATAGCTACAATTTTCTATCAGATGCATTTTGTTGCTGTTTTCTGTTAAAAAAAATCTGTTTTTAGTTTTGGAAATTTGTTTATGATGATGATGAAATATTGGTGATGAATTGGTAATACAGGGAACTGAACGGTGAATTATATTGTTTTCATACTCTATTGGTAGCATGTTTTGGATGGATTTGGGATAAAATTGCTTTTCATATATAATCAGAAGCAATAGTTGAAGACTTGGAAGTTTTTGATGGGTTCTACTATGGCTGCTACAAGTGAAAGGTGGATCGATCGTCTTCAATTTTCCTCACTGTTTTGGCCTCCTCCTCAAGATGGTCAGCAGAAAAAGGTATAATTTTAATGTCTTAGCATGTTTCAGATGATCCATGTCATAGAGATTCAACTAAGTTTTACGTTGGCTGTCGATTGCCTAACACAACCTGCTCTTTTTATTTGAGTTTGGGATCGGCTATGCATAGCAAAGCTAACATAGGCGGGATTTTCACTAGTGTTTTATTTATTAGTGTTTTATTTTTTTTCTCATTTTCATGAATAAATATATTTTTATTTAAATTCTATGATTTTTTAATTTATATTTTTGTATTTATGGGTTCCTTTACTAGTACCATAAGGAGATGAGAAGGAAGGATCCCTATTTTTATTGTTTTGTTGAGCTTAATGACAAGAAAATGTTTTACATATCTATCTAGTTATATTTTCACAAAATATCACTTTGTTATATTACTTCATAAAATATCTTCACATATATTTATGTGGTGAGATCTGATTGGATGCATGTCTAACAATATTTTTCCATGTAGTGTATGGTATTTAAACTCTATTTTGTTTAATGATCCAATGATTGATAAGAAGCTTTTAGAATATGAGCACTTATAGGACATTGAAAATTTTATATGGGTTGTGTTAAAGACACATATGCATACACTGCAGTCACAAATACTATATAAATAATACATGGTGATGGAATATTTCAGATTCACTGCAATCGAAAATCCACACATATGCTACGATAAGCGTATCTTGGCCGTTGGATGAAGATCAGACGATTGATATTCTGACTTTACCAAATTGGATTTAAAACATGAACACAGAATATGAACTGTTTGATCTTCCTCGAACGACTGGGATCTATTGACTGTTGGAATGGTTTGTCTTGTTAGTTATGCTGTCTTGAACTTATAAGAACCTTATTCCATATGAAAGCATTTTATAGATTCTGCTCTATTAGAAGCTCAATGTAATTCTGTTTCATTGGTTTTTTTGTGACTTTCTTATTGCTTTTCTGTAGGATCAAATTGCTGCATATGTTGAGTACTTGATTCAGTTTACATCAGAGCAATTTGCCGACGATATTGCTGAGGTACACCTCTATTTACCAATAAAGCTTGTGAACCACATCTAGAAATATGCTAACTATTTTCATGGATTCAATTCTTATTATTTTCTTTTGTCTATTTGTCTTTGACATGATAAACCCATAAGTTTGTATCTATTGCAACTCACAGTTCTATATTATTTTGACAGTTGATCCGCAACCGTTACCCGTCGAAGGAAATTCTCCTCTTTGATGATGTTTTGGGTATTTATGCTTTATCCCATGTTAGTTTAAATCTTGATTGAGTCAACAAAAATATTACGACAACAAATTTATTTCCACTTTATGTGTACTAACTTCTCTATTTATTATTTTCATGGGCATTCAGCAACATTTGTCCTTCATCATCCAGAGCATGGGCATGCAGTTGTACTTCCAATTATTTCATGTATTATCGACGGTACACTAGTCTATGATAAGACTAGTCCTCCATTTGCTTCTTTGATATCTTTAGTCTGCCCAAAAAATGAGGTATAAATATATTCCCCGACCAATATTTTATCTATGTTGTATATATAATTAGTTTCATAGAAATAAGTCCTTTGCTTGTGAAATATATTGTTGCTTTTTGTTTATCATTTTATTAACCTATTATGCATGGCATTTATTCCGCTTCAGTGTCTACTAAGAGGCTCTATCATTTAATTTCTTCTTTTCACTGTTTTGCAGAACGAATATTCAGAACAATGGGCTTTGGCATGTGGTGAAATTTTGCGTATTTTAACTCACTACAACCGCCCCATTTACAAAATGGAAAGGCAATCGAGTGAGACTGAAAGAAGCAGTAGTGGCAGTCTTGCAACAACTAGTGAGCCTCTTAATGGGAAAGCTGTCAACAATGCTTTGGCACAAGAGAAAAAACCTATTAGGCCCCTGTCCCCCTGGATTACTGATATTTTGTTGGCTGCCCCTGTAGGCATTAGAAGTGACTATTTCCGGTGGTAAGCATTTTTATAATCCTAGTGATTTATGCATGTATAGCTTCTTTTTATTTATCACAATATAATGCGTTATGCTTTCTGGTTTCGTGCATATTCTTGCCGATGTTAACAAATATTTGCATGCATTAACAGGTGCAGTGGTGTTATGGGCAAATATGCTGCAGGAGAACTCAAGCCTCCATCAACTGGTACTTTATTTTTTAATTACTAATACAGATTACTGCTCTTTCGTTGAATGATGTTTTTTTTTTTTCACAATAGTGTAAACAAATATATTTATCAGAAAATTTGAGACATTTCTTCAGAAATTGGAGTATTTGGTTAGGTTGAATGTGTATTTTGTACCACTTAAATCTAGTTCAACTACTGCTACACTCAAAGGTTTTTATTGCCACAAGCTATAGTTTATGTCTACGGTTTATAATGCATGTAGAATTAGGCATTTGTGCTCTCAATCTCTTTGTACATCTTCTCCCTTTTAATTTCTCATGTCTTTCCGCCTCCATCACTACGTCAGTAACCTGCCATATTATCAGCTAATTGATTTTTATCCAGCAAAGCCAATGTTATCATTTGCTAATTTCCTATTGATTCCTGTATTTATGTTGTGATTTTTCTTTTTATCTAGCCTCTTCCCGTGGTTCTGGGAAGCATCCTCAACTCGTGCCTTCGACTCCAAGATGGGCTGTTGCTAATGGTGCTGGTGTTATATTAAGTGTTTGTGATGATGAAGTTGCTCGCAATGAAACTGCTATTTTAACAGCAGCCGCTGTTCCTGCATTATTGCTTCCTCCTCCAACCACAGCTCTAGATGAGCATCTTGTTGCTGGATTACCAGCTCTAGAGCCATATGCACGCTTATTTCATAGGTTATTTTCACCTTAAGACCAATCTTGTTATTTAGTTGTTCACTGTGTTCATCTGCCTGAAAAAATGTGTGTACCCAAATTTTGCAGATATTATGCAATTGCTACTCCAAGTGCTACACAAAGACTTCTTCTTGGACTTCTTGAAGCACCCCCGTCGTGGGCTCCAGATGCACTTGATGCTGCTGTGCAGCTTGTGGAGCTTCTTCGAGCTGCTGAAGAGTATGCTTCTGGCATAAGGGTAAGTAAAATCTTCAAAGACAGAGAATAGCTGTGATGCTGGCATTGATGGTAACCAACATTTTATTATTATGGGGCTTCATTAATAAGTTTTGAATGGAAAGTACAAAACTAAATTAGTTGGTCATTCATGAGATAACACACGGTGCTTGTCTCAGGTTGTGCATTAGTTCATTTTTTGTGGTCGAATGTTTGGTCTAATGTTGGATTTTCTTCCACTTTTTTGGATTGTGGAAGAAAAGTTTAACTTCTATACATATAGTCATATGCATGACTTTGGACTTTGGATGGGTAATTTTTACTTTAAGTAACATTCCCTTATTTAAGATTTTTTCAAAATAACAGATTATCAATGTGCATATCATTTAGTATAGGTTAAATGTGCATTGATAACCCAACTCCTTTTAATTTTTTATATATAAGTATTGTAAATTAGGATTCTTGATTAAAATTAATATACTAGCAGTAACTAATGTTAGTTGTCAATAATTGAAAACCACCTAACTGAAAATCAACAGAATCTGTATTACTGACTCATTACTATGCAGAACAGGATGTTACATTATTTATGTGCCTCTGAGTGTGATTGGATGCTACAAAATGACATGCTATTATGCATTTTGATTTGTTTTTTCTTTTCTATACAGCTTCCTAGAAATTGGATGCATTTGCATTTCTTGCGTGCAATAGGGACTGCAATGTCCATGAGAGCTGGCATAGCTGCTGATGCTGCAGCTGCTTTGCTTTTCCGTATACTATCACAGCCAGCACTGCTTTTTCCTCCACTTAGACAAGTTGATGGAGTTGAAGTTCAGCATGAACCTTTGGGCGGTTATATTTCATCCTACAGCAAGCAGATAGAAGTTCCTGCTGCTGAGGCTTCTATTGACGCTACTGCCCAAGGCATTGCATCAATGCTGTGCGCTCATGGTCCAGAAGTTGAATGGAGAATTTGCACCATTTGGGAAGCTGCTTATGGCCTGATTCCTGCTAATTCGTCAGCTGTTGATCTTCCAGAAATAATAGTTGCAGCCCCACTCCAACCGCCCATACTGTCGTGGAATTTGTATATACCTTTACTTAAGGTCCTGGAATATCTTCCTCGAGGAAGCCCATCAGAAGCATGTCTCATGAAAATATTTGCTGCTACAGTGGAAGCTATTCTTCAGAGGACATTTCCACCCGAATCCAGTAGAGAACAAAACGGAAAAGCAAATTACCTCTTTGGCATTGGTTCAGCCTCTAAAAACCTTGCTGTGGCAGAACTCCGCACTATGGTTCATTCACTTTTTTTAGAATCGTGTGCCTCTGTAGAGCTTTCTTCCCGTCTACTTTTTGTTGTCTTGACCGTTTGTGTCAGTCACGAAGCCCAATTCAGTGGAAGCAAGAAGCCTAAAGGTGAAGATAATTATTCAGTTGAGGAAATCATTGAGGATTTACAAGCAATATCTGAAATCCGAAAAGAAAGAAAAAATAGGAAAGTGAAGAAGCAGGGTCCTGTAGCAGCATTTGATTCTTATGTTATGGCTGCTGTTTGTGCTCTTGCCTGTGAGCTTCAGTTGTTTCCTTTGCTTTCACGGGGAAATAATCATTCACTTTCCAATAATGGGCAAGAAATAGCTAAGCCCGTTACACTTCATGGATCATCCCAAGATTTGCAGAATGGTCTCGAATCGGCAGTCCGCCATACTCACAGAATTTTAGCTATTTTAGAGGCACTATTTTCATTAAAGCCTTCTTCGGTTGGCACCCCATGGAGTTACAGCTCAAATGAGATAGTGGCAGCAGCTATGGTTGCTGCACATGTTTCTGAACTATTTAGACGGTCAAAAGCTTGCATGCATGCCTTGTCGGTTTTGATACGTTGCAAATGGAATAAAGAAATTCACTCCAGGGCATCATCATTATATAATCTCATAGATATCCACAGTAAAGTTGTTGCATCTATAGTGAATAAAGCAGAACCATTAGAAGCAACCTTAATTCACGCACCAATTTACAAGGACTCCCTTATTTGTCATGATGGTAAAAGAAAGAATCGGAGCGAAAATAGTGGCTGCTCTGACTCTAGGCAGACATCTACTGTACCTTTGGAAGATTCAACACCATCAAAACATAGCCATAAATCTGGAAGAACTCCATGTTCAAATGAAGAAGCATCAGGGTATAACTTGGGTAAAGGTGTCACTGGTTTTTCGTTGGAGGCTTCTGACTTAGCCAATTTCCTCACAATGGACAGGCATATTGGGTTGAATTGCAACACACAAATTTTTCTGATATCCATGCTGTCTGAGAAACAGGAATTATGTTTCTCTGTAGTTTCCCTACTATGGCACAAGTTGATTGCATCTCCTGAAACTCAACCATGTTCCGAAAGCACTTCTGCACAACAGGGATGGAGACAGGTACAAGTTCAATGTTATACTGCAGTAACTTACTTTGCTAATGATATATGTATCAATGTGATCTTGTGGATCCAAGTATCTTTTTTATGTTTTATTTCCTCCGAAAAGGTTCATTACTAACAATTTTGTGATTTGATGTTATGTAGGTTGTCGATGCATTATGCAATGTTGTATCAGCCGCGCCGGCCAAAGCAGCTACAGCTGTTGTTCTTCAGGTCAAAAAACTACCTTGTTATGAATGATTGCACAAATTACTTTGGTCATTGCTTGAACATCTATTTTGTTTATCAATAATTATTACCAATTTTCTTTCCAAAAATACCAATGTTTAATAGACTGCAAAAAAAAATCGAATTTCCATTTGTAATACCTGGCAACTAGTCTACAAATTTCAAATAGCTGATGCTCAATATCTCATCTGACCATAGTTTCGCATTTGTATACTTTTTATATTGTTATCATTTCAAACATTCACTCTTTTTGTCACTTTTGTGGCCATGTTGCTTGGCAGGCGGAAAAGGAATTGCAACCCTGGATAGCCAAGGATGACGATCTAGGTCAGAAGATGTGGAGAATCAATCAGCGGATTGTTAAATTGATAGTGGAGCTTATGAGGAACCATGATAGTTCCGAATCATTGGTAATTCTAGCAAGTGCGTCAGATTTATTGCTGCGAGCCACAGATGGGATGCTTGTTGATGGAGAAGCTTGCACTTTACCACAGCTAGAGGTAGAATGTTACAACAGTAGATTCTCTGACTTTTCAAGTTCTATTCATCAGTGACCAAGTTAAATTAGGGTCTGTCTCACTTACGACCAAAAAACTGCCCCACTTCTCACTTCCTCCCTAACATAGTAGTCTTTCTATTGAAGGATTTATTGGTCATAGCACGGTTGTCTTATGATTCCCAGCTAACTCCTTAAATTTGTTTACATTAAGTAATTAACTACATCAACTTTTTTCTAACTCAGACAAGCACATATAATTATTTCTGATAAATGTCTTCCATGGTTCTTTCTTATGGAATTGAAATATCATATACTTGGTTCTATGTTGAAGCTTTGCTAATATTCATATTTCTATGTTATTGATAATGGCCAGCTTTTGGAAGCAACAGCTAGAGCAATTCAGCCGGTGCTTGAGTTTGGAGAGCCAGGAATGGCTGTGGCAGATGGCCTTTCAAACCTTTTAAAGGTAAACAAACTTCCCTTATTGAAAACTACATTAGTTTAGCAGAGAGATAGTGAATGCAATGTGTAAATTAAATATTGCAAATCTACTCTCTCATTAAACTCATTGCTCATGATAGGACAATATGGCTTTGGATCCATTTAACCGATTTCACTTGGTTGAAAAATACTTTGGTCACATTTGATTCAAAACAATTGCGAAATCTTAAAATATGTTATTTGTCTTTTAGTAATACAAAATCATTGTCTGATATGATTGTTGTGAATATACTTCTTGCAGTGTCGTCTAGCAGCTACCATTAGATGCCTTTGTCATCCAAGTGCACATGTCCGCACTTTGAGCGTGTCAGTGCTTCGCGATATTCTGAATACCAGCTCAATCAGGTGTAGTCCTAAACCACTGCGAATCAACGGCAACCACAACCCCTCTTATCCATACTTCAAGTTGGACGTCGTCGATTGGCAAGCTGACATAGAAAAATGCTTGACATGTGAAGCTCACAGCAGAATTTCAGCTGGATTGCCTATTAAGTTTCTTGACACTGCTGCCAAAGAATTAGGCTGTGCTATTTCCATATGAAATGGAAATGAAAAACCATTTTAGTCGGTGACCATTTTTCACTAGACTTACTGAAAAGCCATTTATGATTTTGGAACTAACGTGTTTGCTTATACGCAAACATCATTCTGTTAGTCGTCATACAAAATCGCAGTCATGATTTCAGTTTGTTTATAGAAAGCTCATTTTGTATTATGTATGTGCTCTACGTAGACACTGAGCAAACACTCACCATGAACTTGCTAATGACTGTGCTTTAATTTAACAGACATGTACAGTTGTAAAGACAAGATGTAACCAGGTTTTCTTTTATTATCCTCGTCTCATTTTGTGTAATATATATGTTGATATAGTTTGACATGAAATTCAATTCTAATTGTTGTACTAATAATGTATGCTTAGTGACTTTGACATTGTCTATTTTTTAGTTGTGAATTGTGATATTCATTCTTCTTTTTTGGTCAAATTGTATGATATATGTTCAATTATCATCTTGTTTTCTAATATGTGTTTTGAAAGTGCACTGAGGATAAAATGTATTTTGAAATATATTATCAGAAATAAAAATCAATCCCTTTTATTAAAAATATATCATGTCATGACCTTACATTATTTTTAATCAAATCGAGATAACATATTTCATTATTCTTTGAATTTAAAATACAATCATAAAGCTAGCTAACATTGTCCAGTGTTCAACTATTACAGAACCATCGGTTGATAATTGATATGTATTGTTGAACACAAGCCATTTAAGAGGAAATCTTAAACGCATATATAATACAATTCTACAATAGACTATATTAAAAAGTAACAAATTTAAATTGAATTTAATTAGTTTTCTAAACGAAATGTGTAATCTAATCATCTAATTATGTTGAATAAAAATATGAGTACACATCCCCAATCTAAATTCAAAGTCATTTTAAGAGCAGAGACAAAGTCATTTTAAGAGCAGAGAGAGCTTTCATAATTCTATTCTAAGTAACTAATCTTTGTTTTTTTTTTTTTTATATTAAGGAGTATTTCCTCACTAATGTACTTATGCTTCAAAATTTGGACCCATAAGGGATCACAATCCTAGTGGAGACCTCAAACCAGCTGACCAAACATAGAAGTATTCGTCTATCTTGCTTTCAGATCTCAAGATCACTCAACTTTTTCGGCTTAGTGATTTTATTCCAGCCAATGAGATGTACACCAGAGTTAGAATTGCCTTTCCATAAAAAATATTCTAGTCATCCTATTAATAAACTCACAAGTTAGGTGAGATAGACAAGCCACTTGCATATAATAATTTGGGATTGAGTTTGGGATACATCTTTTCAGATTCAAACGACCAACCTTGTTTAACTATTTATGTTGCTAAAATGCTAACCTCTGGTTGATTTTTCATTTGGGAACTCAAAGTCCTTTTGTTAAAGACGACAATGCAACATAGAAAAACCCAACTACTTTTCTAGAGTAAGTGTTCACTTGATACCTATGCTGGAAACAATTAAATCGATTTTACTCCTCTTAGTGGTAACACAGAAGAACACCTTTGATTTAAAAACATTCACTTTTAGGCCAGAAAACATGGCGAAACAATTGAAGATATAAAAAATGAGCCCTGACCGAGAGTTAGAAACCTTCAAAAAAAAAAGAAGAACATCATTAAAAAAACAAATGCAATAGAGGGGGTCGATTGCGAGATAACCCGATAGGTTTCCAATGGCCTTTATTGTCTGCCTTGTTGATGGTCAACAACAAGAATTCCATGCAGGTAACAAATATATAGGGTGAAAGGGGGTCACCTTGACGTAAACCTCTAGTCGGAACAAAATTTGATAGTCGTCCCTCATTCCAAATGATAGACATAAAAGAACTGGTTACATAATGCATGATCAACTTTATAGTAATAGTAGGAAATTTGTTTCACTTCAAACAAAATTCCAAGAAATCTCAATTAACATGATTATAGACCTTTTTAAGATTCATTTTGAACACCGTGTCAGATTTTTCTTTTTTGATTTACGCATATAATGAATTGCTTCTTGGAGGATAATGACATTATCAATTATCCCTTTACCAAGCAAAAACTACTATGGAAGGGTCAGACTATGTGATTTAGATAAGAAAGCAATTTGTTAACCATATTCTTTGTATTAACTTTATAGATAGTGTTGCACAAGCTAATGAGCCTAAATTCCTTAAAAAAAATTAAGGGCAGACCACCTTAAGAATTAATGTGATAAGAGTCTTAGAAAGAGAGGAGTGAAAGCTACATATCAAAAAGCATCTAAAATCAGTTGGACAATGCCATCTCTAACTATATGCCAAAATTGTTTAAAGAAAATACTACGGAATCCATCAGGGCCAGGAGCCTTGAAATGGTGCATTTGATTCAATGCATAAGTAACTTCTTTCCTTAACACTCGTTGAATCAAAAGAGCCATGGGCTTCTTTAGTAAGGATCAGAGCCATAGTTGAATTACCCATACTAGATATGAGTATAGGAGATGTAGGGCAGAAAAGACCTTTAAAAAGTTAGTGCTTCTTCCTTAAGAATAATATCATCATTGCACCAAACACCATTGAGAAGATGAGGGTCATGGACTTTATTTCTCTTACGTCTGATTACTGTCTTGATATGAAAAAATTTGGTGTCACAATCTCGTTATTTAATCCAATCATCAATAGTCTCTTGACCAGTGAATCTCTTATTAAGCAAGGATCTCATCATACTCTTGTTGAAGCTCCTATTGGAGATAAACTAGTATTGACGAATCTATTTTCTCCAAAGAGTGTTGGATACCCATGAGTCTCTTCTCAACTTTGTGCTTTCATTTACTGATATTGCCAAAAGTTTCCTTACTAAAAAGAATAAAATCGTGTTGCACATTTTGGAGAGAAGTTACAATGTCATATGGGGATTTCTCTCAATCACTTTAAACTATATTAGAGTATTTCAAGTGAGTGATCTAAGCTTCTTTAAATCTGAAAGGACGTGGTCCATAGTCTTGGATGAGAATACCACACCTAAGGAGAATGGGGTTGTGATCGGAATGAAATTTATACAACACCTTAACATATGCATAAAAGAAAGCAATGGATCAATCAATGTCAACCAGGGCCCTATCCACCTTACGATAGACCATTCGATTACAAGTACAAGGCATATTCCAAGTGAGTTTCCTACCAGTCATGTCTACTCCAACTAAATCATATTTATTAATGACATTCAACAAAGCAGTTGCCCTAGAATGATTAAAATTATCTTCTTTTTGTTCATTTGGATGAATGATGTTGTTAAAGTCTCCAATCAACATCCAATGACCATTAGATTTTGTGGTGTTTTCTTGCAATCACGAGTGTGATGTCCATAATAGCAACAACTAGAGAAAATAACATCAAGACCTTTATACTGCACGGTATACCAGTGGCCGTTAATCATGACCTTTATGACATCGGACAAATTCATATCAATCTCTACACAAATTCTTGTAAACCTTTCCTTTCTACATTCAGGATGTTAGTATCTACCTTAATTGGAGTACTCACAACTTATGTCAAACCAAGAAGGACATTGTCATCATAATACAATAAGTTAAGCCATGGAAATTGAATCTAAACCAAAGTCTTCTCCACTTTTGCGAGAGGAGATGCAAAGTATGAAGTCCATCGAGCCACTGCTAAGTAATAGTCAAAAACATCCACGAGCCTTCGGACATAATTTTCTCCCTATCTGCGAGCAGTTCACATTTGACCATAAAGAAACCATTATCAACGTTCATGATCTCAAAACTTCGATAAGTTTCCACATCTTCTTCAACCTATCCATCATCTCAAGGAGTTTAATGACTAGCCCCTCATTTCAAGGATTGCACAGTTCCTGAAAAAATCTCTCATCCATCGTGACATTTGGTAACAATCGATTTTCTCCTTCAAGTGAGACTCTTTTATAAGTCTCTTTCAATTAGGTCAACTATCTCCTTCACAATAGTGATTCCTTGATCTTAAGTGAGAATATCTCAAAACGATAGTTTAGGAGGCTTAAATGCACATATATTCGATAATTTGACCGGTGACAACAACGCGGAAGCGGTGAAAACAAATACTCCATGCGAAAACTTAATTAAATTACTCACATTAAATTTAATAAAATTTAATTAATTAACATCATTTAGTTTTTACAATCATAAAGGTGATTGGGCCATAAAATTACCCATAAACTCATTAATGGTAAAATAGTCAATCTACCCACTGAGCACATCATATAAAGTCTACACTCACAAACCCTAAAATCTCTTTCGCATTCTCAAGTGGCCACAGTGATACACAGCCTTGCCGGCGACCACCCTCTTCAACAAATCCTCCGCGGCTAGGCAAAAATGGTATGTTTCCGATCTCAATTTCATCTTTCTCTGCCCGATTTTTCTTCATAACCACTGAATTTCTAGTTTTTTTTGTTATGTGTGATATAGTCTTTGGTGGCGAACGAAGAATTTCAGCACATTCTGCGTGTGCTGAACACCAACGTTGATGGAAAGCAGAAGATCATGTTCGCAATGACCTCCATCAAGGGTATTGGAAGGCGATTCTCTAACATCTGCTGTAAGAAAGCTGATATTGACACCAACAAAAGGTAGGTTTGTAGTTGAGTTCTATCGATTGTATAAGTAAGAATACTATTTTGATTTGTTGTTGATGATAAATGTGTGATTTTTTGTTATTGGGATATTTAGGGCTGGTGAATTGAGTGCTGCAGAGTTGGATAATTTGATGACAGTGGTTGCGAACCCTCGTCAATTCAAGATACCTGATTGGTTCTTGAATAGGAAGAAGGATTACAAAGATGGTAAATTCTCTCAAGTTGTCTCCAATCAACTTGATATGAAGTTGAGGGATGATCTGGAGAGACTCAAGAAAATCAGGTATGTATTCAAAGCAATACCTCTCAATCAAATGTTGCTTCAATATTGTTTTCATTTTAGTTAGGTCAGGTTATGAAGTGTGAGGGGAAATGTGATTACATGCCTTTGTTTTCTAGGACATCTTTTCCTAAATTAGTCTTGTTATTTATCTGGTATGTTTAAGTTAGCTTTTTAACAGCAATTTCTAGAATTTAAGCTTAAATTTAGGCAACTGAAACTTGGCCTTAAAGTTGTTTGTTGGTTCCTATGGAATGACTTGTAGTATATGTTTTCTGTTGGATAGATAATCCCAAGGCGGTAGTGTAAGTAATGAATATATAGCTATTTTACAGAGTTCTGCACTACTTAGTATATGCACCTGTTTGGTAAATTGTCATGTTGGAGAAAATCGCGTTCAAAAGTCACGTTAACAGAAAAGCTTCAATGTATAGCTTCTAAATTTTCACGTAAAAAAATGCCCCTGGATGTCAAATGTAATTCCAAGCGGAATACCAAACATATGCTATATTCATTTTGATGCTGGGACAAGATGGTCATGTGAAGATGTATAGTTCTGCATTGTTTCTAATCAATTTTGTAGTTGTTATATAATGAAGTATTTATGTGGAGAAATAGGGTATTGGCTGGTTAATTAAATTCTGGCTGTTGTGGTAACATTTAAAGGCTTACATCCTTTTTTAATATGCAGAAACCACCGTGGTTTGAGGCATTACTGGGGCCTTCGTGTTCGTGGTCAGCACACCAAGACTACTGGACGCAGAGGAAAGACTGTGGGTGTCTCAAAGAAGCGATAAGCTCTTATGTTTTGATTTGGAGATTAGATATTTTGAGGCATATGATAAGCACATTAGACATGATTTATATATTGATTTTGTAAGGTTTTTGAATGAATACTGTGACAATTTCAATTTTGTTTGGTTTGTGTTCACGTTAGTTCTAAAAAGAAAATATGCTACTTTTTATATAATAATATTAATATTTAATATAATGATAGCTTGTTGGCCAAGAACAAGTACAGTCAATTAGAGGCGCAATATGCAGAACTTGGTTGGTTTTTGATTTGGTTTTGTATGGCATTTTAACTTTGCTTGGGTTCATGGAATTTTGTAATGCATGTTTTCATATGCAGACACATATTTTATGCAAACGGTTTCAGTTTCTGTATTCATATTTTTCTTAGTTACAAATAATGTTTTGAATGAGTGTTCTTAAAGGGTTTGCTTTGTAAATTAGTCTCTTGTCAAATCTAACCAAAATTGATAAAAAAAAAACCCTGATGTACTAGAGTCAAATTTGCTAATTGTTGCCTGTATTTGAAATAGAGTATCCAATCCGTTGGTTCATTTCAACCTGTATTTCATCCCAATCTGTTTAAGCTTAGGTCCAAAATACGTTCAAATTTGAAATGGTATATTTTGTGTAATTTATAATTCCAAGGCCATTTGACGTAAGTTTGAAAATAGATTATGAAAAAAAGTATATTTCTCCTTGGGATATTAGGTTGAATTGTTTTACCTTTAATGGTTCCACGCCTTTGAAAATTTAAAATAGTATGTGTTCGGAGATGTACCTCTGAATGCAATCAAAACCACACAATTGAAGATGTATTTTTAGAAACACTTGCATGATTTTAGAACAACACCATTTTTTTGGAACTTCTCTTGCATGATTTTAGAACAACACCATGATTTTAACAACATTTTTACGGAAACTCTCTTGCATGATTTTATAACAATGTAAAATCGAAGTAAAATCATGTTTATTTTTTAGGCTAAGTTATAATAATGTAAAATCGAAGTAAAATCATGTTTATTTCCCTGAAAATGAAAGTAAAGAGTCAAATATTAATTAAACAATTCAACATCATACATAATATTTGTTCGAAAATAAAAAATAACAATACATCCAAACATAAATGATTGGGTATGTCAAATCCTCCTCAATCTGTACCGCACGATATTTTGTAACTCAGCAATCATGCTCTGAATTAAGGTCAACTAGGGGTTTTCATCCTTAAAAAGCCATGCCTTTATGCCTATACCCATCTATACAACACGTTGACCGACCAACGTCATGTTTTCAGCCGACTCATTCCTAACCTCAAGTATCTCCTGGTTAGCTGGCCTAGGTGGATCTTCAGGAGCATATGGTGTAATGATAGGGTGTGACACCCTATAGAACCATGTCAGGTAACTCTTAGCATAAGCCCACTGATAAGGAGCTGGCACTCGATACTCCTCTGGTACCAGACAACTCTTGAAATCATCGAGTATGACACCTAGATCTCTGCCGAAGACGTCGTGAAGAGCAAACTCATAAGGAGGTCTCAGAATAATTTGCACATAGCCAAACTCACATATCGCTCGCTCAGGAAAATAGTGATACATAAGAGATGACTCACATGATAACCATTTGGAATATAAGAAAATGATGTCAAACAGACGCGTCTGACGGTGACACTCGTATGAGCAAAAGCAAATCATTGTGTACCACACGGTCAAGAATGAGTCTGAATGGCTCAACCGCACCATTCCCCATGTACGGAACAAAAGCGGTTGCTCATGGTCAGTCTTCAATTAATCTAGGCGTGAGTTCCCACCTGGGGATGCGAGGGAAGTGAGAGATGATCCAACCCTGAAAATCGTTTGGATACGATATTAATAGTAACAAATAAATCACAGAAATATTCGTAAATAAATGAAATGAAAACTTAAGTAGACAAATGAAATTTCAAGTTTCTTATTGGGCCAATTAAGTCACACAAATCAAACTTATGCAATGGAACAAATAAAAAAAGTCCAATGTATAATGCAATAGCCCCACAACAACCAAAATAAAATATAATATTTTATCGTTGCGAATTATTGTAAACCAATCAACATCAAAAAGTCACCGGCAGATTCCTAATTCTAGATCTGGACTGTTAAATATAAATATTATTAAACCAATGGCTAAAAACATCGGTGCCCCATGGTGGACAGAAATGAAAGGCACCATGTTAAATGTCATCCCATATCATCTATTATGTATGAATCAAACAAACTTCAATATAGTTTAAAACTCGATTCGACATTCGACAAGTAAATCGTTAAATATGAGTAAAAAAAATAAATTTGTTAATTAAATTAACTGAATGTGAACTATGTATAGTTCCACTCGGTAGCTTTATATAAGAGCAATAAAACATTATTTTGGTGGATAATAAAGAAAAGAATATATAAGAGCGAAACATGTGTTCTTTGTCGGCCATGAAAAACGTTAAACTTGGGCCTGAGGGTTGACAGTGATTCGTTAAAGAATCCGAAAACATTCTTAATTAAACAAACACTATCAAAATCACACATCATCAAACATAACTTTTTCGTTGCGTTATTTTGTTTTGGTCCGTTGCAATCTGCAAACTCCATAATACAACTCCAACCTCAGATCAATTTCCATTTTCCCCCAACACACTCCTCCAACTTCTAATCACGGTTAGTTCCTTCTCCCTTTCAATTTTCCTACCACATTCTCAATCCATCACAAACTTCTCAATTTTCTTTTATTTATTTATTTTTGGATTGATTCATTACCTGTGTTTGATCTCACTTTTTGTTATTTCTTGTTTATTTTTTAATGTCACCTTTCTGGATCTGAGACCCCTCTATGGATCTGTTTGTGATGTTGTGCATTGTGAATCTTATGATGATGTATATTGGAGTTAGATTTATTTGAATTGAATTGGTTTAGGATGAAGTTACATTCTTGTGAATTTTCTATCTATGACAAGAATCAACCACCTAATCCAAATTCCAAGTTATTATTGAAAATTTGGAATTGGTTGTAGTTTTCAGGGATGCATTTATGTTGGGCCCTTTTGTATCAACCCAGAAAAATCTTAGTGCATCTCTTTAAGGGCTGTTACTGTGTATGATCTGAATAGAATCGAACTTGTATGTTTACTTTTGATGCAAGATCTATTTTGTTCGTGTTGATTATTCAGTTCACCACTCTTGAGTTGGGTATATTTTGCTCGTGCCGGGATGAACCGAAGATTATATTGTTGATGAATGTGAGTCTGTTTTTAAAAAAAATTATTGTGTGATTTTGATGAAGACTTGTACTTATATTACTTATTCTTCTTACAATCTTAAGTTAGCCAATTCATTAATATAGTTGTTTCATTTAGTTCAATTTATACACTATAGTATGAAGATCTTTAAAATAATCCCTTGAGAAAAATAAGGATCCAATTATTTGTGAATAGAAGTGATTGCTAGATGAGACAGTAGAGTTGTTCTTAGCTTAAGATCCTGAATGAGAATGGTATGTGCTTCTGTGGATCTTTTACAGAGAGTGCATGCATAACAATGTTGTGTCTCTTAGGCCAATGAATGTAGTTTATAAGAGGTAGCGGCGAAGCTTGTTGCCTGTTTGATTTCTATTTCAGTATAATGTTTATTATATATTTCCTTTTGTTTTTGTAAATTTGATTTCATACTCTGGTTTCAAAGGCTTTGTGATTCTCATTTCATCAACTTGTGACTATCCACACATGCATTTTATTTTCAAAATGAAATTTCATGTCCTTCCATTTTGCCAGGCTTCTCTGTTTGCTTAAATGTGTTGACTCCTGCATTATTTGAACGTGGACGGAATGTTATGGAGGCTAGTTGAAAGAGATCGGTGTTAAGTTGTGAAGGATTACAAAGAACATGGCTCCTTCTAGTAAGGCTGAGAAGAAGGCAGCCGTAGATGCTGCTGCGTGGATGTTCAACGTTGTCACTTCTGTTGGAATTATCATTGTAAACAAAGCTTTGATGGGCGGTTATGGCTTCAGTTTTGGTATGTTACTTTACCAATTTCTTGATCATATTTCTGTTACTGATCTACTATTTTCTATGTCTTGTTTTAAGTATGATTTGACTTTATTGCCTGCAGCTACAACATTAACTGGTCTTCATTTTGTTACAACAACTTTGATGACGATCGTACTACGGATGCTGGGATACATCCAGCCTTCTCATCTTCCATTGTCCGAACTTCTAAAATTTGTTTTCTTTGCTAACTTCTCTATTGTTGGAATGAACGTCAGTCTTATGTGGAACTCAGTTGGATTCTATCAAGTGAGTTGGGCTGAATATTTTACATTGCTCTATTACTGCCTTCAGAAGTTAAATTTGTTTCTTTATTAACCACTGGCAGATTGCCAAATTGAGTATGATACCTGTGTCCTGCTTGTTGGAAGTTTGTTTGGACAAGATTCGCTATTCAAGAGACACAAAACTGAGCATAGGTGTTGTTCTTTTGGGCGTTGGTGTTTGCACTGTCACTGACGTGAGTGTAAACACAAAAGGTTTTGTTGCCGCCTTTATAGCAGTGTGGAGCACTTCTCTGCAGCAATATGTATGTTCGAAAATCCACTACATGTGGTGTAACATTTTGCATTTATTTTTTGTTTCTTAGAATTCGGGCATGGGCCATAACTTAACACCTCAAAACTGATGGATTTTCAAATCATTTACGTGCAGTATGTTCATTATCTTCAACGGAAGTATTCGCTAAGTTCTTTCAGCCTTTTGGGACATACAGCACCCGCACAGGCTGGATCGCTACTCTTATTAGGCCCTCTTCTAGATTATTGGTTGACCAACAACAGAGTTGACCGATATGCTTACGATACACCCTCTGTGGTAAGTTCTACTTAACAGAAAGAACGCAATGCTATCAAATTAAACAAATAGCTCTTAGATGATATAATTCTCTGAAAACGAGTTTGCGCTTTCGTAGGACTTGAAGATTTTGTCACTGACTTATGTGTGTTACATTAACTTTCACTAATCAATTGTTGTGATGTCATTGGCAGATGTTCATAATCCTGTCATGCACCATTGCAGTTGGGACCAACCTCAGCCAATTCATCTGCATTGGCAGATTTACTGCTGTGTCTTTCCAAGTACTTGGTCATATGAAGACAATACTTGTTTTAGTAATGGGATTCTTTTTCTTTGGAAAGGAAGGTCTCAATCTTCATGTAGTTGTAGGTATGATAATAGCTGTGGTTGGAATGATGTGGTATGGCAATGCGTCATCGAAGCCTGGCGGGAAGGAGCGTTGGAGTCATTCCCTCCCCACCAACAAAACAGAAAGCCGGTCATAGTTTGACAGTATTCACTCATTATGTGATGGTTTTGTTTGCAAATTGCAAAAGTTGAGCACACCAAATAGTTGATTTTAGGAAAGTATATTTATTTATAAAAAAATTAAACCTTATTGGTTCTAATTATTTTAACCTCATATTTGTAATTCTTTAAATTTGATTTCTTGTTTTGGATACTAGTTGATATATCTTATAGGGTATGTTCCATGGAAAGTTTTCATCTTTTCCATGATCAGAATGAATTTATTTTAGACTCTTAAATGTGATGTGTGTTTTCATGTATTGCAATTAGTAATGAAATTTCTGTGATCACTAAATAGCGCACTAAGACTTGGCTTCTTTACAAGAGTTATTAGTTTGGGTTGAAGACTTAACTTCTTTACAAGAGTTATTAGTTTGGGTTGAATCTTTGACACTTTAACAATGGTTGCATTGAAATTGGAAACGGAATGAAATAACAAAAAATGCAGTAACTTAAAATGTTCTAGAGCTTAGATGAATTAATAAAATAAAAAGGTAATCTGTGCTCTAAGCCACAAGATAGTAAATCAAATCAAATACTGACATTGTTTATAAAAATTTCCTTTCTTAGCGGCTTAAAGATTGATTTTTCCAACACAACTTCCAATTTTTTAACACCCAGGTGGTTTCTTTAACACCATTTGTGACATGAAATGAAAGTGCTGTACAAACCAAATCAAAAACCCAATAAGTTCTACATTTCGAAATTTTTGTTGTTATCAATGTTGCATATTTTCATTATTTTTCACAAGATTTGTTATTGTAACTTGTGGTATTATTATTTGAGAAGTAACATTTCGATTAAGATCCAATGCGAAGAAATACCAATATCATTCATCTAATAGGGCTTTCACACAAAAACCAAACAAAATTGAAAGAAATTGCTAGTGCCATTTAACAACCATACAAAGTCAGTATAATAAAAGTGTCTAATGAACTTAAAATATGCATCCTTAAAATCATCTAATCTCCAATTCAAAACAAAACTGCTTAACGCTTCTTTGAGACACCGACAGTCTTTCCTCTACGGCCAGTAGTCTTGGTATGCTGACCTCGAACACGGAGGCCCCAATAGTGCCTCAAACCACGATGGTTTCTGTGTCATAAAAACGATGTTAGTCTTCAAGTAAACACAACAACCAAAAATCAGCAAGTGCCAAATATATTATTCAATACAGAATTTGAGAAGTATATAAATAAAAGCCTATTCCATTTAATTTAGTCTACTACTTGAACTTATCTACCTGCATAAACATTTACGAAATTGTTTGGTCGCATAAAGAATTGGCTTATGACATATCCATAAACTGTTCTCTACTTATTTTCTTGCGTTTAGGATAGCTTATGAAAACAGTTTATCGATTATATATAAACAAAGACTTTATTTTAATGTTATAGAATAGAAATAACACTTCCACTACAGGTGCTTAGTTAAATTGCTTATCCTAATGCAGCCTATTTATCTATGCTTCCATCATCTCAAATCTCAAGATCATTTGTCCATATCATATATCGTAAAATTGAAGGGAAAAACCGGTATATTTCAATTCTAGCACTGACAACAATATCCTATCATGCCAAGAGACAACTAAATACAAGTCATTAGTTAAGAACCAGTAAACAAAATTTTGCCCCTTTGGCACTGTATTAATTGAAACATCAGTACTATTTTCAACAAGGAATATAGAGAATAGTAACAGTGGTGTTGCATGATGTTTAAGCTTGTAGAATTGTTATTCCATTTCAAAACAAAATGGAGAAATAATTTGAATAAACTCAAATGAAATCAATAATGAAGCAACATTAGATTGGGAGGTATTGCTTTGAATACATACCTGATTTTCTTGAGTCTCTCCAAGTCATCCCTCAACTTCATATCAAGTTGATTGGAGACGACTTGAGAGAATTTACCATCCTTGTAATCCTTCTTCCTATTCAAGAACCAATCGGGTATCTTGAATTGACGAGGGTTTGCAACCACTGTCATCAAATTATCCAACTCTGCAGCACTCAACTCACCAGCCCTAAATATCCAGAAAACAAAAAAATCACTTATTTATCATCAACAACAAAACAAAATAGGATTTTTACTTATACAATCGATAGAACTCAACTACAAACCTACCTTTTGTTCGTGTCAATATCAGCTTTCTTACAGCAGATGTTAGAGAATCGCCTTCCAATACCCTTGATAGAGGTCATTGCGAACATGATCTTCTGCTTTCCATCGACGTTGGTGTTCAGCACACGCAGAATGTGCTGAAATTCTTCGTTCGCCACCAAAGACTATATCACACATAACAAAACTAGAAATTCAGTGGTTATGCAGAAACATGGTACAGTAGACAAATGCAATCGAGATGTGAAGAGGAACTCACCATTTTAGGCCAGGCGATATGGTTCCCTGCGAACGGAGATGACGGCGGTTTGTCGCACTGTGGCCAAGTAAGATGTAAACGGGGAAGAATTAGGGTTTCTGAAACTATATGGAATTTATATTAGGCTGAATATCTAGATTTACGGTTTTGACCCGGACAGGTATTTTCGGTACTGGGCCCTTGACAGAGAGATGATGAAGAACTAAAATTCTAAAAAGCAATATTGTAAATTAAATATGAAATTGGTTTATAAATAAAATATTTTTATACATGCATTCAATTAAAATAAATCAAATAGATATTTATTGAGAAATTTTTAAAATTAATCTTATAAATATTATAAGTGATTTGATTAGAAACATCGATAAAAAATTATGATTGTTGGTATATTATTAATTTTATTAAATATATCAATTGCTCGAATAATTTCTTTGAATTTGAAAGAGTAAAGAAGATATAATCATTGAAATTGTAGAACTAATAAAAGTCATTAGAAAGATAATGTGTTTAGAGTGATTTCATATCATGTAGATTACTAAAGGTAGTATTTTTAATATGTTGTGAATATCATTATCTAAAGGCGTGGTAGGGTAACTAAGGGTGGTATTTCTTAAAGGTGTGATGACTAGGTCAGACGGCTAGTAAACGCCCCAAGCTTTACCATTAGGCACATGGACGTTAGTAGGATACTAGTTAGATTCTTACAGGATGGTCTAACATGTTCAAATTAACTTAAGTAAGCTCTCAATAGTTTGACTTAACTTATTAAATCTCTCTTCACTAGATAGTAGAATAATGAGTCAAGCTACTATTTATTAACCTAACAAAAATGAAAGTTTTTTTGAGGATTATTTCAAGCAATGTAGGTTTGAGCGAGCTAAGCTTCTCATGTGTGAAAGATAGACATGGAAAATCATTCATCCAATGGAGATTAAGCCAAAAACGACTTTGAGGATAAAATATTTATGTAATGCGACTCAACTATGCAACTCGATGCATATGCATGTGGTACCAACTCAATATTTGGTTCTCTCATGAACGAGATCCCTTCTTTGAACCCATGAGCCTCTTCTCTGAGCTTGGGACAAGCCACTAATCCCTTCTTTGAACTAGTGAATATGCCTCTTGACACAACTCAAATGATGTATAAATCATCCATATTAATATCAATGTGTTAAGACCCCTCTCTGATCCTAACATAATGCACTGATAAGTCTCGTAATCCAATCTCTGAATTACCGCACAATCACTATATATATATATGCATAAAGCAACATGAAATTAATGCAAATCAAGCATTTCAATAGCTCTCCTCAATTGAACTATTGTCTCATACACATAAGAGTACAACATTCATACTCAGCATGCAATACATCAAATCATATTCACAGCCTACAAACATACTCGTTATAGCATCATCGCCAATACAACATCAAGAATACACATAATTCTCTTCAATTACTCATGTTATCACAACACATTCAGCCCATGAGAACAATTCCATTTGATGGTAATTTGCGTTAGCCTTCGAACGCTTTGAACGACAACTCATTTGGATTTACAGATCAAAACAATATTTTGAACAAAATTGACCCTTTTGATTCGAATAAAGTGCAAACTGTGATTCAAATCAATTTGGGCAGGGGCTCCCAAAAGGTCGTGATCCGAATCAAATTCTATAGCGTTTTTCTGCTAGTTTTTCACAGAAAATTCACTTCTAAGCTCATTTTTTTCAACTTAGACTTGTCCCAAAACATTCCCTAACATGTTCAAATAGCTTATTTCAAAAATTTATTATTATAGGTCAATTACCTACTGTTATTATATCTTATTTCATCAACTTAACAGATTAATCATCATTTCTCATGATTTCACAATACCCTAAAACCTTTAAAAGTCAATCAATGGAGAAAAACATAAACAATTCCAAAAACAATAATACCACACATAATCATGTACGAAAATTCATCATCAATTCAGCAAACAACATTATAATAACATAAAAACTCATAATTAATCCATGCAAAATACCCTATTAGAGGTTAAAGACCCAACTACCCTACCCCTCATGCATATATCCTACTTAAGGTTATTCTCTCCCTTACCTTAACATTCTACTCTTAACTTTTGGCTTTTTGGTCTCTAAACCAAAATTTTTATGTACTGACAACAATTCTCCCAATTTTAAATTTATCTCCTAATTTTATATTTAGGGTAAATCTTCTCAAAATTACACACTTAGCGTAACTTACATACTTCTTACTCCTCCATCCTCGTAATTTTCCCTAATTCTCACATTTGGCCCATTTCCTCTATTTCTCATTTTAATTAAATAAATTACAATAAATTATTATTATTATTATTATTATTTTAATTATTAATAATTTTAAATAAAATCTACCAACTTCTAATTACTCTCTAAACTCTCCTCTCAAGGTCACACACACATGCCACCCAAATTAATTTAATTATCACCACATAATAATTAAATAAAATACATAAAAATTATAATTAAATTCAAATAAATTAAAGAAAATAGTTTACTAAAACTAAGGTGTTATAGTTTGACATTTCCCAAATCCTCATCGATGGCGAAAACTCCTATGATATTATATACTAAGAGTTGTTCGAGAAGACGGGCCTTGATAGAGGCACTCTATGGCCGTATGAAGGCTCTAACCTTTAGGCGTTCAACGGACGGAACAACCACCTGTCATTGGGGATATGTGGAGTTGATGGTCTCTATAGGCGATGTAAAGGACATCTGAGCAATCAATTCACAAATCCTCGTTGTCATTTGCATGAGCCTCTATAACTGTATCTTGGGAAGATCTTTTGGAGCCACACTAGACATCGTCGCCTCATTAGTGCATCTTAAACTCAAGTATCACAACCTGTAGAAGGAGTCGACCACCATCAACGCCAACCTCGAGGGAGCAAAAAGAATCTATCAAACTGTCTATAAAGATCAAAGGAAGACGTAGGGATGTAAATGGATATCCATGGAGACGAATATCTTGATATCCGTGTCTGCCCTGTTAGATAAATATGATATCCATATCTGTGCCGGTATCCGCTAAACGGATAATCGGTGGATTTTAAGGTATTCGCAGATATTTACAAATATCCATGGATAATATTGCTTTCTAATTTTATTTTTTTTGAAAAAATATATTGTTAACTTCTTTTAAAGACACGAAAAGCTATTATCAAATAACACTATACAAACCTCTCTTATTTTAACCAAAAAAATTCATCACATTAATTTCCTTCATCTTGACCAAAATAACATCCATACGTTTCATTTTTAACAAAAAAATGAAAGATATTGTGATTGTGAGTTATGGTGAACGAGCGGACGACAAAGTAGTAGAAGGAAAACACTAATTGGACAGGGAAAATGGTTGGTTGGACGGTGGAATTATTGAAGTGTGGTATAGAGTAAATAAGAAGCTTAAATATGAAATTACCAATATGATTTGTATGGAATGTAAAAGGTTTTCCTCAAAGAAAACTTCAAAAAATATATAAATGAGATGACTAGTTTTTAGAAGATGAAAAGAAAAAAGTATAGTAAACTAATATTTAAGTAATTCTTATAATTTATTAGTGGATATGGATATCTGCGGGTATAGATATCATTAATTCCGTATCCATATTTATTACTAAACGGGTATTTAAATATCCATTTGTTTTATCCGTGGATATCTATTAAGCTACCCGCCCCATATCTGTGACAGGTTTTATTCGTGGATATTTGCGGTTACGGATTTTTTTGCCATCCCTAGAAAGTGTGACCATGGAGATCATTGTAGCTTCCTTCACCAACTATCTCAATAATCCTCAAAGAAGTGGCTAGACCAACAAAAGCGGGCATAAGGAATAAGCGACGACTGGCATACCTGGTTATGTGTCCCTTTTTCCCATTTATTTTACATGTTGTGATAGTATAACCATCTTCGTTATTTATAGGAATATCTTGCACCTATAAATGACATGGTATTTTTTGAAATATATGTTTCTTTGTGATTGTGCGTAGTGAGGGCAAGTCCGTGGTACGACCTTTGAGATCGAGGCCCAATACACTAAAAGTCAAGGGTACTGCCAGAGACGCTTTGCACATCTGACGACATTAATCAAGTCTCCACAACACGAAGCACACATAAAGAAAATCAGGGGTGTTGCTGGTGACGCTTCGCACGCCCGACTAAAGTCAGGGGTGCTGTTGGAAACATTTTGCATGTCCGACTACAATAATCAATTTCCTACATGCAATAACGCTCAACTGCTTCTGGAAACTAGTCACTATAGAGGTCGCGGTGGGTTGGCCACACGTCTATCCAAGACTGGGTTTTCATTAGGTGGAGGGTAGGGGAACCGACCCATGTTGGAAACGACTCTAAGGTGAGCCTTTTATATCCTCCTAGCTTTTATGGTTTTCTAGAGTCGTTACGGGCCTCTGTACCATTCACATAAAACTCTAGGGTAAGAAACTAGTGTTTGGAACCATGCATCCTTTCTAGCAATTTCATTAAAAAAGATTATTGTAAGAAGAAGTTGTCATATATTATACTTTTAGTTTTTTTAATATTATAACAATATAAATTATATTTGAACAATTTTTTTTACATGAATAAACTTAACAGATTTAATTCAATACAAGGAGGTGTCATATTAAGGATGCTACGCTTAGACCAATAATTAACCGCCTTAACTAACGTATGGGCAACCGAATTCACTTAGCGCTTAATGAACTTTACCTCATAGTTCGAAAATAAACATAACAAATTCTTAATAACCTTAATAATAAAATTAAATTCAGAGGTACCAAGATATTTGAACAATTCGTTTAAATCCTCAAAAAACTTCAAAAAACCCCCCTTTTAAATAAAGTTTTTTTATTCCTCAAGAAATTCTAATTTTGAATAAAAATGAATTCTCCAAAACTCTCCACATCTTAACTCCTTCTATTTTTTTATTCATTCATTTATCTTTTCAAAATTGTCTTTCCTCTTTCTCTTCAAACTCTCAAACAAAATTTAATTTTTCAATCTCCCAAACATAATCGGACGATATTTTTAAAAAATTTCTTAGGTGTGTGAATAAATGATGGAGTAGCATTGAAACTATTAGAAGTTAAAGACTCATCTACCCTACCCCTCATGCATATATCCTAGTTAAAGTTATTCTCTCCCTTACCTTAACATTCTACTCTTAACTTCTGGCTTTCTGCTCTCTAAACCAAAATTTTCATGTACTGACAACAATTCTCCCAATTTTAAATTTATCTCCTAATTTTATATTTAGGGTAAATCTTCTCAAAATTACGTACTTAGCCTAACTTACATACTTCTTACTCCTCCATCTTCGTAATTTTTCCTAATTCTCACATTTGGCTGATTTCCTCTATTTCTCATTTTAATTAAACAAATCATAATAAATTTATTATTTTAATTATTAATAATTTAAATAAAATCTACCAACTTCTAATTACTCTATAAACTCTCCTCTCAATGTCACACATCCCTGCCACCGAAATTAATTTAATTATCACCACATAATAATTAAATAAAATACATAAAAATTATAATTAAATTGAAATAAATTAAATAAAATAGTTTACTAAAACTAGGGTGTTATAGTTTGACGTTTCCCAAATTCTCATCGATGGCGAAAACTCCTATGATATTTATCTACTAAGAGTTATTCGAGAAGATGGGCCTTGATAGAGTCAATCTATGACCGTATGAAGGCTTTAACCTTTAGGCGTTCAATGGACGGAACAGCCACCTGCCATTGGGGATATGTGGAGTTTATGGTCTCTATAGGCGATGGAAAGGACATCCGAGCAATCAATTCACAAATCCTCGTTGTCATTTGCATGAGCCTCTATAACTGTAACTTGGGAAGATCTTTTGGAGCCACACTAGACATCGTCGCCTCGTTAGTGCATCTCAAACTCAAGTATCACAACATGCAGAGGGAGCCAACCTCGAGGGAGCAAAAAGAATCTATCAAACTGTCTATCAAGATCAAAGGAAGACATAGGGATGTAAATGGATATCCATGGAGACGGATATCATGATATCCGTGTCCGCCCAGTTAGATTAATATGATATCTATATCCGTGCGGGTATCCGCTAAACGGATAATCGACGGGTTTTAAGGTATCCGCAGATATTTACAAATATCCATGGATAATATTGTTTTCTAATTTTATTTTTTTTGAAAAAAAATATTGTTAACTTCTTTTAAAGACACAAAAAGCTATTATCATATAACATCTATACAAACCTCTCTTATTTTAACCAAAAAAATTCATCACATTAATTTCCTTCATCTTGACCAAAACATATTATCCATACGTTTCATTTTTAACAAAAAATGAAAGATATTGTGATTGTGAGTTATGGTGAACGAGCGGACGACGGAGGAGTAAAAGGAAGACACTAGTTGGACAGGGAAAATGGTTGGTTGGACGGTGGAATTATTGAAGTGAGGTATAGAGTAAATAAGAAGCTTAAATATGAAATGACCAATATGATTTGTATGGAATGTAAAAGGTTTTCTTCAAAGAAAACTTCAAACAATATATAAATGAGATGACTAGTTTTTAGATGATGAAAAAAAAAAGTATAATAAACTAATATTTAAGTAATTCTTATAATTTATTAGTGGATATGGATATCTGCGGGTATAGATATCATTAAACCCGTATCCATATTCATTACTAAACGGGTATTTAAATATCAATTTATTTTATCTATGGATTTCTATTAAGCTACCCGCCCCATATCCATGACGGGTTTTATTCGCGGATATTTGCGGGTACGAACTTTTTTGTCATCCCTAGGAAGATGTGACCATGGAGATCATTATAGCTTCCTTCACCAACTATCTAAATAATCCTCAAAGAAATGGCTAGACCAACAAAAGCGGGCATAAGGAATAAGCGACGACTGGCACGCCTGGTTATGTGTCCCTTTTTCCCATTTATTTTACATGTTGTGATAGTATAACCATCTTCGTTATTTATAGGAATATCTTGCAACTATAAATGACATGGTATTTTTTGAAATATCTGTTTCTTTGTGATTGTGCGTAGTGAGGGCAAGTCTGTGGTACGACCTATGAGATTGAAGCCCAATACACCAAAAGTCAAGGGTGCTGCCGGAGACGCTTTGCACATCTGACCAGATTAATCAAGTCTCCACAACACAAAGCACACATAAAGAAAATCAGGGGTGCTGCTGGCGACGCTTCGCACGCCCGACTACAACAATCAATCTCCACCCAAAGCCAGGGGTGCTGTTGGAAACATTTTGCATGTCCGACTACAATAATCAATTTCCCACATGCAATAACGCTCAACTCCTTCTGGAAACTAGCCACTATAGAGGCCGCGGTTGGTTGGCCACACGTCTATCTAGGACTGGGTTTTCATTAGGTGGAGGGTAGGGGAACCGACCCATGGTTAGGAACGACTCCAAGGTGATCCTTTTATATCCTCCTAACTTTTAAGATTTTCTAGAGTCGTTGGAATATGGGCCTCTGTACCATTCACATGAAACTCTAGGGTAAGAAACTAGTGTTTGGAACCATGCATCCTTTTTAGCAATTTCATTAAAAGAAATTGTAAGAAGAAGTTGCCATATATTATAATTTTAGTTTTTTGAATATTATAACAATATAAATTATATTTGAACAATTTGTTTTTTTTACAGGAACAAACTTAACAGATTTAATTCAATACAAGTAGGTATCATATTAAGGATGCTACGCCTAGATCAAGAATTGACCGTCTTAGCTAACGTATGGGCAACCAAATTCGCTTGACGCTTAATTAACTTTACCTCATAGTTCGGAAATAAACATAACAAATTCTTAATAATCTTAATAATAAAATTAAATTCGGACTCTTCACATCTAACTCCTTTTATTTTTTACTCAAACATTTATTTTTTCAAAATTGTCTTTCCTCTTTCTCTTCAAACTCCCAAACAAAATCGGACGATATTTTTAAAATTTTTCTTAGGAATGTGAATAAATGATGGAGTAGCATTGAAACTAATAGGGTGTATTGAAAATAAACCAAGAAGGAAATGATAAAGTTGACAAAGAAATATAAAAACTTACCATGTATACGAAATGTAAACCAAACGGTAGGGTGCAAATAGCAAGCCCTGTACAAACTAAAGAAAAGCAAAGACAGGTGAGAACGTCAAAACGTAACACCGCACCTGAGTGCCCCCTGACCCCCTTCTCTCTTTCTCTCACCGCACGACAACAACACCACCTCATAGAAACACCAACAAACACTTTCCTTCCTTTCCTAATCCAATGGAAGCACGCGAGCAAATACTAATCACGTGCACCACGCATGCCCTAAATGTATCCTCACTCCCGCACCACCTTTCTCTTCTTTCCTCTCAAAACAAACAAACAACATTGCTTCCTCCATAATAAAACCAAACCCAAAACCAAACCCTCGTTTCTTCTTCGTTCCTTCCTTTTCCTTTTCCTTTTCCAACCATGGCGAAGAAGAGAAAATCCATAGCCACGACGCTCGACGAAGTCGATCGAACCATGTATGCTTCGTTTTGTAGCGCTGCCAATTCTCTCTCACAGCTTCACATGCATGCGCTCAATCATCAGAAACTTTCCTTCCAAGCTGGTCAACGACATAGCCTCGTAAATCACTTCTTCGTTAATCGATTATTCTTTTGAGTTTTTTTTTATCGTTATTGTTTATTTCATCTATTTTAGCTGTGAAAACCTTGATTTTCTATGCACAATGTGTTTTGTCTTTAATAACATGCTTCTTCCTAATTGCTGGAGAAAATACTGATGATGTTGACCAATTGATTGATAATTAATCTCAGTAAACAAGATGTATTTTTTTACCGGTGGTTTTCAACTTGAACATCGTTCAAGTTTAAGGTTTTGGTTCTGTTACATGTCCATAAAAAACTCCTTTCTGCAACTTATGCTTCATGAATTTTTGAGATTCAGGCCCTTTTTGGATAAACATTCCGTGTTTATCTACTTAAGTAAGTTTTGTGAGGCTATCAAGGAGAATTTATAAAAACAGCTTAGGACCTTTTCATAAGTTTTATTCAACTTATTTTCACAAGTTTTCCAATATAGTGCTTATGAAAATAACTTGTATCATATATAAAATAACTTAGTTAAATTTATATATAAGCACTTATGTCATAAACTGCAAATAAGTTATTTATCCAAGTAGCCTCTTAATCAAGCCCTCATGCCATATGCACTTATCATATAAGTGCTTATGTATAAGCTACTTGTATAGCATTGTCACGAGCTGAAAATAGCTTATGGACATGTCAAAAGTTGTTTTCATAAGCTCTCTCAAACCGACTTACAAGTGTTTATGCTAATTGATAACTCAATGTAAACAGACCCTGTAACTGACTACTAGAGAGTGCTGACATTGATTAAATAGCCACTAGGGGTAAGTGTTATGAAAAACTAACCCATTAAGGAAGCTATTTTTTAGGGGATCTTGGCTTGGGGTGAATCAAGCTCACACAGCATATAGCTGTCATTGGAACATAGCTTAAAGCACTTTAAAATCTCTTTAGATTTTGGGCAGTTAATTATATGAAATATGTAATACAGTAGTCTATCTGACACCGTCTTTGCTTTTATTTTTTGAGGCTTAAGCATTATATTGGCATTTCGTTAATGTTCAGTGTTTTTCTGATTTCAGGAAAAACTTTATCAGTGGATCTGGAGACAGCAAGAGGGTGGATCAAGAGTTGCAACACTTGATATACTTAACTATATTCAGGTTGGTTTTATCACTGTTCTCTGTTTTGCATACAATACATCACCGCGTATAATTTCAATTCATACATGCTTCTGCTGATTGGTAATTGCCAAGTGGGAACTGCGAGTGGCAAGACAATCAAACCAACACACTTGGCAACATTTGGCGTGCAGATGGAATGACCTATACTATTGTGTTCTATCTAATTCTGCCTTTTTAATGGAACTAGATTGTACCATTTTCTTATACTTTTGTCCTGCTTTTATTAATGTGTCAAACACATAACATAACCCATATGTTATGTTCCAACCAATTCTACCTTGTCAACCAAACACTACCTTAGAATGGGAGAGAGGGGCGTGGGAGTGGGATGGACTACAGCAGTAGGAGTTAGTGACAATGAAAGGGCATAAGTTTCATATACCAAATTGTAACTGATTGCAATAGCAGGCTGTTGACTTAATCAGGGCTGCTTTTCGTTGAGATTGTCAATTTTTGAAATCTCGTAAATGAAACCTAACAAAATGGCTCTATAATTATCATAGTCTTGTTATCTTCTCTTGAAATTTTGACTATTTTAAGTATAAACCATTTACTTGTACAAGTAAATTTTGACAAGTTGTATTGATTCTTGCTCAATAAGGGTGTTTCTGTAAACACCTTATTTAAGTTCTTAATTAATTCAATAAATGCATATCATACGTGTAAGTTTTTTCTACAATCGATAAGGGGGTGAGGAGAAACATTATATTAACTTATTCTGTAAGCTATTATAAGAAGCTTATTAAAATAAGTTGAAAACATTTTAAGCTTATCATCATAAGCTATTTTTCAAGTTCTTCTATACACTTAATGAAGTGCTTACGTCATTCAATATGCCCAAACAAGCTCTTCCAAATACTTTTTTAATCAGTTGCAATTTTGTTTACATAGGCAGGATCATTAACACAACCTTTTGTCAGCTTCCATTTTCTGCATTCAGACCCGTTATTCCACTTATAATTCAAGTGGGATAAAGCCATTTTGAATTGTCTGATGGATATTGCCTCTCCGGTCCTGCCTTTGTTTTGTGTTTTGTTGTCTAGAATTATAGAATAGGTTACATCCATTCCATACTTATATAATTGCTAATTTAAAAATTTGTGGAAATAAGTGTTCGGAATTTTTCAGTCCATTCACGCCACAGAATTCTAGAAGTTACAAAGTTATCTAGGGAATTGTTAAAGGTTAAAGAGTGGTAGACAAGACAAATTGCCTGTATTTTTTTAGCATGTTTAAGATTTGCGGGAAGGACAACTCTCCACAAATTTAATTGGCGAATATGATTTTTTTAGTGTCATTATTCTTATTGTGGCTGTATCAATATTTATTATATTACATAGTTGTAGAGATAGATGGCAGCTGGGAGGGAATGGGATAGAAAATATAATGAGATGCTCTTTTTTTTTTTTTGGTATCATTTTAAGATCTGCAGGTGTGACAATACCCCCAAAATAATAAGTGATTATGATCCGGAGATGTTCAAAATGTGGAAAAAATGTAGTAGATTTTTGGTTGCATTAGGATGCCTTTGTACTTCAATACATGTTAGTTTATATGTTTTTATTGGTTACAAAGTTGATGCATGAGAGTTCATTTCTCTGCTTGCAGAATGAACTGGATTATTTTGGAGAGGAGCAATCTGTGTCGCCTAGAGCTGCACTACCACCAGCAACACAAGTAGCTAGTTCTGGCTTTACAGTAACACCCGGTTCTTCGTGCCAAACAGTTGTTGGGCAGGAACTTGGATCAGAGCACTGTGATAATCAACCTAAGAGTTTTGAGTTTCCGAATGCTTTGCCAAGCCCCGTTCGTCGAAGTCTTCAGCATTATCAAGTTGGTGACGGAGGGAACTACCTCACCGGACCCTCCATAGGGAATGGAAACCAGAACACTGAATCCAGCCTTTTTCACCAGCAAAGCACTGCATTCAGTTCCAACGATTCTGCCATGGACATGCATTCAGACTAGTCTTGCCAATTGGTTTATGTACCAAGCACTTTTGTTTGACCATCCTTTGACATTACTTGCAAAAGAAGTGAACAACCATTTGAAGTCTTTGTCTGGTTTTGATCGTGTCCAACAAGAAATAGCAGCAAGGTGAAACCAGATCAACTAATCTAATAATATACTCATGTCATTCTAGTGGTTAGCTTGAATATGTTCTTTGTAAAGTTTTTTTTTTGAGATAGTTAAAAAATATTTCAGTTGGTCCCTTCGATCTCTCTCCACACCCCCTCTTTATAAAAAAACAACAACTATGCCAATTATTGGGTTGCTTCTATCTGAAGTTACTTATGTAAATCTGTACTTTATCAGTAGTTTTTATCATCATAAGGAATGGAGTGTCCCATTAGGTCACAATTCATATTGTTTATTGGATATTAATGTTCCTTCATGGTGATGCATTATAAGAATCTACACTTGAAACCAAAAAAGGTAAAGCAAAGTATTTAATAAGAGGGGCAAGGAAAGATGGTAAGAAAGGTGTGCAAGTAATTGGAAATAGCAATTTGAAGGGAAGACATGGAATTGGAATTGCTTATGTTGTTGTGCTTGAGTGAAGGCAGAGTAGGTATATTAGATTCAGAGCATACCTGAAGCTAAAGGTTAAAATTGTGTCCATGTTTAGAATTGCCTCATTAAGGACTCCAGCTAGGTGTCCTGTTATGCCTACGGCCAGTGTCCCAACATTCCTTGTGTGTACAGAAATGTTCCAACATTCCTTGTGCGTACAGAATTCCATACAGAAATGGGTATAACCTGCAATGTGAGCTATGCACAAACTGAGAAATGAATTTCAATACAAAATTTGACAAACATTGTATATTAATTAACTATCCGAGTTTTACTTTTTTTGTTTCTTTCTTGGGAGTTTGTTTTCTCATTTCCGTTTGGTGTCAACACTTGGGTGAAATTCTTTTTTCACTTCTGAAATCTCTTAGAATTTTTCTTTTCATTCCATTAAATGAGCATAAGAATGTAGAATGTATATTTATCAAAAGAAACACAACGAAAAGACAAGTGAATCCATAAACAAACACAATGAACATAAATACTCCATTAAATGAGATAAAAGTTAACATGTCACACACCAAACACCTACAATAAGTTGTGAATTAAAAACATTAACATGTAACACACCAAACACCTACAATAAGTTGTGAATTAAAAAGATTAAACACAAACAAGATATATGATCAGATAAATTAGTTATTTTTTCATCGGGCTCAACTACACACATCGGAATTTCATCAATTGTCTTGGGAAAAATCAAGATTCAACAGATAACACGAATGAATCTGAATGAATCTGATCAAGGTAGCATTTGACTTTATTGGTCTCTTAGTATTATGTCAATCAAATATCGATAATTTAATTCTCACATCATTGTCGTTTTTAAATTGCATGTTGGTGAACTGAACATGTCCATCATCATCGATTAATGAATGACAGTGCTCAACACTAACCTACCTTATTCTGTGGTAGTTGGGACGCCGATTTATTTGGCCAAGTCGTTCAGTCAAATTGAATCACTTCGAATTTCGCACCTCCGGGACTAACTGTCATCTGATACCAATTGTTAGAAGGTATAATAAGTATATTTTTCCTTTATTTATCTCTACTCATAATTATCTTAACAATATGAGCTATTCTCTCACCAACCTATAGTCATCTCAACAACACATAATTATCTCAGCAATATAAATTATATACTCAACAACCCATAGTTATTTCAACAATCCATAATTATCTCAATAATATGAGTCATATTCAACAATTTCATAATTATCTTTATAAAAAATGTCATTCTTATAAATGTTTTAAGTGTGATCAACTTATGAAGAGAATAATTACGAAAATATTGTTCAAACACAAAAGTAAGAATTCAAATATGAAAATTTATAGAGGACAATTATAAATTAAAAAAAAAAATAGTAATGATACTTAAGAAAACAAAAAATTAAAATCACTTTGTTATTTTTGTTTAACAATTACTTTTAGCATGTTTGAATTGACTTTTGAAATCACTAAAAACAATTTTAGTGTAGGATTGATTTTTGAGTGATTTTGAGGTGTTTGGTTATCCTAAAATAGAATTGATTCTGCCTTTAGAACTGATGCCTCTAGAATTGATTATAGTTGAAGCTATAATTTGTAGCTTCTCAATTTAAACATGATTATTATCCTGAAATTTATTATTCAACTCACTTTTACTTAAATGTCTCCAAACATAAATCAATTATGTTAAAATCAATTATACCAAATTCAATTCTCTCAAAATCAATTTTATCCACCGTTAATTCAAACACACACATTGTTATCAAATAATTTAAAATTTATATTTTTGTTTTATCAAGCGTTAGAATTTATTTATTGTCTTTTTTATTTGATCTTGTATTTTTGTTTCTTTATTTAAAATATTTGAAAATTTAAAAATATATAAAATATTTTTCATATAAAAATCAATGTTATGTATTCTGTAAGATATAAAAATTTATATTGTAAGATGTATTTTTTTTAAAATAAATTAAAACTACAACATCTTTTAAAATCTTCAATATTTTGTTTTTGCCAAACTAATCTTTTAAATATCTCGAATCATTTAAGTTCAAAGTGACTAATGCATTTGTCACTACTTTGATTAGTCCATGTCATTTTCATTATTCTCTTCAAACAAAAGAAAATAAGAATTAAAAAGTGACATTTTTGTCATAAACAAGTAACATGCCAAAATGTTTTGTCCAAATTTAGCATTATTATGACTATACCTTGTAAGATTTTTGAACTTATTCTAACCTTTCTAGTTGAAGAGTCCAAGCAATTATATTGTCTTAAAGTCTTAGAGTGTAGTTTTCTATTACTCCTTCCCTCACAATCACTTACTATAACTAGATCCCTAATATTTATATTCTAAATTCATTAGAAAGCAAATTGACATAACCATAGCTTTTTCATCACTCAATCATTTATGTCACTGGGTTGCTTTGCTTCAATTATGCTTTTCATAATCATTGATTCTGTGAATGCGGAAAAAGGAACTTCACATTGAAACTTTCATGTTTCACGCTATATTAATACTAATATTAAAATGACTTGGATTGAAAACCATTGTATTTACCAAAACCTAGTTAACAAGCAAAGAGTGGTACGGACAATATTAAAATATTAATCACAATTAAGTGAATAAAGCTTTGTATAGTTTGAAAAAAATATGTTTTGTTAAACCTTATTAAACTCAACGTGAATAATGTTTGGGTCATTTCTCAATCATATCTCTCCCAAAATATTAAATTTATATGAATGATACTTATCAAAAGTACTTTTATGCATATAATCACCAAGAAATCGTATGAGTATTATAATGAAATATTAGCGGTACTACTATAATATAAAATGAAATATTTCAAACGGCTGCAAAAGGAAAATGAAATATTATCAAAGAACTTGCTTTCATATAAATACACACACTTTAAAAGCTTTATTTTTTGTGAAAGCTATAAAAAGTATTTTATCCGGATATCGTGATCTTCCATCACCTATTCTTTGTTGGTTTGAAAAAGAGGTGCTTTGTTGATGAGGATATATTTGATGAGATACGAGGAACAACTACGTTACATTATGTCAAGAGCAATCCCATAAGCTAGAGTCATATTATATATTTGTCCAAAATGTTAAGATGTTTGATTTATAGGTACTCTTATTTATAAAGTATCTAATCTTCACTTTTTTAAGCAATGTAAAATTTTTACTCATACTTGCATCACAACAATCTCTCTCAAGCGTGAGTTCATCTACTTATACGCAGAGGCGGACCTACTTGTTAGTGTGGGGGTGCAGTTGCACTTGCACCCTCTGTTTTTTTTATAAGAGGTTAAAAATAGTGCACTGACGGTATAAAATAATTTTACACTGTCATCTAATTGGGATTCATCAATCAGGCATGTCACATAACTTTTTTAGAAATAACAGTGTGATTTGACACATAACATGATTGTGATTGATTGACATTGTAAAATAGTTTGCACTGTCAATGTATATGATTTTTTTTATAATTACACTGATATTTACAATTTGTTCCCTGAATATTTATGCTTGCACCCGCTAGATATTACGTTTGCACCCAAAGAAAACTAATCTCCCGTTCTTTCATTTAAGTACCTAAGTATATGGTTGGTTCCACTTTTGAAACACCCGGAATCAATTCTAAAGATGTAGAATTGATTCTGGGTGATACTAAGGTGTTTGGTTTTATAAAAGTAGAATTGATTCTCTTTCCAGATTTGATTCTATTGGAAGCTAGAATTTATAGTTTTTGTCTTCAAAATTGATTCTGGGTGATTTTGACACTTAAATTTATTGTTCAACTCACTTTTATATAAATGTATTCAAACATAAATCAATTCTGATAAACCCAATTCTGTTAGAATCAATTCTACCAAACTCAATTCTGTTAAAATCGATTTTGTCCACCGCTAATTTAAACACCCTAAGCTAGTTGTCCCTATCTTTTCATTATACTATTTTATTAATTTATTGTTTACTTAACTATTATTGCTAAGATATGATTCAATTAAAAATGCAAAACATAATATAACACCATGGATTCATCAATAATTCCTTATACAACTTATTTATTGCTAATATAAATATAAATGCAAGATTAAGGTTTAATCTCATAATTAATTTTGATCTTTTAATTTAAAAAAGATTTATGTCGTTATTTTAATTTTTCAAAACGTATTGTGTTAATTATTTTGTCTAATTAACGATTGACTTAATGAATAATTTCTGAATTTTTCTGTCTCTAATTAGAAACATGATAAATTTTAAAAAGTTAAATAACCAATTTAAATTTTTTTAAATTAAAGGACGAAAATAAACAAGATAAAAAAAATTAAACCTAAATTCAATATTTATATCATTTTTATATGATCTCCCTCAAATGGAAGTTCTTTCATCATATACGATAAAGAGTTAAGGGAAGAGATAAGACATCGGAAACTATACACGTTCATTAAAAAACAACTTAGTTACGTCCCCAAGATTCGATCTCGAGAGTATCGAATAAACTTAAGAGCTTTTAGTAGGATGAACTCTCAAACCCCCTTATACAAGGAAAATAAAATTTATGGCTAAATTCCAACCAAACAACAAAATGAAGAGTGAAATAGCGAGTCTTCCTTCCAAACAATGGATTGAAGCAGTTAGTCTCCTTTCTACAAGAAACTTGGAGTGGTTAGTCTTCAAGCTTTGAAACAAAAAGTTTACCACAAACTAATCTTGAAACTTGTAGAGCTTTTAACACCAGGTTGTGCTCATAAACCTAACCTTGGTTTTATACCGGGCAAATCCAAAACTTGAGATATTTTATTATGGGCTAATCTTGAACATAAACAACTTTTATCAAGGACTTAGATTTAACCGAAACTTGGTTTTATTGCAGGCTAACCAAGAACCTGTGAGATTTTAGCACAGACTAATCTTGAACCTTAATTTGAATGCTTTTATACATTATAAACTTTTGAACCTTAATGGAGACTTGATCATACAAACTCCAAACCTAAGCTTTTTATGAGTTTAGATTCGAACCCAAACAAACAATCCCGAAATGGATCAAATGTTCAACAAAGGTAAAAACAAAACTTCCTGGATGAACTTACGAAACTACCCTTCTAGAGTTACAACTTCCTCACTCGCAAAATGACTTTTTTGAAAAGCACCATTACTAAACTTTTAGTGAGAGAAAGTAAACAAAAGATTGTTTAGAGAGAGAGAGAGAGAGAGAGTGAGAAGTGAGAAATGAAATCAAGTTTTTGGATTGCAAAAATATATGCGAAGTGACATCTATTTATAGGCTAGAGGTTGACACAAAAAAGAATAGTTTTTAAGGCCTTTTATGACTTGTCAGTTGATTGGTGATATGCACCAATCGATTGGTTATACTAAAATTAATCGATTATTGAGTTAAAAAATGGTAAGGAAAGATACCTAGTAGTTACCCATTATTAAGATGATGTCCTAATCACTTAGGGTACATTTTAAGCTCCCCTAATCAATTGGGATAAGATGCCAGTCAATTGACACAAACAAAATTTTGCCTAGAGCTATTATGACAACTCCCAATTTATTTAACACGACTTCAAGGTATTTTTGAAAATGTTTTCTTGAAAAACATAAGTTTTAAAACTTCTTTGTGTGTGTGTGATTAGCCATGCACTTTTACGAGAAAGTCTTAATGCTTTAAAAATGTATTCATTCCTACGCTCAAGTTGTTCTTTCACATACTTCAAGTCTTGTAAGATATTTCTATCTTGTAGACACTTGCTTGATTTCACTTAAAATGAGACTTGAGTTATGTTCCATTTGGTTGCCATCATCAGAGAGTCAAGTTCATCAAACCCAAATAATTTGGTTTGCATCTTTAACTACTTTAACCGCTTTATGTTTGACTTTAATTATTGTCATCAAGGACTAATTGCCATTATTAGACATTAGTTTCATCATCAAAAGTTATTGTTCTCATTGAAGGCATATCACTTAGAAGTAACCTGTAAAACAAGGTTCCATATTCTCCCCTTTTTTAATGATGACAACACATCTCTTAGATAGGTGGTAAAAGAAACAGATAAAAGTATTTGGAATAATCAAACTCCCCCTTAATTAAGTAGAAAGTATACTCTACACCTCCTGAGAGTATACTTCTCCCTCTTTGTCGGAAAAAAATGCGTAAAGATGCATTGCGATAATTTAAATATGCTATCGTAGGCAAATAAACATTTTTGAAAAGATAAAAATAGCACTCATATTATTAATTTAAATGGCTAGGAATTGAAATTACAAAAGGGAATTTTTGTAGAATTGAAATAGTGCGAAGAACAAAAAAGACAGGAAAAAATTAAACACACTTTAGACATCTAGGTGAGACTATTTGTTATTAAAATCATCATACAACAAATCTCAAGGTATTTGTGTTTGGTGTATGATGAACTATCGAGTTATGAAATCGAAATTGTCATTGATTACATTTATCGTTCCAATTAATACTTTGAATAGGTCGTTAATTGTGGGTAATTGAGAAGGTTAAGGAATAGAGTAGTCGGAGTCGTCTAACTCTATGAGTACTTCTTGACTGTTTTCTTTTCTTTTCTTCTCATTTGAGGGATGCTTTTAATTTATTTTACCATTTATCATTTCAAATTTGATGATAGTACTAAGATTTATTGTGTGACTCGAATCAAATAGAGTAGAACAATGAGTTTTTGTTGTCTGTGGTTAGAATCACAATTTACACCTGATTTGAATTATGCAACACTGTGACTCAAATCACAAGTTGCATTGACTCAAATCATACACCTCTTGTTAGCCACTGTCGAGTTTGACTCGTATCACACTTTCTACATGACTCGAATAATTATACTTTCCATATTTTCCTATTTGGTTATGTCCAGTTTAATTCAAATAAAGCTTTGTACATGACTCAAATCACGAGCTTCCATGACTCGAATCAAACTTGAATAAAAGGAAAACGGATAACTTTTCTATATGAGATATAATTATTTCACTCTACTTGCTCATTTGACTCAAATCATGAAATATTCTTTACTTTAATTTAACTAACATTTTTCATCCAATTTTGTGCTTAATCTCAAGCACATATAAATTCCTTTGGTAACAGTTTTCCAAAAACAACTCACATAAATGATATTATTTTTTAGAGTGATTTTGTGAGAATCAACAACCTCCATTTTTGAAAATTAAAATCTTTTGCAAATAGAATTTCTTTCATCTCATTCCAAAAACTACTCACATAACTGATAACAATTTTTAAAGTGATTTTGTGAGAATCAAAACCTTTATTTTTGAAAACTCAAAATCTTTTGCAAATATAATTTCTTTCATCTCATTCCAAAAACTACTCACATAACTGATAATATTTTTCAAAGTGATTTTGTAAGAATCAACAACCTCTATTTTTGAAAACTCAAAATCTCTTTCAAACATAATTTATTTCATCTCCAACCTCTTGTTTATAGTCGATTCTTGATTATGGAGATCTATAATTATTGAGGGATACATGTCTTAAAACTAACTATTCTTGAAGAGTTTGTTAAGATTTTTAAGAAGCTTGAAAGATTGTGGTTGTTGTGACTAGTACTGACAAATTCAAGTGAAAAGAAGGAGGTTCTTCTCTCTAGTTGACCTTGGTAGTGACTGTGTGGAAGGTTATAAACAAGGTGGAGTTTTAATCATTCTTCGGACAGTTCATCGCTCAAGAAATCAGTGGAATCAGGGGCGATTGCCACACACGAAGACTATGAGAAGATTAGTGAAGCTGAAAGATTCAAGAAGTGAGAATCAAGTAAAGATTTTGTAGAAGAGTTTACAATTAAGCTTTATACAAGTCAAGATCCAGATATGAGATTTATTTTCTCTCAGCATTATTATGAATTGTTGATTGTCTGAACTCCTGTAATATTTGTTAAAAAACAGTGGAAGAAAACAAATTTCAACGGGAAACCAATGAAGAGTGTAGTAGGCTCCTGCAAGGACAATAGAGATCAACCGTAATATATCCTCGTGTACTTTCTCTTTCTGTGTGTGTGTCTCTCTCTCTCTCTCTCTCTCTCTCTATATATATATATATATATATATATATATATATATATATATACATATATCTTTAATTTTCGTAGGATATTACATGCTTAGGTTATCAATTCTTAGCGTAGTTTATCGTTCATTTATATTGCCAACAATTTATTACGTAAGGTTAGGTTTTGTTAGAATTGACACCTAATTGAGCTTTAGTGCTGATTAAAATCTGGAAAACTATTGGTGTTAGATTCCGATATTAATTGAATCAAAGTACAAGACACATCTCATGTTATCTTCAATTACTTAATTAATCATTGTCTTTGAACAATCCGTGAGATTTGTGAATTGTGTATTTGTAAACGTGGTTAACTTCCAATACAAGCATAAGATCTCTATTTTTGCTTTAAGACTTCTGCGCATTTTGAAAAACCTCTGATATTCTATTTTTTGAAAATTGGTCGAATTTTTTTAATAAGAGATTATTCAACCCCCCTCCTGATTGTTCCTCTACTCCATATTCTCACCCAACAAATCTCAGGATGGATATTTCTAACACTGAAGGGATTTGGTATGAAGGGTGATGTGTAACACCCCAATTCTACCCTTCTTTCTCTTCTTTCTCTTCTTTCTCCAAAATGAGTTATGAAACTAAACTTCTAAAACCCTAACTCTTACTATCTCACTAATGGGCTTAACCCATAACCCATCCATTGTGTTATATTTCTTCCACTTAGGCCCAATTCATAATATTCCTCTAATTACTCAATTAAGCCAAATAACACACCTAAATAAATAATCACATAACATAACGAATATTATTCCCAATAATATTCCACAACTACAATTGATCCATAACGCGAATAATACCAACTCGCAATTATATTTCTCCGACTAATCCGACCGTAACTTAACTGCTCAAATCAACATATTAATCCAATTATGCCTTTAGAATAATACCGATAAATTCCGACTTCGACTAATTCTAATGAATAAATCCTTGATTAATTTAATTAAATAATTTAATTAAATTCGGTGCGTTACATGATGTATCCTTCATAATAAAAAATGCAACTAGCCTGCAACTGTATATGTTTACTTTGTCTCTGGGATCGACAATAATATATTCATGAAGGAGATTTAGAATCTCTCTGAATTCTTCTAGTGATAGAGTGTAATACGGTGGGAGAATTGACTTTTTTAAATGTTGCGGATAGCAAAAGTCGCCACTGACTTTTATTTTATCCAATTAGGAAAGGCAAAAAGAACAGGAAAGACCTTTGAAAGATTTTGAGTTCGGGGGGTAGGTTATACAAAGGGAAGGTGTAAGCACACTTTGTATCCATGATTATCCATGGGCTCTTAATTGCTTAGCTCACTTTGTTTGTTTGAAGAGTGTAGTGTGTGTTTAGAAAAGATTTTGAAAAATGACTTTAACTTATAAATAAGTGTAGCCTTTGAAATTATTTTGAAAAGCGTGAAAAGTATTTGAAAGTTTGATTTAATTGTGAGCAAGCAGTTAAGAGCTACCTACCCTAAATTTGTCTTTCTTGTTCTTTAAGTCTTTCGTTTGAAGGGGCTATCCTACCAATTGTTAGGAAGGCGGTCCTTTCATTGGATGTAAGGGTCATCGAGAATTACCGTTTTCCATAAGGCTATCCATACCATAAGGAGGGTAGGAAGTCTTAGGAAAGGATGAAATATTCATTTAGGCAACCAGTGAGGATACCTTAGCATTTGAAAGGGACGATCATCATCTTATCGTATGCAACCTCGAGGGACAAGATCATATACATTTGTAGGCAACATCGAAGGGCTTATGATCTTTGATGATGATAATGAACTGAGGGTAACATTTGCTAAGGCATCCTCGTATTCGAGGGACTTGACTATTTTTTAATCGAAAGGCAGCAATAAGAGGGATTACCTTAAAGGTGTGTGGGTGCTTCAATCACGTGAGTTGGATTCAGATATTTATCTTGAAAATTTAGTGATCTAAATTCAATTTGCAGGTTATCACTTCCTAGGTTACTAACCACGCAGTATAATAAAGGCAGAAATATAAGTGCGGAAAGTAAAGTTCTACGCTATTACAAGGCTTCGGGTGGGGGATTACATAGCCAAAAACCCGTCGACAGAAAACTTAAAAGGAGGAAATTATAAACCTAAACTATTACAAGAAAAACTTATTGCGACCTATACATATTTTCTAGAATTTAAATAGCAGAAAGTAAGTAATTAAAAAATGGCATAATTAAATAAAGGCAGAAATTAAACAAGCATTCGACAATCACTAGAGTTTTGAGATGAGAAAAGAAATCGCGCGCAAAAGAAATTCAATGTTTAAAGACAAAAGAGGTAAACCTAAACCTTAAAGGTTAACTGCTAAAAACCTAATGGGTAAAATAAACCTACAGGGTTAAAACCTGAGCCTACAGTTAATGGGCAACACCTACCTAATGTGTGATTTTTTAGGATTAAGGGAGAAGGTTAGTGTTACAACCTAAAATTAATAGTTATTATTAAAATTAAAACCTAAAAATAAATATTAGCCTAAATCCTAATTTGATTAACCTAAGTCTAAAAATTAAATTATTGATTAAACCTAAAACTAAGTTCATTAATCTAAATTAAAATTATTATAAAACCCAATTTTAAATTATTATAAATACCTGAATTAAAATTATTAACCATATTATTAATCTAAACCTAAATTAAAAATGGTTATAAAAAAGTTTTTAAGGTTTTAATTAAAAGTATAAAACAAATAATTAAATGAATAAAATAAAAAGAAATAGAAGAAACCAGAATATTAATTGAGTATGGCAAGGCTGGTGAGGTCCATGATGATCCTTCAATCCTGGTGTGTTGGATCTGGATGCTAGCAATCTGATGGCTGAACGCTGAGGGCGTATGGTGAACCCTGGGGTCTGTAGCGCATGTAATCTGCAATTGTTAATTCACATAATAAGAATGTTGGGAGCAAGGATTCGAACCCACGCCCCTTGCCTCACCAACAAAGCGTCTTGCCAACCCCACCAAGCATGTTAGTCGTTAGTGAAATGCAAAGGAAATATAATATATGAAATCATGCCAGGTTTATGAAACGCGCGCGAAATTTTGAACCGGCCAATAGCATCGTGCCACATGATCGTCTTCAAGCTCTACCCATCGTTTTAGATCACGAACCTATAGTGACGGTTCTTGGTATCACCATAGCCCCTGCAACATGCTAAAAACAAGAATATGCAACAAAAATTCAAAATGAGACCATGGTTAGACTCGGTTCATCCTCACGAACTCAACCACGACCTTAATTTGGTCCAATTTCACCTGCAATGAAAAACCCTAAAACGAAACCCTAGCATTCGACAATGGCAGTTCATGGTATAGACACGCAAACAATGATATAACCATCCAGAAACATTCAACACATCATTACAAACAAGATTATATGATCAAAATGTATTTATGCATCGTGAATCATTGAAAACGAAATTGAGTTCAAGTGTGCAAACCGTAAACCCCTATGGAGTGATTCAAGGCGCGTTGATTGAAAGTAAGGACTTCGTTAGCTTCGGAATCGCCCAAGGAATGTACTGGAATGCTTAAACCTCCTTGAAACTTCCTCCAAGTATGAAACCAATCTCCACCTTTCCTTAAAATTTTGAGAGCTTCAATAGAGTTTCTTGGCTGCCGAATCCTTGTGCTTGTGGTCTGCAATGCTTCTCTACTTATAATAGAAGGATTTAGGTCACTCAAATTTGATTGAATCTTGCTAAATCCAAAGATTGCAATCTTGAGAAATTTGATTTTTAAACCTTTCTAAAATTGATTCAACTTCAATCTTTTCCAACCAATCTTGTTTTGCACGAAATTGGATTGAATATATGGTTTAATTAGTGATTGAATTTGGTTAAAAACTATCTCTCAATCAAATCTTTGATTTTTTATTTGAATTACTTGAATTATATCAATTTTAAATGAATGAAAAATTCATATAAAATCAAATAAATCTCATAAATTCGTGGAAATTGGATTTGATATCTTTGATGACTTGAGGAACAAGATTAGATCTTAAAAACTTGGGATCATTTGCAAGAAAATCCATTTTGAACCTTATTTGCTTCACATTTTCACCCAAAATTAGCCAACTTTGACAAGGCATATCTCCCTCAATATTTAAGATATGAAAGTGTTCTAGTACTTTTTGGAAAGCCCAAGATGTCCTCTACAAGCCACTTTGGAATATGTTTTGCATTTGGGGATTTAATCTTGATTATATTAGCTTTGATAAAAAACTACTTTTGGTTGACTTTCAAAAAGGACCTATAATGTTTTGGCCCATTCCTCTCAAATGAATCATTTTTAGCCTTGTCTTTAGAGAGAAAAAATTGTAGAGAATTCAATTTCCTTCAAAATAGGCTTTGGTTGGGAAATTTCTGATGCTCTATGTGAAAGTTATGGCTGGTCAAAGTTCAGTTGACTTTTAGGTCAAAAACCCTAATTTAGAAACTTTAGGTTTTGTTGATTTCTGAATTTTCCTTGATGAATCATGATCAACCCTTGATAAAATGATGAATGTTACTTCAAAACATTGACTTTGACCAAAAATCAGGAATTTTGACTGTAATTTGACCATAGTTGACTTTTAACCTAGCATAGTCGACTGTTGATCATTCGAGCAGTTGACTGAGCAATCTTATGAATCAGGGCTTGAAAATTGGTATGAAAATACTTTGAAGCATGTGAGAGGCCATGAAGTCAACCTGAGGTATCAGAACCCGATCTTACCTTGAGAGAAGCAAAACCCCAATTGTGGGTTGATTGCTTAGGAGAGAAATAGTCACGCTTATTTCTTAGTGCTTGAGCCAAAATACTTTAAAATATGATGGGAAAATTTTGGGGTATGACATAGAGTTATCCAGTGCCTTTTTACTTCAGTTTGAATATTCCATTTGTGAGGTGAAGACTTGAGAATAATATCTTGACTAATGATAGATATTTCCTTTTTGAGGTGATACATTAGAAGGTGGGCATGTTGAGTTCTTCGAAGGTTTTAAAGGAATCACATTCCTTTAAATATTCTTGATCTAGGGTGTGAATTCTCACAAGGTATAGATCAACAAATTCTTGGAAAAATATTACTTCTTATTGTTTGGTGGTGAATAAATTAGAAAAAGCGCCAGTGGAAAAGTTTAGCCTTTTTTGAGCCATGATGATTTTGAAAGAACAATCTCACACTCACAAGATCTAAAAGAAATATGTGATGCAAAAGAGTGAAACATGAATACCTATTTATAGAGTCTCGTCTAATTATTTGACCGTGTATTTCTGGAGAAAAATCAAAGGAGATTGTGGTGATTGAAAATCAAATCAAAACTTTTCCAGATTGAGTGTGCCAATCGACTGGTTAAACATATTTCTTAGGATTTTGTGTGTTAATCATCAATGCTAAAATATGATTTACTTGGAGGACAAGTTTGTCTTGGGTTTTATTTGAAAATAGGCACGCTAAGCTTTTCCAATCGATTTCCACAAGGTGCGAATCGATTGGACTTTCGTTGTTCAACCTCCTTGGTGCAATTTGGGCCCTGTGCTAAATTTTGTTGATTTTATTCACCCTTGTTTAGCTTATTTGTATCTTTTTTTTATAAAAACACTTGAAAACTCATCTTTTGAGTTAAAAAATAATGTATTGAGATGAGCAAAATTAAATTCACTATTTTTAAGAATTAATCGTAGTTATCACATTAATCTAACCTTAAAATAGTATATACCTTTTTTTATCAAGAGATCTTGATAAACACTTCCCATGACAACATTACTAATGGTTTGATTTAGAGATCTTTGAAAACCTTCCATTTTTGTACTTCATAATCGATTATAGGACTTGAATAATTGATTAGGAGCCTTAAAAATCCCATGGATTGTTCCATATTGTAACCACATTTTCTCCTATAAACATAGGGTTCATTTCCAATTTTTAATACACCAAAAAACGTTTTTGAAGTACCTTTCTCTCACGCTCCCTCTCTTTATTTCTTCATTTTGCCTTATTGCTTTTGAGAGTGAACTCTTTTTATCTTTGAGGAGTTTGGTCTGGTGTTAGGGCAATATTGTAAATTCTAATTGTGTGGTTATTTTGGTTGTATGTTAAACCAATTGAAGAATATTGTTTGGTTGTTAATATAAACAAGTTAAAACCTCTATTTGGTTGACGATGTCTTCGTAATTAAAACTCTTAGTCGATTCTTGAGCTTAACCTAGTGTTAAAAGCTCTCAGTTCACTCAAGATTGTCCTGGTGGGAAAATTCTTAGTTGGAAGATCTCGCAGTTAAAACTCTGTATTTGGTCAGAAAGTTAGCCATTTTAAAACTCCAATCTTATTTTAAGGAGGTTCGTGGGCAAATCCTGTCAAAAGCTCACATCATAGTAGGAACTTTCAAGAAGGAATTATTGGAGAGAGGAGTAGGTCACGTTGTTAAACTGAACATCTATAAATCTCTTGTGATTTTCTCTCTTCCCATAACTATTTACTTTTTAGTTATTTATTTCTGCTGCATTTTCATCTATTTGATTTTTCAATTTTCCATTGCTTTTATCTTGTTTGTTTTGCAAATTCATTTTAAGCTTTGATTTTGTGAAAGATTTTTTGGAAGCAGTTTTTCAAACCCAAACAATTCACCCTCCTCTTGCGTTTGAAATCACTTGTCCAACAAAAGAAGTCATTTGACTAAAAGGTGTGATTAGGGAGTTAATAATCACTTAAGTGTTTCCAACAAACGCTTTAAGTTCAAAACTTTTTTATCACTTCTTTACTTGTGAGTCCTCAAATGAAGTGGAGACACTCTTGATATGATTTATGCAGTTTCTATGAGTATCGAGCAAAAGAGAATGAATGCACAATTCTAGGAAGGTTAAATGCCAAATGAATGTTAGAGACATCATCAGATATGATACTTAAATATCGTCTTAGTACAAAAGATAATATAGTCTAATCTTGAGATTTTACAAGCTTATCTCTAACCAAAGATAGCTTTCACCCCAGGCTAATGTTAACAAACCGTTTAGAGATTTTCAGACTTATTTCAATAACCAAACAGATATTTTTTCGACAAAGCTCAAGAAACTAAAATAGATATTTTCGAGTGGTTTAGTTAACGAACTAAACTCAATCTCCTAAGAATATCGAACTCTAAAAATTTTAAACAACTAACACGACCACTTAAAAAACTCTTCCTCATAAGCAAAGTTTCACTCAAAAGTACTAAGGCAACTTAAGTGATAAGAAAATATTTCTAAAGAGAGAAAAAGAGAAATTAAAGAGACAAATTCCAAAGAAAATGACTTTAAAGCATTTGGAAAATGAATTTTAAGTTTAGAGCAATAGAGGACATGTTCTTAATCACTTGGCTTGGTTTTGAAAGCTTTTTTAAGTTTTAAAAAGTTTAGAAAACGACTTTTAAGTGTGTATGTGTGTGTGTGCGCGTGTGTGTGTGAGTGGGTTGCCTTATAACTTAGGATATACTCTCTTAGTTTTACAAAACTCTAGCCACTCAAAAAGAAACAACCTATTGAGCTTTCACACTTTCTCTCTTTCATTACTCCGAGGCTTCAATATTATTTTCCAAATATAACGATCATATAAGCAGTTCAATCTTCAGTCTCTTTTCTTGATGAGACTTGAGATGTTTTCTAGTTAGGTCACCATCATCAAATAGTTGAAAGTTATTTGCACCGACTTCATTATAATAGTAGAGTTTATTGACATGGTTGTCAAACTTGCGGGTAGACTCATAAACTCGTACGAGTTTACGAGTCTAGAAAGCAAAAACGAGTAGACTTGCGTATAGAACCGTTTTTTGATAGACTCGAGTAGACTCGGGAGAATCACACAAAATCGTGTAGACTCGCGAGTCTATGGAGAGTTTACGAGTCTATGAGTTTTTTTGTTTGAATTTTTTAAATCCAAAAAAGGCCTAAATTCCCCCAAAAAAATTATTTATTTATTTTTTTTAAAATATTTTTTTTGCTTGTACATGAATTAGAAAGTCTCTATCCCAGTCTCTTGTTTCATGAAAGTTTCTTCCTCCCTCCATTGACGGCGTGCGTGCATTTGTTCTGTCTCTTACATTATTCGCGTTCGTTGTCGTAAATCAATCATTCATTGTGTAAGTATTTTCTTATATGCTTCACTAGAATATTTCTCTTGTATATTCTAGTGTGTATACATGATGCCTCATTGTTCTATCAGGTCAACTGATCCCAATCCCCATCTATCAATTTGACGTGAAAAAATGATTTAGAAAATTTATTATTTATGGAAAAAATGTTTTTGTTTGTATTGAAATAATATATTGCTTCAGTTTTGATAAATTTGTGATTTACGAGTTACGACAAAATGCATTGCTCACAGTTTTGAAATAATGAAAACTTGCTACAGTGTAAATTGCGAACATGCGTATAATTCTGAATTGGTTATAAATTGCTTTGTAGGTTCATATAAAAGAAGAAATAGGTTGAATAGAAAAAGATGAATAATTTGGTTTACGCCATGTACAATTTTAAGTTGAAAAGTAGAAAAGGAAAAGAAAAAATGTTGTTCTTTCATTTGAAGATATTCATTCACATGATGAAGGGATAATTGATGGCCTTAATGAAGAAAATGTACAAACTGAAGTTAATGTAGAACCGGATGATGTTATTATTAACAATATTGCGGAAGCTGGTGTTGTTGTTAGTAATATTGTGCAAAGTGGTGGTGGTGGTGGCAATGTTGAATTAGGTGGAAATGGAACTTTAAGCAATCCAACTTTGGCTAATGATGAAGAAGGTGTTTCATCTGGGGTAGTGTTTGATGATGGTACTCAAGATACCGATGAAAATAATGGTGATGATATTGGTGGTGATGATTTCACTAGAGCTTTGGATGTCTATAGTCATTACCATATTTGTTTTATGATTTTTTTTTTGCTTTATGTAGTAGCCAATTAAGAAGAAATGAGAACTTTAATTCTTTAGCCAGATACTTTGTTATTTTGCTTGTTTTATTATCGAGTTTTTTTATTAAGAAATTTGTTACGGAGTATGAAATTTAATTTTTTATGTTAATTGGTGTCCTATTATATAGATTTGTGTCATGTATGAGGCATTTATAAGTTCAAAAATATATATGTGTGTCATGTATGTGTTACTTACAAGTTTTTAAACGTCATTTTTAATTTTTCATTGACTCGTGCGAGTCTGCGAGTCGAGTCTACGGACTCTTTTCGAGTCTGAGTAGACTCGCGAGTTTGACAAGCTCTCGTCATCAAAACTTCGTAGAGCATATTTTGCGTGATTGTCAACTTTATACCTACAAGCACATAAATCCAAATTTTTAACAACTATCTAAGGATTAAGAATTTGAATAAAAAATATGATCTAATATTTTGGAGTTTTCAAGGTACTCATTACAAATTTGATAAAGTTGTGCAAATCATTGATAGGACTCACGTAATCGATTAAGAGCCTTAAAAAGTCCGTGGATTATAATTTCCATATTTAGGCCCACATTTTTCCTATAAATAGAGGGTTCATTTAATATACCTGAAAAAATATTTGAAATACTTTTCTCTCATTCACACCCCCCCCCCCCTCTCTCTCTATATATATATATATATATATATATATATATATATATATATATATATATATATATATATATATATATATATATATATATATATATATATATATATATATATATATATATATATATATATATATATATATATATTCACTTTGCCTTAGTGTAAGGAAAATGTTCTAAATTCTCATTGTGAGAAATTTTATTTTGGTTATGTTAAACCAATTGAAAAAGTCTTGTTTGGTTTTTGAGGTAAACCAGCTAAACCTCAGTTTGGTTGGAGGTCTTTAAAATTAAAACTCCTAATCGGTTCATGATCTTAACCTGATGTTAAAAGCTTTCAATTTGTTCAAGATTGTCACGGTATAGAAAATAATATTGGTTGTGAGGTCTCCGTAGTTAAAACTCTGTTTCATTGGAAAGCTAGTCATTGTAAAACTCAAATATTTTTTGTAAGAAGGTTCTTCGACAAAGTGTATCAAAAGCTCACATCATATTGGAAACTCTCAATAAGGAATTTTTGGAGAGAAGAGTAAGTCATGTTATTAGACATAACGTCTATAATCTTTGATGTTTTTCTCTATTCCTTTAACTCAGTATACTTTTCCATTATTTATTTATTTTTGCATTTCCATTTATCTTATTTTTCTTTTGCTTTGATTTCGTTTGTTTTACAAAATTTTAAACTCTCGTTTTGTGAATGATATTTTGGAAATGGTTTTTCAAACTCACACAATTCATCCTCCTCTTGTGTTTAGATTCACTTGTTCAACAAAGAAAGTTATTTGACTAATAGGTATGATTAGCGAGTTAAGAACCACTCAGGCGTATGTAAAGATATATTTTGATAGTCAAATTGTAATCCGTTTGACTAATCAATAATCATCAAATGTATCATGAGAGGACAAAGCAACTCAACATCCATTTTTACTTTATTTGGGAGATGATTGAGTCAAAGGAGATTGGGGTGGAGAAGGTTGCTTCATAAGACAATTTGAAGGATGTGTTCACCAAGTCATTACATAGGCCATGGTTCAAGCATTGCTAGGACCTATCAATTTTGTTGAAGAATGATTCAAACATGGAGAGAACAACAAGGTGGTTAATTGATAGACTGACACGAGCGTCGTTTTCTAAGACATGGTGAATATTTGTGGAGTATGCTTCAAGAAGACTCTAAAAATTAAAGAATTTTTCCAATTCAATTGTGCCACAAATACGGGGAGTTTAGGATGGAACGTGGGGCATTCGTTTTAAATTTGCTTCACACATGAAGCTGTTGGACGCATACGTGAGGCGTCCTAGAAAAACGCTGACATTTCATCTCAAGAGTTGTATCATACTTAAGATTGTGTGATTCATGTAATGAAAGGAGAAGAGTGTCACAAATTCAAAAGAAAAAAAAAGATATTCTTATAAATTTAAGAGCTATTTTTTTATAATTCATATGGAATTTCTTTTAATGACTTTTGATCGTTAGTAGATTGAAGATCTACTCTCTCTTATTATGTTATTATCATTGTTATTTGTTGTACATATTATATTTTTCATCATACTTTTTTTTAATGCGTTTGAATCTTTCGTTTAACAACAGAAAAGTTCATCTTTGTATCACTTGTCGTCACCAAATATGATTAAACTTTGAGGTTTTCGAACATCCATTTTTTAAATAATATTAGATGCCCAAATTATTTATTAAAAGAAATAAGAGACGTCCAAGTATGTGTGGCCATGCTTCACGGGATTAAAGTCTATAAATCCCAACGTCATCATTAATTCCAAAGTGACAATTAAGTTAATATGGACCCTTGCTTTTCATTTCAGCTAGCTAAAGTGCCAAGTTTGGAAACTTTTGCCTTTCAGAATACATTTATTCCATGCTAATTGTTTATGACTAGTGGTTGTGAATTGTGATAAATTACAATCTTACTCAAAAGTGCTAATTAATATAAGAATATTGGTTTAGAACGAATGTATCAAAATTAGAATATTCTCAATGAAGAAAAGCATCACTTCCTACTCATAGTTTCTTATAAAATAGCAATTCTGTGTGCTTTTATAGAAGCTAATATTCTTCTTGTAGTAATTGAATTTGGTAAGATCATAGCTTAACTTAATTAGTTACAACTTAAGATGACTGACAATGTCACTACAACTGCATTGCCGTGTCTGAACAGCCACGGTGTATGTCTCATCACCATGTATGCATTCTTAACAATGTAATATCGATTGGAATTACACTAAATTTATGGAAAATTTTGAATCAATTTTAATTAACACAATTTAATTAATCATCAAATTTTCTCTTGTTCTTCACTCTTCACTCAAGTAAATTAACCAATCTTAGTTGTAAGATGATTCTACTGTACAATGATAATAGAAGAAGAAAAAAAAAAAGATGAATTGAAAAGAAATGTAATTAGGGTTTGAACAAAATAAGGGGAAGAAGATGAATATCTGCAGAGTTTCTTTCTGTCCTTCAAACTGAAGTTATTCTTTGCAACTACAAGTGAGTAAGTATATAATAATAGGGGTTACTCCTTATATATAGATTTTGGGTTTGCTTGCTCCTCAAGCAAAACCCAAAATACATAATTCTGCTAACACTACAAAATTAGGCCTAAGTCAAAAAATTTGCCGAGCAACCTGCTTCGGTATTTTGACAACTAAACAAATTCAACACACACTAGGTTATTTTGACCTTACCTTGTTTCTGTCGAGCAACCTGCTTCGACACAAGGAGTTACAATCTCAACACACCACCTAATTTATTGTGTCTAAGCTATCTACATTCATTATAGATCTTAATTTCTTGAACACTTCGACCAACACTCCTTTCGTCATGATGTCTACAATCTGATTCTCAGTTCTGTAGTCTTCCAAGTTCAACTTCCCTTTAGCTACCTGCTCTCGAAGATAATGGAACCTCACTTCGATGTGCTTGCTTCGCCCATAGGCTATCAGATTCTTTACCAAATGGATAGCTGGCATATTGTCGACCTTCATGGTAATTACTCCATGATCTTCTGTTATAATCTCTTCGACCAAGTTCACCATCCACGTTGCTTGATATGCACAGAGAGAAGCATCTATATACTCTACTTCATAGGACGGTAGTGCCACTACTGGTTTTTTTCTCGAACTCCAAGTAACTAGTGCACCAATTAGCATTAACACATAACCTGCTGTGAATTTTTGATCCTCAACATCACCACACCAACTTGAGTCGTTGTAACCCACTAACTTACATTCTTTTCCTTCATCATCTGCAGGAAACAAAATGCCATAGTCGGGAGTTCCTTTTAGATACCTTAGTATCCTCTTCATCTTTTCTAGATGTAATATTGTTGGCTTCTGCATGAGTCTACTCATCATACCTATATTATATGTTAAATTGAGCCTTGTATGACAAAGGTACCTTAATGATCCAATAAGTATTATGAACTATCTTAGGTGGACATCATCTTCCTCTAAATCTTTCGACAATTGTTGTCTTGGTTCAGCAGGTGTCGAAGTCGAGTTGCATTCTTCCATCTTAAATATCTTGAGTATTTCACTTTCATATCTTCTTTAATGCATCATCAATCCTCTACTGCTTTTGTAGAATTCAATGCCAAGGAAATATGAAATTGAAATTCTGGCACTTAACAAGACAGATGTTGTTTACTATGTCACAACACCAGGATGTCAAACACAATGTCAAGTGCGATGTTTTAATATCGTAACAACAAACAAAACAATAAACAATTTAAAGAAAGATGTATAAAGTAACTAACACAGTTCATTTGTTAACCCAATTAGGTGCAACGTCACCTTCAACCCGGGGCATCCAATCCAGGAAGGAAATTCAGTATAATAATATTAGTTTGAAGTTCTCAACAACCTCTGATTTTACAAACTTCGCACCTAATCACTACCCGTGCTATTTCTATCTAAGAACTCCTAGGTATGAGACCCCTCTCACTCCCCTCAATCACATAACAATGATAATAACAACAATGACAATAAACTGAAGAAACACTTCCAATTACATAGAGTCCACTTTTGCTTAAAAGCTTATGAGTGATTCACAAATTACAACTCAAACCTCAATCCACATTTTCCTCAACATCTTCCTCTCACAAGGCTTTGATCAGGCTTTTAAGTGCAATTTTCTTCTTAGTACAAGACTTGATAGTCTCATCCAGAGCTTTGCAAGTATCTTTTAATTTATCAATGATTCCTTCATTGGAGGTTGAGTTGGCAGAGTTCTTGCCAGATGTCATGACAATGTCTGGGACATGTTTCCCTGTAAACAGTATATAATGCAAAGACAAAGAAGATTCTCTCTTGCAAGAAGTATCAGAATCGTTGAGAATATTAGGGTGTTGATTTAGAATCACTCCACAAATTAAGGAAGGAAATTCTATAGGCATCTTCATAGCAAAATTATTAGCCTACTTCATGCTTTACTTAAGCACATATGACCCAAAATCAACCTTGATATAGGTTCCAACAATATAAATGAACTTACCTAACCATGTAGCAATGGTTGACGTATGATTGGTTGGTACCCAATTAGCAGCCCTAATTCTGTGAGGTACTGCATACTTCACACTTAAGCAACCAGCTGACAACTTCCCTTTTCTTGGCCATTCTTTTACCTATTTTGATGTGCTTTCCTTGCACGTAAAATTATCAGATACCTTCACTTCAGCTTGTTCTTCTTCACTTCTGCCCATGAACCTGTTAATGATGATTGGAGAAAATTCCACACACTTTCCTCTCACATACATCTTCCGGAATTCTTTACTCATATTGTTATCACAATCCACAAAAAAGGTTCACAATGAAGTCTTTTACAAGCATCTCATAGCACTTATCAGACCCAGCAACACTCTTCATTAATCCAACTTCCTTAATAAGATCAATCACTTCCTTGCATTCCAGAGCATCATTACCCAATTCTCTTTCCAAAGAAAGTCTCATGTGAAACACATATTTCCACTTCTCAATATTCTTAACAGGGTTAAAGGAAATGTTTTCAATGGGGGCTTCAGACACATTTTCAGGGATCTTTTTCCCAACACTTTTCAATTTTGCTGAAGTCATGATGTCCTGAACATTAGGTTCAACATCCTACTCAGAATCATTAGAGGGTACCTCCTTCCTTTTCAAGGACCTTTTCTTGGTAGTGGGAGTCATAAATTTACTCCACCTTTTTGCAGGTCCAACACCAGAACTTTTCTTGGCAGGCTTAAAAACCTTCCTTTCTGACACAAATCCTTTCCTTTCCTATTCTTCAAACTTTTCGCAATACCAGGAGCAAATCTCTTTCCTATAGGCTCATCATCAGAGTCCAGTTCCTCCATATTAACAACATCAATAAACTGAGCAATGTTCACACCAGTTTTTTTCTCTTTGTATTCCTTGTTAGAAGGACCTTTTTATTCTTCCAAAGACACACTAACATTATATTTTTCTTTCTCAACATCTACTGGATCAACTTCTAGCTCACTCTTTTGAGGTTTTGTAAGGGTATCAATCGAATAAGTCTCTTTATCAAACTCACCATGAGCGTTTTCTTGAGTGGTTTCAGCAGGATGATCAGGTTGGGCCAAGGATGTTATGACATCCGACACAACATTAGACTCGGTAGTAATACCCAAAATATTAGACACTAACACATAAATACTTTTATCAACAAAGTCTTTATTAGTAGCATTCATGCTAGATTGACTTAAGGACTTATCAGTTCTAGGGTTGTCTAGACTAACAACTTCAGAGGCATATTTTTCAATATTACTCACGACATTAGGATCCACAGAGCTTTTAGCATATGTAGCAACATTAGTTTCAACATTGGAAGTATTAATAGGATCAAGATACAAACTAGAAATAGAGTGAGGTTTCTTAACCACAACAGAGGGTTTTGTCTTCCTACTTGAAACATAGGGGGTAGAGGAAGCACTTACATTAGACGGCCTAGCGCTTTTTGTAGTAGGTGTTCGAGCATTTCTTTTGATAGGATTAGGTGGTTGAGCGATGGCAAAGGGAACAACATCAGTGATGATCTCCACAGAGCTCTCACTTGAAATTTTGCTTGTTGTTGAGGCGGAGGGTTGAGACATCTTGATAATAGATTTTGAGTTAGGAGTTACAATAAAGAGATGAGAGTTAGTAAGAGAACAGTGGAGAAGAATGGAAGCGATGGAGTAGGTAATAGAAGAATGATGACGTGTGGAAAAAATAAGGAAAGTTTGTAATGATTTCCTTGGAGTTTCGCGCACCAATAAATGGAGGGAAGAGAAAATATTCATTCCACTCCTCCATATCTGCAATTGCTATAATTTCTTAACAATGCAAATTCCCAATTCGCCCCTGAATTTTTCAAACTGGTTTGTATCGATCTGTTGTGATGTAGTTCCAACATCCTTTTTGACATCAATCCTTTTATTAATGATTAAACCATCAACCTCAGAGACACACTTCTTTCCACTAGGACATTCATCTTGATTGTGCCTTCTTAACTCCATATGTGGAGGATCTAGAGTAGTCTGATGTTGCAACTTCTGGTGTGACAACTTGGTTTGATTCCCAATTTGATAATCACTATAGACTTTATCCTCTTCAAAACCTCTAATAGCTTCTTCAGACATAACCTTTATTGTACCTTTAAGATTCAGATGTTCAAGCTTCTTGTGGCACAGCTTGACTTCATTTCCCTTTAAATAAGATGAAGAGTATGCAACTTCTTGTGATATCCATTGTTGCACCCCAAAATTTACCCTCCTCTTTTAACCATATATGGCTTATGTTTCATCATACACATTCATGCATTTGTGATGCGATCAAGGTACTTTGGTCTTCTTGGTTTTTCTCAAGGCAATAGAAGATTGGTTGTATTGGCAATTAGTGCAAGAAGGGTCTCATTCTCTCATTTTGGGTCACTCAAGATACAAGGGATTCTCATGCCTCAAGACATCTCATTGGATTCATTGATTCATCGAAAGATTGAAGATTACAAGCGCTTTGAAGTGAATCACATTTTTCCTATTCTTTTCTTGAATTAGGGTTTATTTCTCTATGAGCTTGATCATATGGATTTCGAGAACCAGAAGTTATTTCTTTGTAGGCTTCATGATCAGATGGCCTATCATGATTAGGGTTTTACAAGGACTTGCCTTCATCTTCACCTAGTTTGCTCAAGGCATCAATTGAACACTCGGCCCTTTTTTCCCTTTTCATTTGTTAAGTTTTTGAAAAAAATTAATTGCTGTTGAAATTTCTCTTTGAAAATAAGTTGTTTTTGAAAAAAATATTTACAGAAAACTTACTATCCATAACTTTATCTTTTAAGTCCTTTATTTTAGAAATTCATATCTTATGAATTTAATTTTAAAATGGTAGTATTTTATTTCAAGACTTCATTATTAATAATACGCAATCAATTTTAGTAAATTTTTTGTGACGGAAAAAAATTAAAATGGGGACAACTTCTTTACCCATCATAAAAAGTTGGGTAGTGTACCTCCAACCAATCACATGATTCCATCTCATTTAACACATTTAATTATTTATTAAAATACTAATTTGTTGTTTTCAAAGTATTTTATAAAGGAGGTAACCTTACCCAACTTTTTGAGTTGGGTAGATAAGAATTCACCAATTAAAATTATTTTTGGGAAACAACAATTTACTATCACAAAAATTTCTCAATAAATAACGAAAGCAAAACTAGAACACAAAACGCAGCCAAGCCAAAACCATTGCGCACTTTAAGAAATGAAAGTTACGTTGCTATCATGCGCCGTGTGAGTCAGTATCCTATCCTCTTCTTAAATAATTGAAAACATGAAAAAAAAAATACACAGAACCCTTTTTTTATTTTATCCTCTCTTTATTATTCGTCACTCAATTTTAATTTCTCGCCGAGTTTTTCGTCCAGGTGGCGACTGACACCGCTCTTGCTACTCATCCTCACCGTTGATCCACGCGCCGTCACCACGCTTCTGATTTTCCGGTATTGTTAAATTGCTTCTCCTTCTTTTTCGATCTTAGATTTGCTCTTAGTGAATGGAAACTGACACTTCGAAACTTTGCTCTTAGATTTGAGTGTATTTATTCATGATTTGATTTCGTGATTTTGATTTTCTCTCTCATGCATTTGCAAGTAACTGAGAAACTTTGCTGTTTTTTTTTTTTTGGAGTTGTGAATCTGTTTGAAAAAGTGCTTGTTGATATTGTGTATGTGTGTTGTGCTGTTGGTAGTTGTTGCATTGAAGTAGTGATCTTATTTTTTCTTTTGGTTGAGTGAATCCATAGGTTTTTTAGTTCGTGTTCATCAGATTGGTAAGAAAATATTGATATATAGGTTAGCAAAGGATGACGGCTTGTGTTTGGTTCTGGTGAGAAAATTTGATTCTGAGCAAATTGATTGTGGTTAAATTTTTGCAAAAGTGAGTAAAAATTACGCTTATGTATAGACTCAAAAGTTACGAATCCTAGTTTCAAATAGAATCAATTTTGAAAAACAAAATCAATTCTACTTGAGAGCAATCAAACATATCAAAAGCAATTATACACATCCAGAATCAATTTTAAGTGCTCCACCAACCGTTGAATCAAACATACAGCCAAAGTATATGTAAATACTTGGAACAATCTTGATATTTTTACTAGAAATGAAGTGTATGTTTGGATTGACGGTGGACAAAATTGATTTTGACAGAATTGAGTTTGATAGAGTTTATTTTAACATAATTGAGTTTAGCAAAACTGATTTATGTAAAAGTGAGTTGAAAAATAAATTTTAGTGTAAAAAATTACGTTTAAAACTCATAAGCTACAAATTCTAGCTTCAAGTAGAATTAATTCTGGAAGCAGAATCAATTCTACTTTAGAAGATCCAAACAACTCAAAATCATTTCCAAAATCAATACTACAACTTTAGAATTTCTTTTGACTCTTCCAAAAGTCAAACCATGCCAGAAATCAATTACTTTAAGGCCCCCTTTTTAGCTGGTTTTTTGGATTACATATTCTACATGTTTTTGGAGCATCTAGAAACTTGTGCTAGTCTGAAAGTGTATTTTGTTTGTTGGAGATTGTCCTTGCCTTAGCTTTGAAGGCTTTGGTAATTTGTAAATTTGTTAATTCACTGTTAAATGTTCTTTTGTTATCTTACTTCTTTTAAAAATTATTCTTTTGTTATCTTATTGACATTGAAGTCGAACTTGTTCAACCGAGCATATTCTGTGTTTTGATTTTTGAAGAGTCTAAGTAAGTGCATAAGAAAATGTTGTTTAAAAAGTTAAACTGAAGGACTTTAAAACTAAGGAAAATCAATCTGATTGTTGATTTTGTTTGGTTGAAAAGGCTGTAGCTTTTGTTCTTCTAAGAGGAGGAAGTCATATATATAAATCATTTATGGCGTGCCGATGAGCAGAACTGATGTTATTTGCAGTAGAAGGTGGAGGATTCTTCTCTGCTTCGGCTTCAGGGTATAGCAAGGGCCTGAGCCTACTCCTTTTGGGACAGAGGAATGAGGATAAACCCATGAGAGTTGCACCCTGGAACCAGTACCAGTTGGTAGACCAAGGATCTGACCCTGAACTCCAGCTGGCTTCCACAAAGAATCGCCTTTCCCGCGGGTGTGCCTCCTTTGTTTGCTTTGGTCGCACTTCCGCAGGGCTTGATAATCCGTCACCACTTAAAGTGGGCCCTGCCCAACAGCATGATGTTTCGCCGGGGCTACCGGTTTCTAATGATGAAAAGGATCCCTCTGCTCATGTAGATGATACTAATGATGGTATAAAGGTCACACTTAAAAGTAGCATTAAAAGGCCACAAAGTAATAAATCAATTTCTGTTGAGGATACTAATGAACAAGAAGCATCAGGTGGACATGGAGCATGTACTACTCCTTGTGATCAAACAGAAAGAAGAAGAGTGCAGTGGACAGATGCTTGTGGTAGCGAGCTTGTTGAAATACGAGAATTTGAGCCCAGGTATTTGAATTTTTATTTTATATACAAGCTGTAATGAAAGGAATAATTTTTCTCTCTGTACAATTATATAATTTTAGAGGCCTTGTTTACCCGATTATATTGTTAGAACTTAGAACGTTGGAGCTCCTGATACATTATTTTGTGTGATTGATAGAAGTGCATGAGATTTGCTAGAATGGGCTTCTTCATTTTCCTTTTTTTATTTTTAAATTGCAGATCCTAAGTCTTTGTATTCATTGTGATGACTGATAAGTGAAACTTTTAGCATTTAGCTTGAGGCTGAGTTGAATTAAATTGGTTTTACTTCTGAGAGATGAAGGGTGAACTGAATTCTAATTAGAGAACATGCACATAGAGCTTTCCCAAGCTCAAAGTAATTTTATATTTTGTTCATTCCAAATTGTATTGGGTTCAACTGATGCTGGATGATTAAACTGGTAGATCTTAAATCTAACTTTGTCTTTGCATAGGTATACAAATCTTCTTACAATTTCCCTTTGAAAATTAAAGGCAACGAGATATTTGTTGTGGATTAGTAATCCTCTAAAGTTTGAAGCTTTCCTGTCTTGATATATGTTTTCCTAAATCTGAGACTAAAAGCCATTGTTTCTTAAGTTGTCTATCTGTTTTGTATTCTTAGAAGATGATTTTAGATACATTTGGAATGACTTAATTTATTCTTTCAAATTTGGATTGATTTCTTTTTATTTATTTTGGAATTTTATGATGAAGCAAGGAGTGGCGCTTCTGTTGCCATGTGCTTTCCTGAAGTTTTTGGTGTCTGTGATTGGAGGTGAATAGCAATATTTGTTTTTGGGAATTTCAACATTTCTTGCATGCTTTTACATGATGTTTGATTAGTGGGTATTGTAACGTGGTTTCTTGGAACTAGGACAGTTTTGTTATTTTGATTTTATTTCTCAATATGTTTGTTTTTTGTTTTTGACCTATTATTACTAAAAAAGGGGGGGGGGGGGGGGGGGGGGGGGTCTTACCCTCTATTACTGTTCCTATTCCATTATGATCAAATTTGTTTTGTTGTCCTCAAGAAATGTTTAAACAAAAAAGATTCATAAATTTTCCCCTTTTTCTTGCTTTCTTTCTGTGAATGTTATTACTTAATTTCTGCTATTTTTTATTTTACTTTATTGATCTGTCCAGACTTGATGTCATTATCAACTATTATTGGACCCGACTGGCCGACTTTCTACTTAGAATTTTCTGTGTTATGACTATGCACATAATGTATATTATAGTTCAATACCATATGCATTTTGGCCATTTCTTTAGCGTATAAACCTATATTACCTCTATGATCTTCTGTGGTTTTATCTACTTTTTGTGTATGGAGAGTTTAATCAATTGAGTAAGTTCAGCAATATTCTTTGCTGTAGTATCTTTAGGATAATCAAGACGGATTTAATTTTAGTATGATTTGATTTGTGTTTATTGTAGTAGTTTTCCTGATTATTTGGACAACAACTATTGTAATTTCTTCTATGTAAACAGTCCTAGATTAGAGTAATAAACATCAAAGTATTTTTCCTGATTACTTTCTACACGGTATTATCTTAGCCTTTCTAAGATTTGTTAGACCACTCGTTATTAGGCCACTCTGGTCACGCCCGAGATGTCTAGTCCTAGGAGTGAGAGGGTCTGATAGAAGTCCCACATTTGATGAGATATAACTTTGAAAATTGTTTACAATTGGGAGCCATCTGTTTCAAGTATATCACAAATTAGGCCTTTATTGCATTAAATGCGTTTGTTAATGACCTGTCCTATGCCTTGATAGATTGACAACCATTGGTTTGTGTATAATGTTATACATGTTAATATATGAGTTGGTTGTGGTAAAATTTCTGACATTATTTCTTATCATTTTTTCCTTTTCATATTTATGTTTTATTATCTGCCTGTAATTGATTGATTCCTTACAATGAAATTTGTCATTCAACTGCAGTGAAGTGGATGGATCAGATGATGAATATGATCATGGAAATGACAGAACTTGTTCCTGTACGATAATGTAAATTGAAGTTTCATTAAGATTATTGGGTCATTCGTAGGGATGTTCACTGCTGCTAACACAATCTATCACTCAGTTAAAGGCAAAAGGAGTGAAGAATTTTTGGTCCTTTGAAGATATATACACACCAACATCTTGCTTGAGTGATTGTTTGTTTGTGTCTCTTCTACCATTACTTGCCGCGGCTTCAAGTTTTGTTCCTAATACCTCTCATCAATTTGTTGTATAATTCTTGTGTGAATTCTTTGCTTTGATTCATCATTTTTATGCTACTTCATGTTCTTATTTATAAGGATCAACAATTTTTTAGTTCTATGCTCTGTCTTATGGAAAGATCATACAAATATAAGCTTTTGTAAAGTATCAGTTTGACTGTTGTTGACAAACTTGTGATAAGGATTTTTTTTTGAGCCATTGCTTTATAGGCTGTTGTGAGATTGTGTTGGATTATTAAGTGTAGGAAGAAAAGTGAGGGTTTATTCATAGTTTCTAAAGGATCGACTAGATTTCTTGAAATTTGTGGTTTGGAGAATACCAGTTGTGTCGAATATTTCTTGATTGATTTGATACCTGTGTTCTAGATAAAAGCAAAGCTGAGAATAAAATTGCTGAGCCGATTGATTCTCTTGTATGTGGTGCATTCTCTCTCATATTTCAGTCTCTTATATTTCAAATTCGGTTCAAGTTGCACAAGGAAGGTTGTTGGTCACGTTGTTCTTTTGTTCTTTTATTGATTGGGATCAAAGTGAACCAATAAACTGATTGTGTTCAACCATACTATAAGATTATATGGATAATGGAAAAAACTACAACGGGTAACAATTTGTTTGTTTGCTGTACCCAAAAACCCTAGATGGATGTGTAATCTAAGAGGTTAGATGGTGGAGACGACCATGTAGTTACAACGGGTGACTTTTGGAAGCCCGTGATGCATGACTAACTTTGGGGCATGATTGATTAGATTAGTAATCTTAAAAAATAGTAAGTGAGATTACACTAGTAATTTCAAAAATAGTGAACCATATGCATGAAATTATAACTCAATCTTTTTGGTTAAAAAATTAAATATTCTCAAGGCTATCTGATTCTATGATGGTTCTTAAATGACTATGTTACAGCAGAGGAGTAATACCATGATAACCGAGAAAAAGTTCTCCTAATAGCAGATCGTTAGTACCATCATGGCATCATTGTAGGAGAAAACCCGAATACCATGATAACTTAGAAAAAGTTCCGCAAAAAACACGACATCAGTGACATCATTGTAGGAGAAACCCCGAAGCCAACTCTTCTTGAATAAAACCATCAACAACAATCCTTCTACCAGAGTTGCAGCTATCATCAACATTAAATTTCACAAGACTTGGTTGTGGAGGTTTTCAAAACACCACATTCCTGACCTTGTCATTTGTTCCCTTTCCAAGCAAATAATGATCTGTATCCTCTTACAAGTATGAATGTATCTAAGCACATAATGCTTCTTTCATTATTTTTTATCCAAAATTCTTAGATTTCTCCATCTCCATATCTTCACAAAGCTGCAAGAAAATCTTGAAAAAGCTAGGAATGAAGATTTTCTTTTATCTAATCTGTAGGTGTGGATACTGAAAAGAATTATCAAATGTATCTGATAGAGATAGTTTTTCAAATGTCACGAGCTAAGTGACAATCCTTTAAGCAATGAAGCACATCTTCATTAGTTAAAGTGAAACTGCCATAGAAAGTACTAGTAGCGATATTGTACTTTTTTAACATTAGTGATATGGAGTACTTCATAGGGACAGAGCAAAATAGAATGTTGAGTCTTTGTAGGCATCTTTATTCTCCAAACCCATTTCCAATTCTTTATTGCTTTTCAAGTTCTATTGCGAGCCAATAAGTAATTGTAATCGGGTTTACAATAAAGGCATTGATGAGCTAAAGGAGCAAGCAGAACGGAAAGAACGTAAGTTCCCAACTCTTAGAAAGAAAGCAAACCAATGGTCCGAGAGAAGCCTAATCCAAGAATGCTGAATCCTGGACGGGAGAAGCTGCTAACAAGAGGTTAGCTGCACCTTTCATGTATCTCCTCATTATAAATAACAGAATACATGAACACAAAAATAATACTAATGGTTGAGATTGTAATCCTTTATGTCGAAGCAACATATTAGAGGTTGTTTGACACAAGATTTCAACTTAGACTAAAATAAGTATTTTGGATTTTAGTAATTTTGGACTTTGCCTAAGAAAGAAAACAACCTAAAACTATAAATAGAGTGAGTAACATTTATTATTGTAACAGTTGAGAATTTGCAGTTGCAAAGTGAATGAAATTTCAGTTTGAAAGCAGAGAGAAACTCCGTAGAAAATATTCTTCTTTTGTTCAAACCTTAATTTCTCTATTTTCCAATTTCATCTTTTTCTTTCTTCCTTCTTTCATTGTCATTGTGTAGCAATAACAATCTTGTTCATCAAGATTGATTGAAATTCTCCACAAGTTTTGGTGGATTTCCAACCTCTGATATCTAAAGCACTGGCTGAGCAATTCTTGGAAGAAAATCACAATGGTGATGAATTGTCCAAACAGACACTTTCCGGCGAGTCTTCCGATTCTGAAAGTTGACAACTATGAAAATTGGTGGAAGTAGATGAAAGTTGTTTTCTGTTATTAAGATCTTTGGAATCTTGTGAAGAAAAGAGTAACACCGCTTGCAGAAAACACTACGGGTGAAAAAAATGCTGCACACAAAAAATTGAAGAAGAAGAGTTATAGAGCTCTCTTTATAATTCATCAATGAGTGAATCCAGATAATTTCGAAAAAGTGAGTGATGTAGAATCTGCAAAATAAGCATGGAAAATTCTAGAAAAGTCGTTTTGAGACGCAGAAAAGGTGAAAGAGGTGAGGTTACAAATTCAAAAAAGAATATATGAATTGCTTCAAATGGAAGAAAGTGAAAGCATAGCTAATTTCTTCACCAGGGTTATGGAACCGGTAAATCAAATCAAGGTATGTGGAAAAGTGTTGACATCAAGATCAGTTGTTGCAAAGATCTTGAGATCACTGGTTCCAAAGTTCGACCACGTGGTAGTTGCCATAGAAGAGTCGAAAGACTTGTCAACATTGACAAATAAAGAGCTTCAAGGGACGCTTGAATCTCATGAATAAAGAATGACTGAAAGAGTTGTAAGAAAGTCAAAGAGTGATGTGGCTCTGCAGGCTTAATCAGCAAAAGAAAAGAAAGACAAAGGAAGTTGGAATGATAATAAAGGTAGAGAAGGCTACAACAATTTGATTGGTCGAAATGAGCAAGAAGGAAGCTGGTCGAATCAGAGAAAGCCCTCATACCAAAGCAACCAAAGAGGTGGTGTTGCAAACTGAGGAAGAGGTGGTGGTTGAAAACCTGACAAAAGTCACATTCAGAGTTTCAATTGTCAGAAATATGGTCACTATTCTAATTATTGTCTAGAAAAACAAAAGAATCAATAAAGTGATGCAAAGTTTGCAAAGCACGAAGAAGAGATGATGCTGATGGTCACAACAAGAGATGAAGAAAGATTCAAAGACCAATGGTACTTGGATTCAGGATGCTCATCACATATATTTAATGTCATTTATCTTTACTTTCTTATATTTTCATTTTTGTTTAATGTCATTTATTTCATTTTACATACTTGTCATTTACTAAAGCTTTTTTTCAATTAAGTTTTGCGTTTACGTTGTCTTTGTACAAACAGTTTCTTTTAATTCACACACTACTTTCCACACAAGATCTCTACACGAATCGCTCCCGAGATTTTTTGAGTTAATCTCATAAACACAATAAACTCGTGATTGTTTATAAAAAAACACCGATAAATACATATATTTAAAATTAGAGTAACAATAGAGAATAATGTTAAAATCAATAAAGAAAGAATAAAAGAATATGGAGTGAAAACGACAGAGAAAAAACAATGAAAAAATTGCACTAAGAGATTCATAGTTTTTTTTAATATAATATTCAATTTTTTTCTATTTATGCATTTAAAACACATTTATTTTATTTTTAATTATAATAAATTGTAAAGGATAAAAATAAATTTTAGTTAAAAGAATAAAAAAAAAACTAGTTAAAAGTCATAAGCTCATATTAGTTCAAGTAACTTAAAAAAAAAAGCCATAAGTTAGAAAAAAATATCTAGAAACTCATGCCAAAATATAGTCATCAAACATAATTTTTTCTATTGATATCAAATAGTTAAATTTACTGTACTATCTATTTTTCATAATTGTATAATTATCCAAACCTCTTAAAAATATCCAAGGGAGAATATATATTCATAAGTCAAACAATAGCCAAAATCCAATGGTTGATATTGCACCTCAAATCTCCACTGCATTTAACTCAAACCACTTTTCAATGGAAACTTGGACATACCTTGTCCACACACACTTATCCATTGATTTTGATAACACATGTTCATAAGAACAGAAAATAAAGATAAATAATACAACAAATAAATTTCAGAAATTTTTAGTATCATCAATCCCCTCAAAAAATGTCTGTAACATCTTCAATCCCATGTATCAAAATCCCAACAACTTCTTCTTCATGTGCATCTTCATCAACCTCATCTTATTCTTTTAGATTCTCTTCTCTCAAACCCTATGCTGTTACTGTAAGAAACTCTCAGAGTGAAGGTCCTTTGAGAAGACCAATGGCTCCTTCTGTGAAAGAACCATCTAATCTTCCTCAACCCCTGAAACCCTCACCTCCTTCTCAGTCTCCACCACAACCTCAGAAACCAAGTTCTCTTGTTGTTGGGGATGATAGAAGTGTTGTTACATTAGAGTTTCAGAGACAAAAGGCTAAGGAATTGCAGGAGTATTTCAAATTGAAGAAGCTTGAACAAGCGGCAGATCAAGGTCCCTTTTTTGGATGGATTGCCAAAAATGAGATTAGCAATGGAAGGTAAATTTTTTTCATTTTTTTTAAACTTATAAGATGCCCATAAGCTGTTTGTGAAAATAGTTTGACTTTTTTTTTGTTGTTTTTTTGTTATGTTATTATAGAATGATAGAAATAGTTTATACAGAAGCACTTGTATGATAAGTGCTTAAGTTATTAGGGGTTAATTAAGTTGTTTATCGGGTAATGAGTTAATTTTGAGTTTCTGCTGGGATGTGCTGTTCATCAAAATATTGGTTGAATGAACTTTAACATCTGTATCAGTTGTTTTGTGGCAATAGTCTAGCAAATTTTGAGGGATGTTAATTCCAAATTTATTACTTTTTTTGCCTCCTTTTAGACTAAGATGATAACCTCTGTTCGTCGGTAGTTATGACAGAGATGAATGAAAATCGTAACGATTATGATGAGAATAACTCACTTAAGTTGGTGCTTATTAATAACTGAGAGTTTAGTTCTAGAATTGTTGGAACCAGTGTAGGACTAGATTGTAATGTGAGTAATAAAGTGCGAACTACTTGAATCTGCTGACATGTTCCTCATTTCTTCTCTAGCACAAGGGATATGCCTGATGAAGTTATATAGAGGAAAAACCACCTAACATATCATGAGCCATCATTTCCAAAAGCTTAAGCAATTAAATGATGAATGGTGTTTATATATTAATAGTACACTTCCGCTACAGCTTTTGTTTCATGGTGTGGCTCAGCTACCTTGTGGAAGAAATTTCACATGCATGTCCTTTAAAAAGTTTTACATTACTTGGACATCAAGACTAAGTTTAGTTTATAATCACCACACTTCCTCTACTCCCAAGGCGTCTTTTACCAAATGACAAACCTCACGAGTGTTTACACAAGGCCCATAGCGAACAATACATCTGAAAAGCGGTGCAGCTGATCTTCATCTCTAATATTGATGTTGATCAAGTGATTAAGTATCCAAAATACCTTGGAAAGCATAGCTTTTGCAGCACCTTTTTCTCCTTCAGTCATTATCTATACTTTAATATTGATGTTGATTATGTGACAAAGTAACCAAAGCACCTTGGAAAGTATAGATTTTGCAGCATTGTTTTCTCCTTCAATGGTTATAATTATACAGCTGTTGACTATGTGATATTCCAAGGCTAATTTCATCTCAAAGAAGCTTTTTTTAGATGCTTGTGTTTACAGCTGTTGACTAATGATTTGTATTCTTTTTGAAATGATTATCTATAATCTTTTGTGGACTATCTGTATTTATTAATCTGGAATTGATTCATGTTTCTTCAGGTGGGCAATGTTTGGTTTTTCTGTTGGGTTGCTAACTGAGTTTGCGACAGGCTCAGACTTTGTTGATCAAGTGAAGATCCTTCTCTCCAATTTTGGGATATTAGATTTGGATTGAATATAGTAACTTTATATAAAATACATTGTCAATAGTTTATTGTTGCTTTTGAATATGTCAACAACGTTTATCAAATTGTTTCATCTTCATATGTAGCAAGCAAGCTTGCTTTATTATGAAGTTAAATAACAATAATGTGATTATCCTTTTCCATTATGCACATTTCTTGCTTTATACTAGTATATGGCAAAAGTGTGAGCTACACATTGTTATAACAATCTCAAGTTAACTTAACAAAAAATTATGAAGGTTAGAATAGTGTTACAATGCTCATCTCAAGAACAGATAACTAATAAACTATTAGTGTGAAACATGTGGCATGTATATGGAAATCTAAAGTGGCTATTTACATTTTGATTTGGAGTTGTTTATGTTTCTATACTACAAAGGGCTTGGTGGAATAGGATATGGATTCTTTACATTTATGCTAACGTTTAGAATAAATATCCTATTCACTTGAACAACCAAATATGGAGCTTTTTGATTTGAACTTGTGAACCGAGTTGGATTTAGATAAGTGACTCTAAAGAGAGACATATAGGTTGGGAAAGTTATAAGCTGGAACCGACATGAATGGTATCTGCAAATACTGGATGATCAAGTCAGTAAGTAAATGATTGAGAGGTTTTGAGATAGAAATACAACAATTATGGGAAGACTGGAGTAATGAGGGACATTATGAGCATCAAAGACCTCCGCAATTAAGTATGTGTTGAGATGGATATGATTCAAACAATGGTTCCTTATGGTTTGAGATGAGAGGAGGAATTTTGGAATTGTAGGAAATTCAAAGAGAATTACCCTATAGACCAGGGTGAAACGACGGATTTTTAAGTCATGGAGAATCTGAGAAGGATTTGAGTCTAGGGGTGTGCAAAATATCCGGTTTTGATGTCCAAATCCATAACCAAACCTAAACCACTTTTAAATATCCGGATATAATTGAATGGTCATTAACCGGTTTAGTTATTAATGGTTTGGTTATCCATTCATATAATCCAGATATAATTAAATGGTTATTAACCGGTTAAATTATTTTGGATTCGGTTATAATCCGGTTATTATCCAAATCCAAATATTTTAATTCTAAAAATATTAATTTTTTTTGAAAAAAAATATTTTCGGAAAAAATAATTTTTAAAACTGGATTTTTTTTAAAAACCGGTTATATAATCATAACCAAATTTATAACCGGTTTTATAACCAGTTTTGATTAAAATGTGGTTATGATTATAAATCCAAACCATTTAAATGGTTTTAAAATGGTTATGGTTTGGTTTTTGAAAATAACCAACCATGAACACCCCTAGATTTGACCACAGTGAGGTAATGATTTGTTGGACAGTGGAGGATCTCAGTATGATTTTCATGGAATTCAAAGTTAGACGAGGAGTCTTTGAGTAATGAACAATCCAAGGAGGACTTTCGTATTGGCCAAGCTAAAATGAAGAGTCCTTAGGCCATGTATAATCGAGATCACTTTGAGGATGATTGTGGTAGATAACTTCATTGTGTTTTATGGTGTGTATGCATCTTGTTCATGGCAGGGTCTATAAACTCAAATGACTTTCGAACTTGACGAAGTGTGTGTTTGGTTCTGTGGTGAAAATAATTAATTTTGAATTAAATTATTCTAGTTAAATGGTTATGTTTGGATAAATTTATTTATAAGTGATTTAAACAATTAATTTCAAGGTAAAAATCATGTTTAAACTCAAAAGCTACAAATTCTAGCTTTAGTATAATCAATTTTGGAGGCAGAATCGATTCTACTTTAGAAGAATCAAACCCCCTAAAATCATTTCAAAATCAATTATACACATCTAAAATTTTTTTTCCTCTTCAAAAGGCTAACCAAACATATACAAAAGGGTTTTAGGGGTTTCAAACGTTTGGTTTCTTTTTGCCACGAGACATAAATATTAGGGTTATATTTGTTTTTTAGGTCATAGTGAATAGTTGGATCAAAAGATATCTTTTTTTTCCTATCCATTCATTAATTCAATATATAAATATGCTTATTTCTACTTTTAAGGGACTTATTCACTTCATTTCTTAGATTCTCTGTATTATGCTTTTCTCTGAGAGAGCCATACAATTTGTCTTTGAGAGAGAGAGAGATAGTGTCATACTATTTGTGCTTGAGGAAATTTGACACTCACCTAACTTAGCTAAGACTCTAGGCCAAATCCGTTGAGCAAGAATCCACTAGATCAATGAATATGAGACAAGAACAACTCTTGTGAAACAAGGAAAATCCGTTAATCGAGCAATCCTCCGGTTAACAGATGAAACAAGATTTAGATATGCACTATATCTATAAGTTTTGATGATAACAACACATATATTTTATATATAAACAATTTTGTTTCTAACAGTTTCTTAAGTGTGCATATCAGAAATGCTTATTGATTCAAGACTGTTGTTCAAAGAATCATCAGAAATATGCTCGGCACGTCAGAAATGCTATTCACATCCTTTTTGAAAGAAACATTAGTTGTTTTGAAGAATGCTCAATGTTAACCAGAAAGAAGATTTCCTGTGTAATTCTCAATAAGCTGCTGCTTCATAAGTCTCAAGTATCTCCAGAAGAAATAAGAAGATGTTGCTCCAAGATCAGAAAACAAATATACATCAGATACAAGCTTTTGTTTCAAAAGATCAAAAGTCAGGATGTGCTCGTCAGAAGAGTTGTTGCTTCTAACTCTGATAACATAGTTAAGATCAGCTGATAAAGGGTCAAGATCAGAAATGAGGAATAGTTGTCATGACTCAAAGTTTAGATATTAAGAATTGTCTTTAGAAAAGTCGCTGCTTTATATATATGAAACGTGAAAACATTGTTCTACTTTTGAAAGACATTGACATTTGGCATGAAAGACAAGGTTCTGTTCCCAATGACTCTTTTGATCTTATGCTATCATAACAAAGTAGTTTACGACTACTCATCAGAAAATTCATCAGAAGAAGTTGATCTCTTCCAAGCTTATTACTTCAGATAAGAAGTACATCATTTGAAGATAAGATCAATAAACTTTCTCAAGAAGATCTCAGCACAACAGTTTGTTTAACAAATCCACTATTACAAAGACGTTTGTACTATTCAGAAGTTGTCTTCCATGTTTTCATGATAAAGCTCCAAGTTACAGGAAAAGGAAGTAACATGTTGTACTATCCAACATCTACTCTCAATACTATCCGTTGGAAAGTAACCGTTGATATTGGAAAGGACTCTTCTATCCTCACAACGTCTCTTTCTTTTTTAAGACTATAAAAGAAGATCAAATATCTCAGAAGAAAAGCTGCTTAAGTCGAAATACTCAAATGAAGCAAAAGATGATGCTAAAGTTATGAAAGTTAAAGCCAAACAAAAAGAGAGAGAAAATATGAAGAGAAAGAAGAGAAAGAAGAGAAAGAAAAGAAAGAAGAATAATATAAGATGCTACCCAAATACTTAGAAATACATCTTTGTAGAATCATGTAAAAGTAAGGAGTTGTTGCTCATAACTTGCTTAACACTTTTGTTTTATATCTCTTGCACTTAAACATTAATCAGCTTATAAGAAGCAATCATGTAAACACAAACATTAAGCAACTGATAGTTCTTTGTTCCTTGAGTGACTAGTGTTAGTCTGTATACTTAATAAAATTTTGACAGAGTGTCATTGTGGAGAAATCTCCTCCAAGGGACCAGTTGGGTCAGAATCCTTAAGGAGTCCATGATCGTTGTATTTCTTAGAGGACTAGTTGGGTCAGAATTCTTAAGAAATCACTAACTTATTGATCATTGCTTTGATTGTTTGTCACTGGAAGTTGGCCCGTGCATATGTAATCATTTTGATGATAGTGGATTAAGTCATTTTCTAAGGCAAAATCACCTTGGCAGGTGGACATGATTAACCTTTTCTAAGGTGAACCTGGATAACATGAATGTGTCATTTTAATCTTCATTGCACACTTTATTGTTTATCTTTAATGAATAGTATTTCTAAAGGAAAATGTTTTGAAAATCCAATTCAAACCCCTCTTTCTTGTGTTTTTCTCTACCAGAAAGGACGTTCAAAGTTTACTTAGAAAGAAAGAAATGTAATCCACTAATCGATCTAAACTTTGACTAGCAAATCTAAGGCGTAATTTTTTTTCTTTGCGCTAAAGGAAGACAATATGCTAATACAGGAATCCTTCAAATATTGGATTAAGGCCTCAATTGAAATCTATAAATAAGACATTTAAGTTTCATTTTTGGAAGATCTTGGAACTTTAAAATTTGTATATATTAATACTAAATTAGTGAGAGGCAAAGTGTTAGGAGTTTGATGTTACTTTGTCACAAGGAGAGTTCCAAATAGTTTTGATGTGGATACTTGCTTCTCTTTGAGAGACCATCTGATTCTATTTCACTTCATCTACTTATTCTGCCCCGCTACCATGACAACATATAGCTATGATCTCTCTTGTAGAAACTAGATGTAATTTATCATAACTCTTATGTATTACTCTTAATTGTTTGATTATATATTTTGGTTATACATTAATATTGATGCGTGTTCTTGAGTTTAATGCATGTTTTAACCCAATCAATTATAACCTAATATATGGATTTTAATTGTTATTGAAAAATACCTTTTAAGTCTAGATAAAGAACATTCATATATCAAACACTAAAATTTAAAGGTAAATTTAGGTTTAATATTCATACATAATATCATTTGTATTGATTAATTTAGTTGAGAAATCGTCGATTAAACAATAGGATCAATCTCACAATATTATTTAGACATGAATAATATGCGTTGAGCACCACATGATAATATGAAATGTTAACTAAAATATCTATGTTGATCATAAGAATGTCTGTGCTTATGGTTATTAAAGTCTAATTCTTATATATTTCTATCATAGTTAAATCTTAATTTAATTTTATTGCTTATTCTAAAATCAAAATGTAAGCCCTTTTTCACTTAAAACATAACATTTAGTGAAAGGATTTTATTGCATCAGTCCTTGAGGAAAAAAAACAAAAATACTTACTTTTGATACTTCATTAAAATGATATTGTTGCTAAGGACTGTTGTTTAGATATTACAAGCATAGGAATAATCTTTATCATTTTAAGTAATTGTGCACATTTGTTCATAATATTGTATAACCTTATTTGTTTAATCCATCATACTTCTAATTTGTTTGGTTATATTGTTGAACTTTATTTATGAAAGAAAAAAAACCTAAAGATCAATTATTATTTGGCTATGAGATTGAAAGAGTAGCTCGTATGAACAATATAAAAACGAGAAAAAGAAAACAACTAGGTAAGTAAATGGACCAACATAAAGGTACTTATGCTTCTCTTTATTCAAAACCTCTTATATTCGAAGACTCCAAGACAAATAAAGAAAACATAAAAAATGATGGTGAAAATGGTAACAAAAATGAACAGTAAAAACAATGGTGGCATTTTGTGTCGTAATAGTCCAAGAAGACTAGCTCATATTGGAAGATGTCCAATTAATTCTAGAAATATCGAAATTAAGACCGAATTGCTTCAAATTATTTATGTAAACTCTTTTGCAAGTTTAGACCATGAAGATTTGTACACTCAATTTCCCCCCAAATTCTACGAGATATCGGGTACACTTTGAGCACCAGAGGAAGAAGAAATTTTCTTCCCGTGACTATTTCCACACTTGATGATTAGGAAAGAAAATAATTGGTACATGGACTAATCCGCACAATGCTTGTCTGACTGAAATGTATTAGAAGAAATTCTTTTAACAAATTATTTTCTCAAAATAAGTTGATGGAGGCCAAAATCACCATTGTCGTCTTTTCCTCTGCAATGGACTTTTGCAACAACATAAACTGTTATTAGATACAATTGTAAGTAGTTCTCTAATGTCGATGAGTGTTGAAGATTCTATAGTAATCATAGAAAGAATGACATTTAATGACCATCAAAATGAATACAACATAGACCAATGTTCATAAGTAATCTAGAATTAGAGTTGGGCATCACTACAATCTTGGACCAAAACAAGTTATTGACCTAAATTATGGAAGAATCATAAAAATAATTATCTATGCTTACATAAAAAATTTAAAAAAGCAAGAATCATCTAGTGAACACAAGCATATGTCATATTTTAAGCTTTGTACTAGGGATCATCCCACTGGTTACTACCTTCCTGGGATGAATAGTTAAACTATCCGAATACTCATCAATGGCTAGGATAATACCTAGGAAAGAATAACAACAATCAAAGAGAAAATAACCCTAATTTTTACCAAGGATGAAGTCAAGACGCCGATCCATAAAATAGATAACAATCGTACAAAAATACAATTAGAGTCAACATCTACTAGCTAGAACTTCAAAATTGAAGAACACCCTGAATCAATTTATGCAAATTACTATTGTCAATCAAAATAAAGTTGATGCCTCGATAGTAAATATAGAACTACACGTGGGATAGATATCCTAAAAATCATCTGATCAACAAGGAGGTACTTTCACCTCTAACACTTAAGCAAATCCTAAGGAGCATTGCAATTTCATCACAGTAAGAAGCGGGATAGTAATGGGAGATGATACCCCCGAAGTTATTGTTTAAATAAAAACACAAAAGGGAAAGTGAAGACAAAGAACTATAAAGTAAATGATAAAATCATCTAAGTTGAAGCCAACTACATCTCCATCATTCAAAGAACTTTACCATTAAAAGCAACAAATCTAGGTCAAGTCACTTTAACTAGTTACCATGGGAAGCTTTAATATTGGAAAAACACTTTGATCTATGACTGAGTATCAATCTTATTTAACTTTCAATAATCAAATTAATTAGTAATGTGGAACTAAAACAAACATTTATGGTGATCCAATTAGTCGATAAGCTCATCATATGTCCAATGGGGATAACTGAACATGTATTGGTCAGAATCGACAAATTTGTATTCCTAATGGACTTTGTTATATTGCATACAAAAGAGGATGATGAGGTTTGTTGAACTAAGAATGCACATGTATTATAATTTATATTGAAGAAAAATCCACAAGTGGTAAGTAAAATTATCGATCCAAATAGATTGTTTTAACTTCTACAAAACTAAGGTGATCATACTTGCAGTTAGCTAAACAAACGACATAAAGTGAAAGAAGGTACACATATCTTAATTTGATCGGATGTGTAATTATTGTGAAAATCGAATATACTAATTAGCATTTGAGAATTACAATGAGAGAAATGATTAAGTCATTATCCGAATACTTTTACCTTTTAATGTGAATAATTCTTGTCTAAACCTATAATGATTCCTCTTATACCACAACTATTTTACAAAATAGTTGTGCACGATATCTCGTCACACAGCCAGAATTATTTAATTATTATTCCCTAATGTCTTAAGTGAAGTCGCAACCTACAAAGTTTCGATGGAACATAAAATACCTATGCCACGAATGCAGACACCCTACTTCTAATGATTATAAAAAACCTCCTGATAATATTTAGCTTCAATAGCACTATCCACAGTTAGTTCTCTAACACTATCTAGATATCACTTATCCCAAATTCTTAAACAAGAAAAAACCATTAATCATAAACTATTATTGGATAACTATAAGAAGTAGATTAATTAATATAGAAGATCTAAATAGATTACGTGGTTCACATTGATATGGGAAAATTCATCTATGGGAATTGGGAACTTAATCTAAGAGAAATATCACTCAATCTTATGGAATTCATGAGAAATTAAATTTAAAGAAAGCAATTACGTTTTACAAACTATGAAGGATAAAATCCTTATGATTATAATACTTCTCCCCTTCTCCAATGCTTCAGAACATGCCTCTTGTCTCATAAAATTCTGAACCCTAACAACTAATGTTGGTGACAATTTATAGGAAAAATTATATTTTCTCAAAATCACATCGCTCTTCCCTAATGGTGCACCACAATTTCTTGATGTTGGTGACATGTTAGATTTGTGATAGTAAAAACGCACCATACCGTACAGGCATTGTATAACATCAAATTTAAGCTTCAAGAAATAAATCCATATATACTTAATATGTGCATCAACAAAAGCAATGTAATATCTATAGACACAATTATAAAAAAGGCGTAGGTCCCCATAAGTCAATATGGACTAAGTCAAAAGGGGTTTTATAGGCAGATGAGACATGCAATTTATGAGCTTTACCTAAACAACAATATCCATAAATTTGAGGTACTTTTTATTAAAAACTTTGAAATTATACAAGTCAAGTACAAATTTGACAGTATTAAAATTGACATGTCTTAACATATAATGCCACAAAGAAATATCATCATAAGATATACAATTCGTCAGGGTAGAGGAGTAATAATTAGGATTACTAGTATGGATATGGGAAACTAATCCATAAACGTTAGAGGATTCCAATTGAATATGAGGAAAGCAATAAAGAACTTTAGCATCCAGGAATATTTTAAGCACAACCTGCCTAGAAACTTGGGATTTGACAAAGCTTATGTTAGCATGAAATTCAAATGTCAAATTATTATCTTTGGCAAATTGTGAGACAGACATCAGGTTCCTAGTGATGGAAAGAATTTTCTGGAGCATTATCTTATAGTTAGAAAACCATTTTGAAGCAAATTGAGATGAATAAACAAATTTAATGGTGAGATCCAGACCATTACCAATGCATGAGATTCAACTTATCTTTTTCTAAATATGGAACAAAATTATGCAGAACATAGTTAAGAAAGGTTATTTGATAGGATGCACCTGAATCAACAAACTATGCATGAGATTCCAACTTACATGGCAATAAGAACTTCTCATTACAAAGAAGTTAGTTCTTTGTGGCAATAATTGTAGCTGGTTGAGTTACCTTCGTAGAATTTTCTCTGACTGAGTCAACCTGAGCTTGGGATCTTGCATTTCTTTGTGTAATATCAATAATAGTAGAAGGCACAAAATATTCATCACACATATGCCAACAATCAAGAACTCTATGTCCAAACTTGCCACATAGTTGATAAGTAGGTCTTGATCCCAAAGATCCATCCTTGGAACAAACTGGACTATGATCTCAATGATTGCTCACATATCCAAAAAAGAGAGTACCATTGTGATTAACTAATGATTCTAGATGCACAATATTTAGAAAAACGTTGGGGACATGAGTTATTGTCTGAACTTATGATGTTGAGCTTTTTGAACATACATAAACGCCTCAACATCATACATGGAGGGAGGTCCACAATGACCATAAACCCGCATAATGAATGAACCGTATTCCTCAGGGAGTCCATCAAGAACAACATTAATTTGATCTTTCTCAACGACTTTGTTACCTACTGAAAGAAACGAATCATCGATAGCTTTGATGGGAAGAACAAATTCAGAGGTTGAACGACTCACTTTCTTGGATGATTTGAGTTTGGTGCGTGTTGACGAATGCACTCTTTCGTTACTGTACGATTTTTTTGTATATTTTGTCCCACATTTCATACAAGTGCTTACTGGTAATAACCCTAGACAACACTAATTCAAATATTTGTTGAAATAATCCAAATAAATATGGCTTGATCTTAAGCAATTTCGGTTTCATAATTCTAAGAAATTGCAATTTTAATTTGACCTGTCTTAGTTTTAAACATCAAGGGGAGTTCCATATTGACAAGTAGTTGTTGTTTTGCAGCTTGATAGAAAAATTTGGATCGAAAGAATGAGAAGGTATCAAATTTATGAAAGGAAAATTAGTAACTTGTGGTGACAAACGATTCTTTGAGATAAGGGGTGGTGGTTCGTCAACATCCACCATTGATGAAGCAAATGAGCGACCAGGGAAGAAGAAGAAGAAAAATTATGTTGCGAAAACAAAAGAATCGCATGTTGATACAATGTCTGAAGGATAGAATGGAAATAATAAAAGGATTTTAAAATATTTGTTTTTAGAATTTAATTGAAATACACTGACAATTAATTTTTTTTTTAGAGTCGGTTAATCACAGACGTTGGATGTTGGGAGAAGTTTGACTTTTGTTTTAACCACCTATAAAGTAATGCAAATGAATGATAATTGTGAATTAACAATGTACAACTCTGTACACTGCCAATACGTACTAATTAATCTTTTATTTTTATTCATAATACAAATTCTCTTTAACTTGAAAAACTCAAAATTTTATATTAGAGAAGACTTTTGAAGAGTTATAAATAGGCATGACAACGAGCGAAACGGAGGCGAGTTTAAGCAAACCCAGACCCACCACCGTATTCCAAACCCGTCCGCTCTCAAATTCAAAATTCTTCAAATATATTTTATGTTAGTATAATATTTTGAATATTAAAAATATAATAATCATAATAATTCATTTATCATTATATATACAAACAATTTCAAAAAATATTTAAAAATTTTGTATTTTTTATTTTTAAAATATAGAAAGAGGTAGGAGGAGTACTGTTTTAAAACATGTCTCCATGTGTTTTTGAAATAGACTGGGGACCTTGTCTCCTTGTCTTTAGACTCTCAGTTCATGTCCTTCTCCATCTCTCTCTCTCTTTCCTCTCACTGTAACTGACAGATTCATTCTAATTCTATTTTATTCCAACCGCGCAGTCATTTTCTCTCTTCGGACAAAGCAAAGCCATTTCAATCTTCCATTCCATTGGTTCTTTTTCCCCACTGTACATACCTTCCTATTCTGCCGGCTATGGTCGGCTATTCGCATTCACATTCCACTCTCTCTTCTTTCTATATCTTTTCCATACTCACAACCTTTTCAACATCAACAAAAGTCCATTAACATGGGCTGTGTTCAAGCCAAACCATCACAAGAATCTGATGAAGGTAATTACAGTGGACTAAACAGATTCAAAATGGAAAATGGGTATGTTCCAAGTTCTGATTTTGTTGCTCACAGAAGATCCACTGGTCAGAGTCAAAAACATGTTCTTGACCAGACTAACAACTATGATCATCATCGTGTTTATGAGAAAGAGAAACAACCCAGAAAACATAAAGTAGTTGTTGATTCTAGTAGTGTTGCTGGAAAAGGAAAGAGAAATGGTGAATTGAAAGATAGTAAGAAGCAGTTGAACAAGTGTTTTGATGATGAGATGGTTGATGGATGGCCTAAATGGTTAGTTGATAATGTTCCTTCTCATGGGTTGGATGGTTTGGTTCCAAAGAGTGCTGAATCTTACAAAATGATTGATAAGGTTTGTTTCTCTTTCTTCATATCTCAATTCTGTATTAAGTTTCTTTCTTTTAGTATAAAATGGATTGAGCAAAGGATTCATGATGAAGGGTTGCAAAAAATTTAGTACAAAAAGTTTGGTTTTTTATTGAATTTAGCATATAATTCTATATTTCCTGTACTGCCAAGCCTTGTTAGAAACCAAGCTATAAGGTTGGCCTGTCGGTGAAGGTTTGAGTTCTGAGAGTGTTGGGTCAGTCCATACTGAACTTTGCTCTGACTTTAAATAGGATTCTCGTAAGTTTAAGGTGGAATTGGTCTCATTGGATTAGTAGGTGGCAAGCTATAGTTGACTTGGCCTATGTTATTTACATTTTGCAGGTAGGACAAGGAACCTACAGCAATGTTTATAAAGCTCTAGATCGAGACACGGGTGATATCGTGGCATTAAAAAAGGTCCGGTTCAATACGTCGGAGCCTGAAAGCATTAAGTTTATGGCAAGAGAAATTGCGATATTACAGAGATTGGATCATCCGAATATAGTGAAACTTAAAGGGTTAGCCACTTCAAGAATGCAGTACAGTATATATCTAGTTTTTGATTTCATGCCCACAGATTTATCAAGAATTATTTCTCGACCCGATGAAAGACTAACCGAACCACAGGTTAGACAATTTAATTTTCCGTCTTGAACATTTTATAGCATTTTGATTCCTTTATTCTCGATTAATAATCTTAAAAAGTTAATGTAGGTCAAGTGCTATATGCATCAATTGCTTTCAGGTCTTCAGCATTGTCATGATAGAGGAATTTTGCATCGAGATATAAAGGGGTCGAATCTTTTGATAGATAAAACGGGGATGCTTCAGATTGCAGATTTTGGACTTGCTAATTATTATAGTACAAATCAAGACCAACCTCTCACAAACCGGGTTGTGACACTATGGTACCGAGCTCCAGAGTTGTTGTTAGGCTCCACAGATTATGGAGTTGGCATTGATCTATGGAGTGCTGGTTGTCTCCTTGCAGAAATGTTTAGAGGAGTTCCAATCATGCCTGGAAGAACTGAGGTAATTAATAATTATGTAAAGCTATCTTAAAATCTAGCTCGATAGGTGACAAATTTGCGAGATGTTTTCTACGTATATCTGCTAATCACGAACTTTCGTTGCTTCTAGGTTGAGCAACTTCATAGAATTTTCAGGCTATGTGGCACACCATCACAAGAGTATTGGAAAAAGTTGAAACTTTCTACAACTTTTATACCTCCAAAGTCTTATAGACCAAGTCTGGTAGAATCTTTCAAGGATCTCCCCCCATCTTCTTTAGGTCTCTTATGTACACTTCTTGCTTTAGATCCCGCATTTCGTGGCAGTGCATCTAAAGCTCTTAAAAACCCGGTAAGTAAAGACAACAATCGTTTCTCCTTACTTCAGCGTGGTTCAAATATATGTATTTATCTTTATGCACAAGCTTGTGATTCCTAATGAATTTCTAGAAAACAATTACATGCTTAAGTTATTCCGATTTTTCGTGCAGTTTTTCTTTACAAGCCCATTGGCTTGTGATCTATCTGGTTTACCTGCAATCTACAAAGGAGATGATGAGCATATTCTAGCCAAAGAACAGATCAAGTAAGTTAACCTTTAGCTATAAAGGTTTTGTACTAGACGAGATCTCTTATTGTTTTGCGATTATTTACAGGTACATGAACTCTAAAATCAGGCGTTCTCGTACATATATGGAGCGTCGCAAGAATTTAGCATCTAATAAGCCAATCGAACATACCGTATCCTCTAAAGAGGTGAGTATTAAACCTGCTTTAGAACATCGTGCGACTAATGAAAATAATTTTTTTATTTATTTCGCAAACGATGCTATAAGAGTATGGTTATTATTTCAGGTATTGAGTAATAATGCTGAGGCTGAAACTTATGCTCCAAGTGAAGAACCAGGTAGTGCAACAAGTAGTACTTCATCAAGTGTAAACCAAGCTGGAATTGGGGACCATTCACCTCTCTTTCTCTCTCCATTTATGGCTTCTGATCAAAAGAAGCCCCACAAAATCCACAGTCATGCTAATATTGGTGAAAAAAACACCAAGAACCTTCCTCCATTATCCAAGTCAAAACCAAATGCAACCAAGAGAGATGATAGCAGATACAGATCAGACCAGATTTTCAGGTCCACTTCCACCAGAGAATTTAGAAAGTTAAAACCAGATCAACATTTACTCTTTGATTAGAAAATCCAAGAAATTTTGTATACCGAAAAAATTGATTATTTTATTATTTCATTTGATTTGATGTATTTTGAAAGTTCATCTACATATTCTATATTAACAATTGATTATTTTCTGGTTTGGTGCGAATAATCAAAGTATTTATTTACTAATACATGTCATTGTTAAGGCTAGCATATTTTAATTGTTCACGTCATACATTATTATGTGAAGTTAGTTGAGTTGTCACTTTCTATGATAGCCTTTTGTCAAATTCTCTAATTCCTACTTGTTTGTTTTATTCTTTTGGATTTTCTAAGCTTCATAATCAGTTGATAGAGTCCTGCCATAATTTTTTTGGATTAAGGTATGCAGAACAAAGAGATAATGATGAATAAGAAACTATTAAGTGATGTTGTGATATTCACCAGCCTTGGTACAATCTGTTAAACAATGAAACTCAAATGGTTAAGTCCAAGTACAAAATTCCAAACTGTATCATGTATCAGTGACAGGTTCACATTCGTTAGCTATGTAGCACTGACACCAGAAACACGGCATTAACAGTAATAATTAAAAAATATATATAAATTAAACATAATCACAAGTGTCGGTGTCGGTTTCAGACACCAACGCAGACACACTTTTTTCAGAGATATGGGTGCTACAGAATTTGTAAGTATCTCTGTTTGGACAAACAATTTAGTAAAACACTTATAGTATAAAATTTTTCTAAAGATATCGGTGCTATAGAATTTGTTAGTATCTTTGTTTGGACAAACAATTTAGTAAAACGCTTATCTTATCGTACAAGTGTTTATGTATAAGTTATTTCTATAGCAAAAAGGTAAAATAAAGTCAAATTGTTTTCATAAAAATTATAAGCTATTTTCATAAACTATTATGAAGAGTTCAAGAAAATAAGCTGAAAACATTCTAGTTTGCACACTTTTGATGACAGTTTGATTACATAACATATATTTCAAACATAGCATGTCCCCTAATTCATTTTTCATGCAAAACATCTTATCTTACAAACACATCTCAGAAATATTTTTCCTCTAGTTTGCTTCAATTTCTTACCTTGAAAGCTAAGATTACTGAACATGTGATTCAATCTAATGGATGGTAGTAACAATTCACACACCGTAGCGAACATCGCTGAGCTTGTTCTTGATCCACTTGAAACTGTTTCTTACACTACTCTTAAGCTTTCCCTCCACTGCCAATACATTATAGGACTTGATCCTCTTCTTTCTCTTAATCTCTGAATCATTTGATGCAGAAAAACTACTTCCCTTATCACTTGGTCCATTGAAGTTATATGAGCTGGACCTTTCTCTGAATCCAAATTCAGTATAAGAACAAGAGTATTCAGGAAATGACTTGCTTTTCTCCATGAACAAACCTTCTCTTTGTTCTCTCTTTCTCTCTCTATCTTTCACTGCATGAAACAAGAATTGTTTGTATTACATGAATAGACAATGAGAGAAGCTAGTGTTGAGAATTTAATAAGGGAAGATTTAAGTCATGATCAAGTGTGGTGGCACCCCATGTGTGATGTTGGACACATAGCTGCCTCTTAATGAATTTTTTAGAATCATGAGTGTGGGAAGTGGGACATAGTTTTAGAGGTTTTGGTTGGAGATGCCACTATCTATTAGTGATGATACAATGTGAATTCTCATGGGAATGGATTGGGACCTACCCTTTTTAGTGGGGGACAAAGTTGGCTACTTTATTTTGTTTTTGACACTCAAGAGATAAGCCACTAATCTTTGCTATACTAAATTGTCCTTACATGATGACAAAAGGCTCAACACGAAGGTGTACGAAATAGGTAGACCTTTGTTCTCTAAGAAATAGACAGTTCCATCCTTTAATTCATTAATCACCGTCTGATTCAATGAATCAGACAGCTGTCAATATAGCACTCTGCATCACTCATGAACGATTTCAACCGTTCTTGATATATAAGGATAAAGCGCGTCATTTCATATAAAAAATTCATTCTCACTCACATGTTACTTCTCATTTTTCTTACTCATTTGGATATGCTAGAGTGCTAATCTTGCAGATCCTCTTCCTCGTTTTGTCATATCGAAATTATCGACCCATCCCAATGAGACATAACTCTACCACCTCATATTTCATTTCTAATTTCTAACCGAATAAAATATTTTAAAAACTAGACCGAATCGAACGAATCACACTATTGTTATGCTAGAGACCCGACCCTTTTATATGATTTGCTGGCTATGATTCATTGACATTTATTTATGTTGTTTGGTCATGAGGGAACTTCTAGTGTCCCAACCATTTAGCTATATGAAATGAAAATTGGAGAGTCATCTTCCACCTAATGTCAAAATCAGTGGCTTAGTGCTATGTGGGCCTTAGACTCTCATGCATGTCACACATTAAAAAGAATACCTTGATTTTTGATTTTGCTTTGAGACAAATTATGTAATGCAATTATGATCTGCCTAACTTTGATTTATCACAGTCATGTCTGTATTATTAGTACTGCAAATGGGACAAAACAACTTGTGTTACACGTTGTGTGACCAATTTTCCTATGAATAAAAATCTTAAAATCCATAATATATTTTTTCAATTATATTGCATAATTGAGGGTGTCATCAAGTTGTGCTGTCACCTATCTAAATGATCAGATCTTAAGTTTCATCAATGAAAATACAAAGAGAAGATAGAGTCTGAATTGGACATTGTTTCGATATGTAGTGATTACAAAAACTAGAAAACGAAAATTTGAGTTTTGGGTGCATGTATGTAGACCCCATGTTTGGTTGTATGAGATCCATGGATCAATTTTGAGCCTCCCAAACATCAATACTATGAAGATAGAGAAACCACTTTCTGCGGTGCCCATGAATATTCTTTCTTTTATTCTTTTTTACTATTTCTTATTCTAAAATCTATATGCTCTACTTTTAATATATTGGACACAAAACTTAAAACTTTATTCATAAACAATTCATAAAAAAATTTATAGTTGTTGTACCAAATTTTTTCTAGTTAAAAAAAAGTAGAGTTTAATATCAAAATATTATTAATACTTCTCGAAATATTAACACATTTTAAAAATGAGTTCAATTGAAATGAATTGTCGGTATACATTTTTTTAATACGTTGTTAATAAATTATAACCGTTAAATTTTAATTGATATTTAATTTTTTTAAATCACATAAAAAATTTTATTTATAAATGATTATGATATATTGACCGTGTAAAATATTTTATTTTGATAATGTTTAATGATTATTTGAAAAAAAAAACTCATATGTAAATTTTGTCAGAAGACAAATAGATGAGATAGTTGATGATTTTGTAAGAATATTTACATCATTTGCTAGTTTTTATTTTTATTGAACTCTAGACCAAATGATCACATAATTCAAACATATAACATCTGTGTGACACCATATTAATACTACTATTATATTTATCATTAATATTATTTGAAATTACTCAACAAATACATGTGCCACTTGCCACATCCTTCCATGTGAGTACATTCGTCTCTGTCCATTTGAACTCCAATTCATTGAAGAAGGCATGAAGAAGAAAAATATTGAATAACTATGTATTGATGCTCTTGTAATAATACTGGAGATTAATATTTTTATATTATTTTTCTCTATTATGCTATTAATTTTTTATTTAAAAATATTTAGCAAAAATATCACACATACTAATTGTTAAAAATTTTAATCTGCAATCTCACGTGTCATATCAAATATTCTATTGTTGTTTTTAAATATAGAAAATTACAAATTTGTTCTTATTTAACATGAGGAAGGAAGAAATGAAATCGATTCATTATGATAATAAGCCATAAGTTAAAAATCATAACTTGTCTAAATCGGCCTCGGCTCCAAACTCAATTCATTGAAGGAATTTTCAAATAGTCATTCGACCTAGAACTTGAACAGATGGATGTGAAAACTACCTTTTTGTATGGAGATTTAGATGAAACAATCCTAATGAAGCAACCTGAAGGGTATGCTGAAAAGGGAAAATAAGATTATGTGCGCAAACTGAATATATATATTTATATGGACGGAAACAATATCCTCAATAGTGGAATAAGAGATTCGATAAGTTCATCGCACACATAGGTTCCATTAGAAGTCAGTTCGACCACTCTGTTTACTTCAGATTTTGACTTGGAAATTCATTTTTTATTTTGTTTCTTTATGTGGATGATATTCTCATAGGAAGCAACAATGTTAAAGATGTGATGAGGGTGAAGGCTGGACTCAATAAGGAGTTCGACATGAAGGATTTGGGGGTTACATCTAGGATTATTGGGATTGACATCCGAAGAGATAGAAAGTAGTCGAGATTATGCTTCTCTCAAGAGACATACATGAAAAAGATTCTCGACAAATTTGGTATGTCGAATTCAAAGCCTGTTGTGACACCAACAAATCCTCAAGAGACATACATAACAAATCCTGGAAAGGCTCATTGGCAAGCATTGAAGTAGATTCTAAGGTACATAAATGAGTCTCTGAACAAAGTTCTAATTTATGGTGGAGCCTGTGGTGAAGATACTAAAATAGTAATCAAAGGGTATGTGGACTTTGATTATGCAAGTTGTATGCATTCCAAGAAATCTATTTCTGGATATGTGTTCACTATGTTTGGCACATCAATCAGTTGGAAAACAACACTTCAGAAGGTTGTTGCCTTATCAACTACTGAAGCGGAATATATCACCCTCACTAAAGCTGTGAAAGAAGCATTGTGGCTTGAAGGTTTTGCTAAAGAGCGGAAACTTCAAGGTTGAGTTATCACTGTTAAATGTGATAGTCAAAGTGCAATACACATGTCAGAGAATTCAACCTATCATGAGCGAACCAATCACATCGATGTGAGACTGCATTTCGTCAGAGGAGTAATCGAGCGTGGAGAAATTCATGTGCTGAAAGTTTCGAGAGATCACAATGCTGCTGATATGATCACCAAAACCTTGTCAAATTGCAGATTTTTCCACTGTATGCAGCTGATAAAGCTACAGGAAGAAAGCTAATTTGTTCTCTTAATGTTATATAGAATTTGTTCCAATGTAAAGGTTTATGACAATTACAAAGTTTAAAATGACAAAACTTTTAATTGTTAAGGTTGATTTTAAAAAATAAATAAATAATATTTACAGGAGAAAAAGCAGAAGTGGTCAGAAACAAAAATGCTATTAACTTTTAAAATTATTATATAATAGCCATAATGAGATTTAGACATGATTACTATTCAAGTTATTGTCATTAGTGAGTGAGTGATAACTATGTATTACTCAGATTATTTACTACTAGTCTTTGTTATAAAAAATTGCAAAATAAAAGGAAAATTTTGACATAAAATAAATTATTTAATTTGTGTGTATATCTAATATGTGTAAGTCTATAAAAAAAAATTTTTTTTTGGCCACCTCCCTACCTTCTAGTCCACCTCTGGTGAAAAACCCAAACTACCCCTGACTTCGGAAATGCATTTCCGAAATGTAAGAAAAAGGTGTTTTCGGAGATGCATCTCCGAAAGCGCCTTTGTTTTTTGAAAAATTTAACTTATTTCGGAAGTTCATTTCCGAAAACAGCATTTTGGAAGTTCATTTCCGAAATACTGTGCGTTTTGTAGATTAAGCAAAACAGCCCCCTCCCCCAAATCATTTACCCTAATCTTCTTCAAACTCAACCCCAAAGAGATTTTTGTGCAAACCAGTTCCAAGCTACCTCAAAGGCTCCATCTACTTGCTCTATTACATTCTAAAGTCCTCCAATCTATTCAATAGGTAAGCATTTTGATTTTAAGATCTATGATTAAAATGTATATTAGGGTGTTTACAAATAGCAAAAAATGTATTAGGTTAGGTTTATAGTGATATTTAGGATGTTTAGAATGTGTATACATAGGTTTGAATTTTGATTTTGGGGTCTGCCATTGAAGGTTGCAGAAAAGCTCTACGCAGGGGTGTTTCGGAAGTTCATTTCCGAAAACACCTTCATCCCAGTTTCGGAAATGAACTTCCGAACTGTATCAGAAGTGCATTTTTTTTTTGTTTTTTCATTTGTCTCGCATATTAATCGATTTCGATTGTTTACAGGAACATGTCAGGCAACCAGCCAGCACGCATCAGACAGGGCAGGGAGTCCCAGACTGCGTCGGCTAGACGCGAGCGGGCGGCGGCGCAGCTGGCGTCGACCCAGGGACGGAGCCGGGGACGCCGTGTGCGCGTTCCACAGGACTTGGTGGAGAGTTCATCTGCTTCAGGCTCTAGGAGTAGGCTGGCTCGGGTATCTTCTTCCCGCCAGCGAGAGGAGGAGGATGAGGATGAGGAGGAGGTGATACCGAATGTTGACCCTCCAGTCGGGGAGGAGGAGGAGCAGGAGGAGCAGGAGGTGGATAGCTATCCGGGAGGGCCTTTTGACACTTCCCTGCTGATTCACTACCAGGATCACGTCGCTCGGCGGATCTGGGAGGGAGAGGTATTTTTTTTAACTTAGCCGTTTATTTGTCACCATTTTTTATAATTTTACCGTTTATTTCTCGCTTATTTGTTTTTTTTTTAACAGGAGAGAGAGCCATTGAAAATGGTGAACCATTCCAGAAAGATTTTCGGTCTGTTTAAACCAGCAGCTCAGTGGTTTAACGACCATGTGCGAGGTTCAGGGCTTAGCGGGCTCTGCATGACCGGGTACACCACCATCAGCACCGGCATGCATGGGGCATTTGTGGAGCGCTGGCACAAGGAGACGTCTTCTTTCCACTTGCCGGTGGGGGAGTTGACGATCACCTTGCATGACGTCCAGTGTCTTCTCCACCTGCCCATCAGGGGGTGGCTGTTGGACCACTCCAGGATCCAGAGGGTCGAGGCCATTGAGTGGATGATGCACTATTTGGGCATGCCGCATGAGGTTGCTCACCTGGAGTGCGTCTCGACTTCTGGGTGTCATGTCCGGTTCAACACACTGAGCCTCTATTTTGAGTTCCACCTGGACGCGGCGGCCGAGGCCGAGCAGGAGGGTAACGACCTATTCAGGGAGTACCACCGCAGCTGCGCTCTCCGGTGCTGGTACATGCATGTGGTAGGCGCTGCATGCTTTGTGGACAAGAGTGCCAGGTACGTCGACGTGGCCTACCTCCGCTATTTCATGGACCTGGATACCGTTCACCAGTGGAACTGGGGGTCAGCTACTCTGGCATATCTCTACCAGAAGCTGAATGAGGCCTCCAACTGGAGGACGAGGCAGTTGGTCGGATCCTGCACACTGCTTACGGTACGTTTTAGTTTAATACATTATCGTATTTATTTATTTATATATGTTTCGTATTTAATTTTAATACATTATCTTGTTTCTGTTTCAGAGCTGGATCATCTCCTACTTCTCCCGCATCCACGGCTACCACCTCGATCCTGCGTACGTGGACGCCTTGCCCAGAGCCGCCAGATACGATCTCCAGAGGGGGAACGATGCGGTGGGACCATACCGTGGATACCTGGACCGCACTCTGCACGACGACGTCACCTGGAGGCCGTTCATCGACTACGCTCAGATTGTCCCCTTTGACGGCATTGCACTTTATTCTGGCTGGTTGGCTTGCGGGACCGGCATCATGGTTCGATATCTCCCTGAGCGGTGCATGCGTCGGTTCGGATTCGTGCAGCGGATACCCAGGTCACCCTTTGAGGCTGCTCCCGACACTATGACCCGAGTGCAGCTCACTGCCATATGGGAGCATTGGGAGGATCATGTAGTACCGCTGGAGTACTGTCTCACTCGGGTCACCCAGGATTGGCACAGTGAGGAGGGATACATCACATGGTTCTACCGGGTGTCACATCCTCTTCTGAGACCCGACATTCCCGGCGCTCCTAGGCCAGCACACGAGGAGATCCTGGAGAACCAGCAGGCCGAGGATGATCACGCCATTGATCTCATGCCGATCTGCCAGCGGATATCGATGATTGGGCAGGACGCGTTGGATCGAGGTATCGTGGAGCGGGGCGGTCTAGAGGCAGTCGCCGTGATGGAGATGATCGTCACTGATGCGGGCCGTGCGGCGACATACACGCGGCAGAGGAGGTCTCAGGGCGAGAGGTTTTGGCACACCCAGTAGTGGTCGGGTTTATATATTTTTTGTTATCGGATTGTATCTTTAGCACACTATTTTTATTTTTTTCGGTTTGTATATATTATTTTCATCGGATTAGTATTTTTTTTTTGTTTATTTATCATATTAGTATTTTCAGTTTATCTATTGCTTATTTTATTTGGCGTTTACGTTTAATTAAAATGCGAGACTATTTTAGATAAAACATAAAAAAAAACACAGTTTCTGCATAATTCGGAAATGAACTTCCGAAACCCCCCAAAATCTGAACAAAGGTGTTTTCGGAAGTTCATCTCCGAAGACACCCCCCATGAGGTGTTTTCGGAAGTTCATCTCCGAAGACACCCCCCATGAGGTGTTTTCGGAGATGCACTTCCGAATTAAGGAAATTTTTTTTTAAAAAAAAGCGCTTCGGAAGTTCATTTCCGAAGCAGGGGTATTTTGGAATTTTCGCTGGGGGTGACCCCCATAGGGAGGTGGGTAAAGAAAAAATTAAAAAAAAAAAAAAAATAAACACGTTAGGATTTTCAGCTTTTAAAAAATGAATTTTTTCTTTGTATTTTTGAAAATATATTTTCTAATTTTTTTTTAAAGATATTACAAGTTTTTTTATATTCATTTTTTCTAAAATGAAACATTAATTTTGACATCCTATAACATAAACATACATTATTGAATACCAAAACTTAGTCAAAATCGCAATTTTTTTAAAAAGTTGTATTTTAAAAATGATTTTTATGAAAAATCTATTTGAAATAGCTTCAAAATTAAGTGATTTTTTGAAATTTTGATATCCAATTTTTTTGCATAAATAAATTAAATATCTAAAATCACAGTTTAAGAATAACTATTCAAACAAAATTTTCATTTAAAGTTTTTATAAAAAGTTTCTTTGTAAAATTGTTTTTTACAATATTATGTAACACTATAAAAATTATTTTAAAAAAAAATCAAAACAAACGGACCTATAAAATGAAAGACTCCATTACACTAATGAGGCAAGTGACAAAGCATGAGTTAGTGGGAGAATAAAACATGAGTAACATGTTTTTGAATTCTTAAACCCAAAGTAATGAGTGTTAAATTATTCTTGTTATGGCATTAATTTTGTAATTAAAAGTTAGTGGTTGTCATGTTTAGATGAAGATTAAGCTAAATCTCACTACTAAAAATGGATTATCTATTAATGTGGACCACACAATTGAATACAATGAGAACACTCTCTTTAAAATGAACGCCCTCATCCAATATTCAGTATGGCCAGAAACATCATAATTTTACAACAAACATTCCCAGCCACTTGAGCGCATGCCTCTGTCATTTTTTTAATGTTTTACTAGTACTAATTATACCCTCAAAATTTAAATAATGACTCGACATAGTGTAAAACAATTATGAATTCGTATTATATTTTTCTGCTCTTTATTATAAGAAAAAACTTTACTTTTTAAATTTATTTAGAAATTAATGTATTTAGTGTATTAAACTCGATTAGCCGAGTAGTTTTAGTCTTTTTATCACAATGCATGCAGATAAAGACTTCACGCGACACACTGCTGCTGTCCATATTGTGAGGAGTAAGATATCATTATCTACTGCAAACTACAATCATGTCTTGCAGTACTAGTGTACTTTTTTAATAGTGTTGTAATATTATGCCAATTTTTTCCTTTACACATTTCGAATTCTTACGACGATAACCATTTTTATTTCTAGAGTTTTTTTTACTCATATATCCAACTTTCATGGAGTACTATATTTAACTTTTGAAAGCTACTGGTTCAATTGGTAGTGAGAATGAATTGAACATGTACTTGAATTCTAGGGTATATGGTTCAATTCTCACGAAAGATAAAAACTCTATTAGAGATGGAATAAAGAAGATCGTGAGGTGGCAGTGCCGAGATTGTCTTGCGAGGAGTCCGGACGGACTGTTACAACTTTTACCTAATTATGTTTTAGAATTTTTGTTCTAAGTGGTCCGCTTATATGATGAATTATGAACGATGCTCTCATAATTATGTCGTGGCTTATCGATAATTTATAAATCACCTAGGATCAAATTATGTATCACCACTAAAGTAGTACATATTACTTATTAATATTAATTTATAGTAAGCTAACAAATGCATTTTATGTATTCGTTTATCTAGAGGTTATATCTGGCTATACAATTTATCTAAGGGATAAAGACAATGTAACCATTTGGACTTCAAAAACACCAATCAACATGTTCACTATTGTTGAAATGCACCATAGTGATATAGTTAAACTAAAATTTTGACATGCATCGAAAACTCCTTAATCCACCGAGGCACTTTAAAGCAAACACAAAAGTCAAGTGTCCCACCTATATTGATGACAATCGTCATTATGTGATTTTTACTAGAAAATTTCGGATGAAAGCATTGAAATAATGAGAAAAAGTCATGCCAAAGTGTGAATAATGGAGCAAAAACTATTAAGAGTGGAAAATATGAGACTTAGAAACATTATGAAGAAAAAGAGAAGAAAAAAAGCAGTTTTGGCCCCTGAAATTCCCGGCGCGCGATGCATACCATCGTGGTGTGATGCATATTTCATTATGGTGTGATGCAAACCATCATGGCGCGATGCTCCGCCACTCTGACATGCAAAAATTGCTATAGATAGGGTACTTTGTGTACTTTTTAAGGGTGTTTTGAATTTGATAGAGAAAGTGACAACTTGGAGTATCAACGTGACGATTTTGAGGGTTCCGAAAGCCATTGAAGACCTTTACCTTCCTTGATTTTCATGTTCTCTCCATCTTGTTAGGAATTTGTTTGTTGGCTGCATTTTGGTAAAGCAAGATGTTGGACAAGATATCGTAAACATGTTTCTAATTCTGGAAGATCAGTTATCAATGTTCCAGAAGATTTTTTTGTTACTTGTGGATCAAGCAATACATTGAAGATTGGATTCTCTGAAGATTTATTTCAAAGCTGAAGAGATATCAAAATATTTGATTTGCTTGATTGGTGTTAAAACCTTTTCCCTTGCATTTGAAGATTAGATTAGATTTGATATGATTTGCAGAAGGTTATAGCCATATTGAATATCCAAGGTCAATGGTTGTACTGGCTTATAAAAGGAAAAGACTAAACCCAAGAAGAACACGAAGAAAAATAAGGATTAATATTGTTGCAAGAGTCTTAGGGTTCGGGAGTCCTTTTTAGAGTATTGTTTTTGTGTATGTCACTCATGTATCTTATAATGCATAAAGTTTGACTGATTGTTCACTGTTCATTGTCAATCACTCATGAGCTTTTAAGCAAAGTGTGTATTGTGTGTAAGTGGAAGTATGTCTTCTATCAATTATTTTTGTTGTTAACAATCACATGGGTATGATTGAGGGAAGTGAAAATGGGATCTCATATTTAGGGGCATCCTAGGTAGAAGTTGTACAAGGTAGTGAGTAGGCAATAAGTTGTAAATTAGGGTTGTTTAGCTTTGAACTAATACTATCATAGTGGTTTCGTTCATGGCTTGGTAGCCCTCAGAGTAGGTGAGTTGCACCGAAATGGGTTAACAATTGATTGTGTCTTTTACCCTTTGCTATTTACTTCTGCATAAGTACTGATTTGGTAAAAGTTTTCTGTCAGCAGATGATGTCTTAACATCTGTCTTGAAATTATGTTTTGGTGTTGGGACATCTGTCTTGACATCTATTTGTAAGTGCCAGAATTTCAATTGGTATCAGAGCTGACACCCTGTTCTATTTTTGGGTGAACTCTAGGGAAGATATTTTTTGGTACTATGAGCACCCTTTTCTGTTTTTGTAAGTGCTACTAAGGTATTTTTCTTTGATTGTGTATGCAAGGTAACAGGAGACATGTATGATGGAGTTAATTTTCAACTTGTTTTGATAACACAAATTCAAGCTTTATCAAAGAAAATTGATGCACCAACACTAGTTCTAGTAAATGTTAATCCAGTCAGGGCATTACAATGTGATTTCTATGGTGAAGCTCACACAAATGGCTATTATGTATCATACGTTAGATAATTGTATTATGCGGGAAATTATCAAGAGTTAAATCCTCACTTCAACACCTATAATCTATGGTGGGATGATCACTCAAGTTTTAATTGGAGTAACAATGGATTTCAAAATTTTAATCAAGAATCTCCCCAAGATCCACCATAAAGCAATTCATCCCTTCTAGAAGAGACTTTGAACGAATTTATGAAGTTTACTCAAAGCAACTTGGAAGCAATAAAGAATCTTGAAAATCAAATCGGGCAGTTATATGAACAATTGGTAGCTCAATCAAATGGGGTTTTTCATGGAAATATAATGGATAATCCGATGAATGATAAAGTTGAGAAAGAATTTGAAGATGAATGGGAACTAGTTGATGAAGAAGGATGTGAAAAAGTACCAGTAGAAGAAAAGGGACAGTTGAATACTTGTATTCAATCTCCAGATACCTCAGCTAGTAAGGTTCGAGACAAATATTTACATTGTTCACTTTTATTTCTTATGGGAGTATTCGTACATTAGTTATTTTCAAGAATTTACATTATTTCTAATTTGAGTCTATTGGTCTGATAAATACACACTGAGACAGTTATTTGTGAAAACTCCGAGCCTTTCTATGTTTTATGATGATTATATCATTTGCTAACCAATCTGAAGCCTTAACCATTCTTTCGATAACATGGCCATTATTATATAGCCATTTGACTTGAAAGATTAATTCTTTTCGTACTCTTTGGAGTTAGGTACAAACAATTGTTTTACAAGTCTGATGCAAAATAATAAGTTTGAGATTCCTCTTCGAAATTAGCAATGAATAAGTTTGATGTTGGGGTACGAGAGAAACTGATCAAAAGAAAAGAATAAATGACAAGAAGTTTTCGGAAAAAAATTGTGAAAAAGAAAGAAGAATAGGGTTAGAAATATGCATTCTCTAGTTTCGAGTGAATAAGAAAAGAGTGATATGAAAAGAATTAGATAACATTAGAAAACTAAGTAACTAGCTCAAAAGATTTAAGCCTATATCCTAAATTAGACTACCCTGACAAAAGCCACGTTACAACCTTAAAAAGACCTCAAAAGTGTGTGTTTAAGCATGACTTTAATTGATTCGGTCATAAACTTTACAAACTCATTGTTAAATTCTTTTGTACATTGATTGTGTGATTACCCTATCAAAATGAGTGAATATTTGTGAGACAAGAGACAAGAGACAAGTTAAGTACTTGTATGTTCGGAAGAACTTTCCTGAATTGATTGGATTAAAGCAGGGAACATAAGTATTAATTAGAAAAATAAAGGGGACGTTCATTGGTAAGGGTAAGCATTTTAATAATGATGAAATTTTCAATGTGCAGACAAGTTACTTGAGGACAAGCAACAGAGTAAATTTGGAGTTGTGATGACAGTCGTTATTCCGTGATTTTTACTAGAAAATTTCGGATGAAAGCATTAAAATAATGAGCAAAAGTAATGTCAAAATGTGAAGAATGAAGCAAAAACTACTAAGAGTGGAAGATATTGGACTTAGAAAAATTCTGAAGAAAAAAGTAGTTTTGGCCCTGGAATTCACAAACATGCAATGCATACCATTGTGGCGCGATGCATGTCTGATCGGAAAAATAGCAAGTGTACTATTTTCACCGGTGTAGTTATAAGGGGTTTTACCCCAAGTATCGATCACGAGGATTGCGTAGGAAATATAAATTATTGTAACTAGTCAATTAAACAAAATAGCATATGGGTGTTTTTGTTATATTGAAATAACTGAATTAAAATAAATAAGCTGAAATTAAAATGGACCTTTTAATAACTTTTAGAGTAATGCCAAGGTAGGTGTATGATTTGCCTTATAACTCCTCTGAATCAAGATCTCTTTAACAAGTTCATATACTGCAATTATTTGTTCTTAAGGGTGTTTTCCTAAGTCCTTAGTGAAAACCTTTTGGTTTACAATCCTATTGCCTAAGTCCTTAGAAACAAAGGATTAAACCAAAGCTGTGATTAATCAAGAATATTCAAATAACCTTACGGTATCCCTAGTCCTAGGTGAGAACTATAAGATTTAATTGTCTAAAAACCTTAACAACCGTAGTCCTACAGATTGTTAACCGGAGATCAATCCTTGTTTTGCCGACAAAGAAAGCATAAAAAACATTAAACAATCAAATTGCATAATACGAACATAGGATTAACGAAATACGATATTCAGAGTCATTACAAATCAAATCAGGGACACCCCCTGGCATTGGGGGGTTTAGCCTCTCATAGTATTCAAGAAACACAAATTAAAGAGTTTAGACATTACAAAGATTAATGAAAACTCTGATCTTCAATGGTGTCCACCGTTGAATCTCTTCGTCTTCCAAACCCTTGATGAAGCTATCTTCTCTCCTTGTTGGAATTCTATCGTACGATCTCAAAAAGTGCCTTCTCCTTGTCTCTCAAATCACTTTTAACCTCTCTAGGTTTTCAGATCCCAGCCAGAATACCCAAATTGCCCCCGGGACTTAAAATTCGTAAAAACATAAAATTCAGAAATTCTGTCCGCACAGCTGACACGGCCGTGTCACTTGACACGGGCAGACCGTGTCAGCTTCTGGTCTTGGGAGGAAAGTTCTTCAGGAGGCCTGACACGGCCGTGTCAGGTGACACGGTCAGACCGTGTCCGCCTCTGCCTCTTTACTCATTTTTGTTCCTTGCTTCCTTTTTGCGCACCTCTTGGACATGCGATCTTTCATCAATCCGAAGCTAACCTGAAACCATTACCAAACGAGATCAAACGCACCTAATTGACAATGAAAATGGCACAAAAACAAATTGCAACCAAAAAAACTACAACTACATAAATTAAAGAAAACATTTGAAAACAGACACAAAGTGTTACCAAACATGACGATCGTGTGTCGAATACATGATGAAATTAAGTGTAAAATGGTGACCGATCACAATCCCAAACTTATCTCATTGCTTGTCCTCAAGCGATGCAAGCGAGCAAACAAAGGTCACCTTGAATTTCTTTTTTTACCACAACATAGCCGATATCATTCGCAACTTGAATCTCTTCCTTGAGTCAGCTTTTGGGGCTTATCGCGCCTTGTTGTCCATCACACTTCACATCAAGATGCATTTCACTTGCAAACTTGTCACACTTCTCACAAATTCTCTCGTGGTTAGAGTGTTTTTCGCTCAGATCATAATATGCGATATCAACCCTTGACTTTGCGAACATCCTACTAGCACTACACAAAAAGAATTCACACAATTGGAGGGCTTTTTGGGTTGTAATGGGGCTGAGGTGGAGGTCGGATAAACAAGGAGAGGGTACAAAATGGTTTTTTCTGCACTTATGTTATTTCTCTCGTTTTTGTGTTCATGTGTGTGTCGGGGTTTCTTCTCAGACTCTCTGTACTCACCGAAATTTCGAGTGTTAGAATCTGAGTCTTTCAATTCTTTTTGGGCAAGTTTGTCAGACTGTTTTTTTTTCTTTTTCTTTTTGTGCTTCATCCACTTCTCTTTTCTCTTTTGTTTATTTTTCTGCACACTTGCCCCTTTACTTTCATACATATATATACCACCCCAAACTTACAATTTTCACACGGTTTTGAGATATACAACGATAAGTGCTAAACGGAAATGGTAATCATGAAGGATGGAGAGAAAACAAAACAAACAAGGGGGAATGGTTCAACGGGGTAAACGAGGGTTATGACAAAAATAAACAAAACAACAATGGCGGAAAACAAGGATAGGAGGAAAAACAAACAAATGCCTCTTGTGTGATTTCACAATTGTATTGTGTTGGTAGGACAGACACAAAATTAGGGAGATAAAGACATACCTGATTTCACTCTTATGGTGATCTCTGTAAGTGTTTGGCCTTTTATAATCCTCACCAGGTAGGTTAAGTTTGCAGCTTCCACACACCCTTCATGTCATGTGACTTCTCTTTCCGGCTTGATTTCGTCACTTAACTGCTCAATTCCGTTCACCACGTTGCGTCCGACATTTTCGGCTACATCTACTTCCAAAGTGCCTTGAGAAATTAGCTTTTGGTTATGTCGTCCATCCATTCACCACTCATTAACTCATGCCTTCGACATCAATCTTCATCCTGTTACACTTTAGATACAACTAAAAAAAACTTCTGACGATAACAAATTAAAATGAAATACTAAAACAAGAAAACAATACTGATAAAATCCCTCCCCCACTTGCACTAAACATTGCCCCCAATGTTTTCGTACTCGCGAGAGAGGACTTATAGAGCATCCTATTACGGAGGAGGAGGGGGGAATGCAACATCAATTGTTGCATCATGCTGTGCATTTTAGTCATCATAACACCTTGACGAGTTTGTTCAGTTCCTTGACGGTGTAACTCCAGACCTTGGCGTGCTTGCTCACCTTGGAGATCGGCGAATTCGCCATGGATCCAATTCCATTCTTCACTCGTGAAAGAGGAAGATTGGCTACCACCTTGTGATGATTGACCCGTCTCTACCTGTATATGCTCCCTCTCGGCATTCGGCCGAAACTGAAAACTGCTCCTAAAAATTTCACGATAGAGCCAATTCTCCTCGCTAAGGGTGGACGTACGTGCAGGGTTTGGAAGAGTCATGACCACCGTTTTCTCAACTTTGTACTCGTAAGTGGTACCGTTCATCTGTATCACAAGTTGGTTAATCAAAGCAAGCATATCCAGTTTAGTCATACCTGTGACAGGCTCATGATGATACACCACCGGGTCATAGCTAAGAAATTTAGCTATTTGAGTAATGATACCTCCAACACAAATGTCACCAGAAACAGCTTTTCCCATTTTGCTTAAATGTGCAGCCACAAAAGCAGCCACATTAACCGGAGTGTCCGAGATCATAGAGGACATAAGAAAAAGCTGAATTTGGGAAATAACTCCCTGACTGTCACCCCTGCCAAACATCGAATAAGCCAAACATTTTTGCACATAACGAAAACATGGATTGTGAATCCGGGAGGCTTTCGCATCTTTAGCGACATATTCTGTTCCTGTGATCTTTCCCCAAAACCTTCCTGGTACAAAATCTCCAGGCAATTTACCTGGTCCACTAACAAGAAGAAAAAAAAATTCAAAATCTGGCTCGGTGACACGGTCGTGTCAGCCAACACGGTCAGACCGTGTCCGAGTCTAGAAAAATAGGTCCTCCCTCAAAAAAATTTTGAAAAGCTTGACACGGCCGTGTTCAGTGACACGGTCAGACCGTGTCCGAGTCTGGAAAAATTTTCTTTGAGCTTCAAAATTCATGAATTAGTGTGACACGGTCAGACCGTGTCAGGCACTGCTCTTAGCGAAAATTTTCCGTCTTGGATTTTTTGCTCTTTTCACTCCTTGATAGTTGTGTTTCAAAAACAACCTACAAAACAAAAATAATAAACAAAGAAAACTGTGAAGAACAAAAATAGTGGGTTGCCTCCCACTCAGCGCTTCGTTTAATGTCGCATGGCTCGACGGACGTCCACCTCATTAGGTGAGACGCACATGATCAATTGATCCAGCTTCCTGCCCAGCATAATATGGCTTCAACCTCTGTCCATTTACTTTGAATATGTCCCCATTGTCTTGGTTTTTAATTTCAATCGCACCATGTGGCGATACCTTGTGCACTACAAACGGCCCTGACCATCGTGACTTCAATTTTCCAGGAAACAACTTAAGCCTCGAATTAAACAACAACACTAGTTGTCCTTCCCAAAAGTCCTTCTTGATGATTCTTTGATCATGCCACTTCCTTGTTTGTTCTTTGTACATCTTTGCATTTTCATAAGCTTGATCTCGAAATTCCTCTAACTCATGTAGTTGAAGAATATGAGACTCACATGCTTTTACAATATCATAGTTAAGGAATTTAGAAGCCCAAAACGCCTTGTGCTCAAGCTCGAGTGGCAAATGGCAAACTTTACCATAAACCAACTGATAGGGTGACATGCCTATGGGCGTTTTGAATGCAGTCCTGTATGCCCATAATGCATCTTCAAGCTTCATAGCCCAATCTTTTCTTGAGGCGCTAACAGTCTTTTCGAGAATCTGCTTGATTTGCCTGTTCGATACCTCTACCTGACCACTAGTCTGAGGGTGATACGCTGTTGCAATCTTGTGCTTCACATTATACTTCTTCAGCAGATTCTCCATCAACTTATTTAAGAAATGAGTACCTTCATCGCTTATGAGTGTTCTAGGTACACCGAATCTTAAGAAAATGTTGTTCCTGAGGAAGTTCACTACCGCCTTAGCATCATTTGTAGGTAGAGCAACTGCTTCAACCCCTTAGAGACGTAGTCCACAGCTACAAGGATGTAGTTCTTCCCAAAGGATGGTGGAAAAGGTCCCATGAAATCAATACCCCACACATTAAACAATTCCACTTCAAGTATACCCTTCTGAGGCATTTGATTTCTTTTTGAAATATTCCCCGTTCTTTGACACCTGTCGCATTCTTTCACAATGCTTTGAGCGTCTTTGAATAATGTGGGCCAATATAAACCAGATTGTAAGACCTTTGCAGCCGTTCTATCACCACTGAAATGTCCTCCATATTCTGAGTCATGGCATGCTTTTAGCACATTCCGTTGTTCCTCCTCGGGTACACATCTTCTAATCAAGCCATCGAGTCCCTTCTTGTATAAGAAAGGATCATCCCACAAGTAGAACCTGCAATCATGTAAAAACTTTTTTCTTCGGTTATAGTCAAAATCATCAGGGATAATACCACCTACCAGATAGTTCGCATAGTCGGCGAACCAAGCCACACCAATAACAGCGAGGATATGTTCATCTGCGAACTCGTCCTTTATTGGTCGCGTATCTTTTGTCTCTTCAATAGGTGACATTCGAGACAAGTGATCGGCCACTGTGTTTTCAGACCCTTTCTTGTCACGAATTTCCACATCAAACTCTTGAAGGAGTAAGATCCATCTTAGCAGTCTTGGTTTAGAGTCCTGTTTAGCAAAAAGATACTTCAAGGCAGCATGGTCAGTATAAACAATGACTCTAGAACCCAACAGATATTGCCTGAATTTTTCAAAGGCATAAACAACCGCTAACAACTCCTTTTCGATAGTTGCATAGTTCATTTGTGCAGGGTTCAACACATGACTAGCGTAGTAAATAACATGTAATAATTTTTCTCTACGCTGTCCTAGAACCTCCCCTATTGCAATATCACTTGCATCACACATGATCTCAAAAGGTAGAGACCAATCTGGGGCTACAATAATTGGTGCTGACACTAATTTTTGTTTTATTGTGTTAAATGATATGGCACATTCTTTGTCGAAAATAAAAGTTTTGTCCTTAACTAAAAGTGTAGTTAAAGGTTTTGATATTTTTGAGAAGTCTCTTATGAACCTACGGTAAAAACCCGCATGCCCTAAGAAACTTCGGATACCTTTTTCATTCATGGGAGGAGGCAATTTTGCTATGACTTCTATCTTTGCTTGGTCAAGTTCTATTCCCTTATGAGAAATTTTGTGGTCCACAACTATACCTTCACGCACCATGAAGTGACACTTCTCCCAGTTGAGGATTAAGTTGGTCTGTTGGCATCTTTCTAAAACAAGAGCAAGGTTAGTTAAGCAATTATCAAAAGACTTACCAAAAACCGAGAAGTCACCCATGAATACTTCCATATGCTTCTCAAGCATATCGGCAAAAATAGATTGCATGCATCTTTGAAATGTGGTCGGGGCATTACATAACCCGAATGGCATTCTTCTGAAAGCAAAAATACCAAAAGGGCATGTAAACGCGGTCTTCTCTTGGTCTTCTGGTGCAACAGCTATCTGATTGTACCCCGAGTAGCCATCGAGGAAACAATAATAGTCATGACCCGCTAACCTTTATAACATCTGGTCGATGAAAGGCAACGGGAAGTGATCTTTTCTTGTTGCCAAATTTAATCTTCGGTAATCTATACAGACTCTCCATCCTGTAACTGTCCTCGTGGTAATCAACTCATTCTTTTCATTCTTAATCACGGTAGTTCCACCTTTCTTTGGCACCACATGAACTGGACTCACCCATGGACTGTCAGATATTGGATAGATCATCCCTGCATCCAAAAGTTTTACCCCCTCCTTTCTAACTACTTCCTTCATTGTTGGATTGAGTCGTCGTTGAGGTTGGACAACCAGTTTGTGATCGTCTTCCATTAGGATTTTGTGCATGCAAATTGTTGGACTTATTCCTTTCAAGTCTTCAATGGACCATCCTAAAGCACTCTTATGCTTTTTAAGAACTTTGACAAGCTTATCTTCTTGAAGGAATTCAAGGTGAGAACTTATGATAGCCGGACACTTACTCTCAGTGTCTAAAAAGACATATTTGAGGTTTTCCGGTAATTGTTTTAGTTCAGCCCCCTTCTTTGGTTCATCTTTACTTCCCTCTACTAACGGTTGCCTTAGCTCCTCCCATCGATTGTGGCGAGAATTTTTGACAAATGATGTTGTTTCCATCATGACTAAAACTTCACTATCTTTTTCATCAACTACCTCCTCTTCTCTAAAGATTGAGAAGCTCAAAACTCTCTCCAAAGGTAACTTTTGTGTTGTCAACGAATTTCCTTCATCACAAATTTGATCAATTACCTCAATGTGTTGACTTGTGGCAATGTCATCTTTGTATTTCATGGTGTTTCGCACATCAATCTTTAGTTCCTCATCATAGACTTTCAAAGTCATCGTGCCTTCTTCTATATCGATTAAGCATCTCCCTGTCTCTAAAAATGGTCTCCCTAAAATGATGGGTATCTCTTCATCTTCAGGAATTTCTAGAATGACAAAATCTACAGGGAATATGAACTTATCGATCTTTACTAGCACATCTTTACTACCCCATAAGGTCTTTTCACTGATTGGTCAGCAAATTGAAGCGTCATTCGTGTATCTTGTACGTTACCTATTCCCAATCTTTTGTAAATGGAGAATGGCATGAGACTTACCCTGGCTCCCAAGTCGATAAGAGCTTTCTTGAAAGACCTATCCCCAATGGTACATGGAATGGTTACTGAACCTCAATCTTTCTTTTTAACCGGTATCTTCATACCCTGCAAAATGGCACTACACCTTTCAGTTAGAATAATTGGATCATTGTCAACGGTCCGCTTCTTTGAAATTATGTCCTTCATGAATTTCGCATAAGTAGGCATTTTCTCAAGTGCCTCCAAGAAAGGAATGTTCAGCTCAAGTTTCTTGAACATCTCCAAGAACTTCTCAAAAAAAATTTCATGTTGTTCTTTCTTCTTATTTCTTGTGGGGAAAGGGAGTTTCACCGCCGGTTTAGGTGTAACTACTTTTTATTTTACCACCCTTTCATCACCCATGACCTCTTGACTTGCAACCTCATTTTCTTTAATCTCTACATCCACTTCAATCAACATATCTTCTTCATCATGATTCTTCTCAGGGGTGTCATTAGACTTCTTGCTTCTGGTTGTCACAGCGTTCACATGATTATTGTCTCTGGGATTAGTAACCGTAGCACTGGGTAAAGCACCCTGTGGTTGAGAGTTAGTCATTTGCTGTGCAATCTGACTCATTTGAATTTCCAGATTTTTGATTGATGCCCCTGTATTCCTCAAGCTGCTCCTAGTTTCTTCCTGAAATTGAGAGTTTTGAGCTGCCATTTCTTCAATAGCTATCTCCCATTCTGCCTTCTTCGGTGCCTGTTGTTGAAATTGTTGTGGTGCTTGAGATTGGAACTGTTGTGGGTGGTGTTGAAATTGTTGCTGGTATGGAAGTTGTTGTTGTGGAGGTCTATATTGTTGTGACTGAGCTGGAGATTGAAATTGGGTTGGTCCTTGCTTTTGAAAGTTTCCTTGTTGGTCCTTCCAAGCGAAATTAGGATGATTTTTCCAACCAGGATTATATGTATTGGCGTATGGATTATTTTGCCTCAACATATGAATCTGTTCCACCTGTTCTTGCGTTGCCACACAATGCATAGCAAAATGCGGTCCACTACATATTTCACATACAACTGAGGAGACTGGCTCAACTTGTGCTACTTTTTGTTCACCAATATTAATCTTCTTCAATCTTCTTTCTACTTCAGCCGCAATTTGTTCTTCCCTTTTAACCACCTGATCAGCAAGCTTCAAATCAATTTTTCCCTCTGGTTGACTCATTGCACGATCATATAACTCAATATGCTCATTAGAGGCAATTGCTTCTATGATCCTCTTGATACCAGTGGCTGTTGAAAAATTAGTTGAGCCACCGACAACAGTATCTATAAGCTATTTTGTCTTGACTCGTAGACCATTAACAAAAGTCTGCATTTGCTCGGTTGGGTCCATATTATGAGTAGGACACGCAACCAAACACCTCTTAAACCTTTTATAAGCATCTCCCAGCAATTCCCCTTCTTTCTGCTTGAAATTTACAATATCATATCTTTTCCGAATGAAGACTGAAGCAGGGAAGTACTCATTAAGAAAAGCAGTTTCCATCTGTTGCCGTGTTGTGATACTTCCAGCTGGAAGTGAGTAAAACCATTCTTCCGCATCTTCGGATAAAGTGAATGGGAATATCACAAGTCTCTTGGCTTCTTCAGAATGGCCTTCGGATAAAGTGAGGAATCTCTGTAAATGCTTATTCGCATCTTCATTAATTCTTCCAGCAAAGGGCTTGCTTTCTAACTGGCGGATAGTGGAAGGATGTAGTTGGAAATGTGCCACGTTAACCGGTTGATTTACTATGGTCATTCTTCCAAGCGGTGCATTAGCCCTTCCATAATCACCTAAAAGCCTCTCTGGAGGAGGTGGATCAGCTGTCATAGTTTCAGATTCAGATTTTGACTGTTCGGACGGAATAGATAGTACTTCTTCGTCTTCCGATTCTAAAACTATAGGTGATTCTTCTTTCGATGCCAGTCTTTTCCGCTTAACTTCTCGGAGTCGTGCTCGCAATATTTCTGGTTCTGCGTCAAAAAGAAGTTCAGCTGAGGCCTTACCTCGCATACAAGATTAGACAATGATTAGTTGGGAGTAAAAAAAAAATATAAAAATAAACAAAATACAAATTTCAGAAGAAATAAAATTTTAATTGCAGAGCAATAAAATTTTAATTGACTAATTAATGACTTATATTTTGGCAATCCCCGGCAACGGCGCCAAAAACTTGATCGGAAAAATAGCAAGTGTACTATTTTCACCGGTGTAGTTATAAGGGGTTTTACCCCAAGTATCGATCACGAGGATTGCGTAGGAAATGTAAATTATTGTAACTAGTCAATTAAACAAAATAGCATATGGGTGTTTTTGTTATATGGAAATAACTGAATTAAAATAAATAAGCTGAAATTAAAATGGACCTTTTAATAACTTTTAGAATAATGCCAAGGTAGGTGTATGATTTTCCTTATAACTCCTCTGAATCAAGATCTCTTTAACAAGTTCATATACTGCAATTATTTGTTCTTAAGGGTGTTTTCCTAAGTCCTTAGTGAAAACCTTTTGGTTTACAATCCTATTGCCTAAGTCCTTAGAAACAAAGGATTCAACCAAAGCTGTGATTAATCAAGAATATTCAAATAACCTTACAGTATCCCTAGTCCTAGGTGAGAACTATAAGATTTAATTGTCTAAAAACCTTAACAACCGTAGTCCTACAGATTGTTAACCGGAGATCAATCCTTGTTTTGCCGACAAAGAAAACATAAAAAACATTAAACAATCAAATTGCATAATACGAACATAGGATTAACGAAATACGATATTCAGAGTCATTACAAATCAAATCAGGGACACCCCATGACATTGGGGGGTTTAGCCTCTCATAGTATTCAAGAAACACAAATTAAAGAGTTTAGACATTACAAAGATTAATGAAAACTCTGATCTTCAATGGTGTCCACCGTTGAATCTCTCCGTCTTCCAAACCCTTGATGAAGCTATCTTCTCTCCTTGTTGGAATTCTATCGTACGATCTCAAAAAGTGCCTTCTCCTTGTCTCTCAAATCACTTTTAACCTCTCTAGGTTTTCAGATCCCAGCCAGAATACCCAAATTGCCCCCGGGACTTAAAATACGTAAAAACATAAAATTCAGAAATTCTGTCCGCACAGCTGACACGGCCGTGTCACTTGACACGGGCAGACCGTGTCAGCTTCTGGTCTTGGGAGGAAAGTTCTTCAAGAGGCCTGAAACGGCCGTGTCAGGTGACACGGTCAGACCGTGTCCGCCTCTGCCTCTTTACTCATTTTTGTTCCTTGCTTCCTTTTTGCGCACCTCTTGGACATGCGATCTTTCATCAATCCGAAGCTAACCTGAAACCATTACCAAACGAGATCAAACGCACCTAATTGACAATGAAAATGGCACAAAAACAAATTGCAACCAAATAAACTACAACTACATAAATTAAAGAAAACATTTGAAAACAGACACAAAGTGTTACCAAACATGACGATCGTGTGTCGAATACATGATGAAATTAAGTGTAAAATGGTGACCGGTCAATGTCTTATCATGGAACGATGCACACCCTTGTGGTGCGATGTTGCACCAGTTTGACACACAAAAGTTGTTATAAATAAGGCTTTTTGTGTACTTTTTAAAGGCGTTCCAAATTTGATAGAGAATGTTGTAACACCCTAAATCCTGAAACTTATATATAATGGATTACTCGACAATTTAAGGTGTCACCAACGACAGCCCTTCAACAATTAAAAAATGTTTAAAAAATATGCAGCGGAAAAATAAACAAAATACAACGCCTGCTCCGTAACACGGGTTAAATAAAACATGACATATCACAAACACCTGTCATCATATGCCCACCTTCACTTAGAGTATCATCGCAACAGAAATCATCAATAGGCATGCTACTCAATTAATAAGTCTTAATAAAATACTTTCTTTGAAATTAAAGCAAACATGACAAAAGCTTCCAACATCAACAATCAATTCAATCATCGAGGGTATAATGTTTAACTCTCAGTTAACAACATATAATAATAATAAAAGAAACATCGTTCGCCCCTAGTGTTACATAATCAGAGCATTACAACTTAAAAATGCAATAAACTAATGAAATTAACTCATAGAGCTATTTCCCACTCATAACAACAACTCTACTCCTGAGTATCTACAAGATGTATATGGTGGACAACATTAAAGAAAAGAGGGTGAGAATTTACATCAATAAGATAAACGAAATAAGCTGCAAGGTAGAATTACAAAGATATACACATATAACACAACATTCACACAACTTCATTCTCACACCCAATACATCAATATACTCAATACAATCACATATTCATCATTTAAATTATGCAACGAGACTCACAACATCAAATAGACTCATATGCATGTGGTACCATATCATTAACAATTGGTTCACTTAGGAACGAGGTTCACCCTCCTTGAATCTTGAATCCACCTTGCTCTGATTTAGGACAAGTCACCAATCCACCCTGATCGAATTGCAACTTGTCTCTTTCATCAACAACAATAACATCATGAATGCATATAAAAACACGTCAACACAACAACAACATAATGTTTAAAGTCCCCTCTCGACAATAAACAAAACATGCATTAAACCAGCTATAATAGCTCCCCCTACTTGAACTATTATTCACCAACATAACAATAACATAAATATTATCGACATCAACATCCTTAACATAACAACATCATCATAATAACATCATCGACATCAACATCCTTAACATAACAACATCACATATTCCTCAATTCAATATATAACTAATTTAACACATAATTATATTCATTAACATAGCTAATTATCATACAACAACACATCAATATCACAACTTACAACATTCAACACAACATATTTGTCACGACATTTACTCCTGACATAACATCAATAATATTCATATAAACAACCAAACAATAGCATAATCAATAAGATTAACACTGAACAACACAACATAATCATGCAAGTAATTAATTAAAATCACTAAAATATGTCCAACAATAGTTAACATGATCCGCACAACAACACAACACAAAAAACCCAACTCAACAGCTAAAAAGCCAACCACCGACATTACACCTTAAGTACAATAGTATATTCACCTCATTAAGTGAACATTTAGCCTCTTAAGGCATCTCTATGAGATATTACTAAGCCTTAGTTTTTCAACGGTTCGAATCGCATTCCAAACGGAGTTAAAGATCTCAAGTTACGGTCAAAACAAATTTTTAACAAAATCAGCCTAATCGACGACAGTAAGCCCCTCACCGTAATTGACGCAAGCTTTTTCGCAACGCCCTAAACCGCCGCAGAATGCAGAATTTTGCGTTTTCCAGAGTTGGAGGCCTTCGGACCTCCGATTTTGATTCCATAAAAAACTCCGGTTTTAAAATTTGACATACAACAATTATCCAATGATTAAAATCCCAAATTCAAAATTTATCACATATTGGCATCAACAAAATCATGTATATTCATACTTTCGTGTTTACACCATAAGCTCCAAAACCCCAACAATGGTAAAAACATATTAACACATCAAAACATATATTATCATTAATTAAAGTACACGAATTTTATCAATAATCGCAACAAATATCATCAAATTCATACCAATTTACATAATTAAATTAAAACTCAATGTCCTATTGGAGGTTAAGGACTCCTCGATACTACCCTTCATGCATTATATCCGTTATTGGGATAGTTCTCCCCCTTACCTGGTTATCCTAGTAGACCTGCAAAATCTGGTTTTTGATGAATCTTCTCCTTCCCCTAAGTCCTAAGCTCTTCCCCTCCTCTTTAGTCTTCTAGCCTCTCTTTTCTCTAATTTGTTTCACGTACTGATAAAAACTCCCTAAAAACTAGGTTATCTCCTAATTTATATAATTAGCGTAAACTTCTTAAAATTGAAAACTCACCTCTAACTTACTAACACTCTCACTCGTTCCTCCCCTCCATTTCCTTTCATTCCACTTTAGCCTCAATCTCTCTATTTTCCATATAATCAAATAAAAATACTATTATTTTAATTACTAAAATATTTTTTAATAATTCTAACCCACTTCTATCAATATCTAATTACTCCTACACTCTCATCTCGAGGTCACACACTCCCATCATTCAATTTAATTCAATTATTACACATAATAATTAAATTAAACTACAAATAAATCAAATTAAATAAAAATTCAAAAACCTGGGTGTTGCACATATGATAGCCTAGAGTACCAATGTGACGATTTTGAGGGTTTTGGAAGCCATTAAATGCCTTTATCTTCCTTGATTTTCATGTTCTCTCCATCTAAACTCATGGTAATTGTTATAATCACTATGAGTAGCTCGATTCCTTATATTAGATATTTTTATACAAACCTTCTTATACTTGTTGGATCATTTGGAAGTTTGATGTTAATTGAATTATTTTAAGTTATTGTGATTATATAATTGTTCTTGATCTTAATGTTTTTTTATATTGACGAATGCATGAATTGATATCAGATGAGTAGGGATTTCTGACCGTTAGTCCATTGATCCGATCTAAAGTCAATTATTCAACTTAGTAACTAACTAGGAATAAGTAATTATAAGTTGTGTCTTTTGAATTAACGAACTTAGAATGCCTAATTGAAGTCTGAATTGACCTAAGAAATTAGGGAATTATTGTGTAGATTAGTGACCTATACACCAAAGAATTGGATGCAGTTGCAGTGTTAATTCTCCTTAATATTTTAACATATTATAAATTTGATTAATGCACAGTTTATCAAGAAGTATAAGTAAGGGAATCAAAAGAAGAACAACCAGTTTTAATGTTTGTGAAAACGAAAGGAAGTTTTCTAGTCTCGGTGATTTGGATTACCCTTCGTTCTTTATTGTGTTCGGTGCAAATAGTGGATTGGTTAAATACAAAAGAGTTGTTACTAATGTTGGTGGTTCTGTTGATGTTGTTTTACACTGTCAAAGTGAATGCTCCTTTTGGTGTTGATGTTAGTGTTTCAGCTAGCAAACTTGTTTTCAGCAGTGAAAACCAAACTTAAGCTTTTGAGGTAACATTCACTAGAATTGGATATGGTGGTTCTCAGAGTCTTGGTCACTAGAATGGAGTGATGGAGTTCATATTGTGAGGAGCCAAATTGCTGCTAGATGGAGCAATGGATTCTCATCAGCATCCTTTTGATTTTTCACTCTATTATAATGCTTTGTTTATGTGAAAGTGGAAACACATTATGGTTACCATGCATAGGTGGAAACATGTTATGTGAATATCTGTTAGAGAGACATGAACACACAAGAAGAAGCATATGTAATATCAAACATGGCAGTACGTGTTTGTTAAGTGCTTACAGAATATATTTGAAATAGAGAATAATATGAAACACGCAAACCATAACAATGAAGCTGTTGGAAGTAAAAAGAAGAGAAAGTAAAAATGAAGCTGCTTGTCACTTATAAAGTAGTCCCACAACGAAATTTTACAAATAAATAAAAATGTTTATAAACCTGTTTTACACACTTGTTATCAAATCATAATGTGTTGGGTTGCTCTTGAGAACAACATGGGCTTAAAGCCCAAATGTTATATTTTAACATTTAATTTATAAATAAATTTCCATAAAAAACTTAATTATAATTATTAAAAATATTTATTTATTAAAAGTAAAAAAATTAAAAAGTTAAAAAAAAAATTCACATGGATTTTAGAAAAATAAAAAAGTTAAATTAAATGACACTTAGACATGTCACACAAAAGAGTTTGTATATTTAATCCTATAAATTATACTCTTAAAAATTCATAATTATTTAACAACTCGGAGTCAAGGACACCTTATTTTAAGCTTATTATATCAAACCATTACAAGTCCAACCATTGCCTTATTAGTACAAACAACTTATCCAATTTGCTACTGAGCCTCTTGAATCTCATTTTCAAGTTGCTACTTGAGTGCTAAAGTATATCTTAAATTTACACCAATTTTGAGACGGAAGAAAAAAATTAAAAATGCAACACAAGCTTTTATTTTTCCAAATTAACATTCTTACAACAGGTATGCAAAATGCAAAAGCACTCACCTAGATTTTTTTTTCCATTACTTTAGTAAAAGTAAGGAACATTATTACATCATGATAAAACTAACCTCTAGAAACAAGAAACAAAGATTTGCTATAATTTATTACATTTCCAAAAATCCTTCAACCACGTCTTCAGCAACAGAAGCAATGAAAGATTTGCTATCCTTATTCCTAGCAGAGCAATTAGCACGAATCTCTCCTTGAGTTCCAGTCAAAACATTAAACTGACCCATTTTAAGCATAGCAGCAATAAATTTCTCATAGAAAAGAGACTGATTCACAGCAAAATCAGTAACAATACTCTTAGTCCTCTTATCAGTGTACAAATCCTGATCCGAGGTAAAAAGACCCTGACGATTCATAAGATCGACGTAGTATTTGTTATCAAACTTGTTAGGACTACGAATATCCAGAACAGTTGTGTTGACTGTGGTGGAAGTAGGACAAGTGAGTTTAAGGTTTTTGCCGTAGGTTTTGTCCATGACAGTATCTTGCGTTGGGTATAGTCTGTTTGTGAAAGAACTGCAGTGGCTTATGCCTATTGTGTGACCACCTGAGAGTGCTACTACATCTGTTGGGTTAAGGTTTTTGGTTGCAAGTGAGTTTAGGATTGTTGTTGTGTTGCTTGTTGGTGAAGGAAGGTTCTGTTTTGTTACTTCTTGTGTTGCAAATGTTAATGAATCTCTTCTTCCTAATGGAATTTTGTAATCTGGTCCTCCTGACTGCATTGCAAAAACATTCAATATTTTTTCACATAGAAATAGTTTTGTAAAATAACTTATGAAAGCACGGACTCCATACACGTCTTTTTTCAGAAATGTTAGTGCTACAGATAAAATAACTCCTAATTTATTTTGGATTACTTACGAGGAAAACGGAGTCACGCGCTGCGACAGCGGTGATATCAGCACAAGAGACGATTCTTCCGCACTGCTTCTGGACACTGCTGCGAAGTTTTTCGATTATCTTGAAGGCCTCAGCCCTAAGAGTCAAGTTTGGTGGTGCATCTTTCTCACTTGGACCACTTGCTGATCCATCCAATAATACTGATCCATCACAACCCTGCATTTTTATTCATTTTTCAAACATATTAATAACCAATCATGTCAAATTATCTATGCAACCAAAGAAGGTTGATGTAAATGTCTCCTTAAATCAGTTCAGTTGATAGCTGTGCAAGGACATTTTATTACTACTGGACCAAAAAAAAAAGAAGGTTGATGTAAATGAATATTTTGCTTACCTGAACAAAGCAGTCATGGAAGTGAACGCGAAGTAGGCCAGCAGCTTGGCCAATATCTTTATCAAAGATTTTCTTGAGCTCAGTTCTGATGATAGATTCAAGCTTAGGACATTTTGAATCGTAGAAGGTCCATGATAGTCCCTTTACTATAGGAGGTGTGGCTTGTGCTTCAGAAACTTTGATGTGAGAAAAGGAAAGAAATGTAAGGATTAGAAGAAATGTGAAGAAAGCACTCTTAGAAGAAGCAGAAGCCATCGTTAGATGAAGAAAAGGGTGATGAGTTTAGATGTGATAGGAATACTAGTATTTAAAGGTAATTGGGGTAGTTGGATGTTCATGAATATGAATATTTTGCGTATGACAATTTGGAAAAGTAGAGAATATGTTTCATAATTTCTATGAGATTTTAGCATATATTGACTTTTACAAGACTATGTTATTTTTCATGCATATAAATATTCAGCAGCAGCCATGTAGTTGTTTATTCAAGGACGTGTCTGAAGCAGCACACAGATTTAGTTGACGATGACATACCCAAAATAGCACTATTTAATAATTGAATTTTATGATTTTTTATTTAAATATATGAATTAGAGTCACTCTCAAGTTTGGTATAAGTTAACCACACTTAACCATAAAAAAATAAGAGAATTTTTTATTAGACCTCTTAGTCCTCTTGGTCACCCGCGCTGAAATCCTCAAAATGACTCTTTATTTCGGAAATGCATTTACGAAGTCTACTTTTTATGGGAAAAAAGTGGTTTCGGAGATGCACTCTTCGAAAACACCTTTTTACTATAAAAAAAAGTGTTTTCGGAAGTATATCTCCGAATTCACCCCCCTTGGAAGATTTCGAATATGTACTTCTGAAATCTTCTCTGATACAGAATCCATCAAACAAACAACAACGCTTCGATTTAATTACAAAACATGGAAATTACAAACATCACATAACATAAAATTAAAGTTACATATTGTTAAACACGGGTAGGTGAGGATGAGTCAACATTTTGATAACGTCGGACCCCGATCTTTGAAATTTCGCATCCAACTCCATCGGACCCTACGAAGAAAATCGGTCGAAAGTTGACCACAAAATCGCTAAATCCTCGTCATTCTAGACTTCAAATGGGGTGAACTCAACGTCTCCCTCGTCGTTAAGCGAAGGCGAGCGATATTCAAGTTTAATAACCTTCCGATTTTCTGGGTATTGCAATAGAGTGTTGAACGACGTTATCAATTCCGGGAACGGCGTGTCGTGCGAGAAGCGAAATTGGAACGGCGTCGGGTAGCCAGTGCTGAAGTAGACAAACGCAAGGTGTGGGTAGGTTTGTGTCATTGTTGTTTTGTGGCTTGATGTTGATGAAAAGGATTGGAGTTGTATTTATAGACTTATTGGAGTAATAATGACCCAACAAACCTTATCTTGCTTTCAGTGGATCTTTCGGAAATGTACTTCTGAAAACATCCCAAATCTCATCAAATTTCGGAAATACACTTCCGAATTAAGCAGAAACATACCTGAATTTTAAGTTTTGAGTTGTGCAGTGTATTTTGACAATTAACTACAAATTGAACCAAGCATAAGCATAGCATAAACAATGACAACATAAAATATAGGCATATTACATTCTAAAAAACAATACATACAAAAAATGACACGCACCGGTCACTACAAACAAAAACGGTCCGGTAAAAACTAAAATTCGCCGAACCAATCGGTGGCTTAAATCTAAAATCGGTATGTTCTTCGACCGCTCTCTATTTTCCTCACGCTCTTGCTTCATCATTTCTTCAACCTCCGCCTCTCTTTCAACAAAAGGATCCGGCCAAGTCTCCGCCTCGTTTGTATGATGTGCCGTCCACTGACAAGAAGTAGCCGGTATAGGACACCCCGGTTTCAAAAAAACTTGCATAAAGTGGCGCGATCTTAGATACCTGATACATATGATGCGGCTTGATCGGGATTTTGTATAAGTCAATCGGGATTTCACTGCAAGTATACAGCTTAGTCGTTAAGTTTTAAAAGATTATCGAACCCACAAGGACTGAGGGTCAAATAATGCGGGTTTTCGTTGCTAATGGCAGCTAAGGCTATCGATTTGTTGCTGATTGTGAAACGAGAAATTAAATTTGGTTTTAATTAAATAATGAGAATTGATATACCGGTGTGCTTTCATCGACCATCGAGTTAATAATCTTCTGCATAATTCGATCCATAAAATATTTTCAGAATAAGTTATTTAAATTAAAAATCTCCACCTCACGCTTTCGCGTCTATTGACTCTAATTATACTGACAGTTCTAATACATTTGCTTTCGCTAAATTATCACAAACCGAAAATACTTTTTGAAATTTAAATAAAATACAATCAACTCTAAAGCGCTTTCGCTGTATTTAAAGTCGATGTTTGATTTCCACTATCCGGTAAAAACCTCAAACTTTCGTTATCTTAATTGTGTACCTTAACTAAATTTCTATTATCTTTAATAAAAATCCTTTTAACAGTTAATTTAGAAATCAGAACCAGAAAATGATTTAGTATAGTTTTATGCGAGCAGTGATTATTAATTCATCCGGTTAATGGTTAGCACACCGGTACAAATTAATTAGCCAGACATACTATTAATAATAGTTCCAGAATAAAAACCATAAACAAACATATATTCAAGCATGATATCAATTTCGTAAATTAATAACAAAAGCATAAAAATAAAAACCTGGAATTAAATTGAAGTAGCAAACACTTGTTCTTCTTGAGTACAGACTAAATGCAGAAACTGAACTTTGAAACGAACAGTAAATTTCCTAAATCTAATACTAAATTCTGAAGCTTGAAATAAAAATCAAACGCACCTAATTTCCGGTGTAGAAATTAAGTGCTTAAACGATGCAGTGGTTCGAAACAGGAATGGAAATTGAAATCTGGGAACTAATTGCAGAAAATTAAAATGAAAATGAAAACTAGGTTATTACTGGTAAAATTCTCCGAACCCTCTTTCTGTTCTTCCTTTTCTTTATATAGTAGAGGCCAAAACGGTTGAAGGAGGAGATTGTGGAGCAGTCTACTTCTTTGCTGAAGAATCGGGGACTTGGACGACTTGGACGGTTGAGGGAGAAAATTGCGGAGTGGAGATAATTCTGGGTGAGTGGAGTCTTCCTCTTTCATCTGCAGCTACAGACTAAATTTGGGCCATTTGGTGAAGACTCGGGGCGGGGGCCCAGAAAGGGGTATGGGCGCCCCTTTGTTTTGAGAAGCCAATGAGTGGGGATGGGGGCCCCAATGTTGGTATGGGCACCCCCCTTTCTTTCTTTCTCATTTTTCCTTATTCTCTCACGTTGAGAATAAGTGAGTGAGGATGGGGGCCCCAATGTTGGTATGGGCACCCCTTCACTTCTTTGTTTCTTTTTTTTTTTCTTTGCAGAACATGGATGAAGAGTGGGGGTGAGGGCCCCATAAGTGGTATGGGCGCCCCCCCTCACATATATATATTTTTTTTATTTTTTCTTCTTCCACTTTTCTTATTTGGGCCTTGGGCTTCCAAATGCGGTCTTTTATTTTTCTCCACTTCTTCGGACAATTCCTCGAAAAATGTCAGGATTTTCTTCTTTTAGTCGAACTCGGGATAATTTTAATACCTGAAATAAAGTGAGAAAATACCAGCGTAATATCAACACTTTTATCGATTTTATTACAAAACATGGAAATTACAAACATCACAAAACATAAAATTAAAGTTACATATTGTTAAACACGGGTAGGTGAGGATGAGTCAACATTTTGATAACGTCGGACCCCGATCTTTGAAATTTCGCATCCAACTCCATCGGACCCTTCGAAGAAAATCGGTTTAAAGTTGACCACAAAATCGCTAAATCCTCGTCATTCTAGACTTCAAATGGGGTGAACTCAACGTCTCCCTCGTCGTTAAGCGAAGGCGAGCGATATTCAAGTTTAATAACCTTCCGATTTTCTGGGTATTGCAATAGAGTGTTGAACGACGTTATCAATTCCGGGAACGGCGTGTCGTGCGAGAAGCGAAATTGGAACGGCGTCGGGTAGCCAGTGCTGAAGTAGACAAACGCAAGGTGTGGGTAGGTTTGTGTCATTGTTGTTTTGTGGCTTGATGTTGATGAAAAGGATTGGAGTTGTATTTATAGACTTATTGGAGTAATAATGACCCAACAAACCTTATCTTGCTTTCAGTGGATCTTTCGGAAATGTACTTCTGAAAACATCCCAAATCTCATCAAATTTCGGAAATACACTTCTGAATTAAGCAGAAACAGACCTGAATTTTAAGTTTTGAGTTGTGCAGTGTGTTTTGACAATTAACTACAAATTGAACCAAGCATAAGCATAGCATAAACAATGACAACATAAAATATAGGCATATTAAATTCTAAACAACAATACATACAAAAAATGACACGCACCGGTCACTACAAACAAAAACGGTCCGATAAAAACTAAAATTCGCCGAACCAATCGGTGGCTTAAATCTAAAATCGGTATGTTCTTCGACCGCTCTCTATTTTCCTCGCGCTCTTGCTTCATCATTTCTTCAACCTCCGCCTCTCTTTCAACAAAAGGATCCGGCCAAGTCTCTGCCTCGTTTGTATGATGTGCCGTCCACTGACAAGAAGTAGCCGGTATAGGACACCCCGGTTTCAAAAAAACTTGCACAAAGTGGCGCGATCTTAGATACCTGATACATATGATGCGGCTCGACGCGTCCAAAGGCGGTCGACTATGAAGTGGAAAAAATGTCTCACATAATCCAAATCTCGTCAAATCGACACACACCAGATCGTACGCACTTGCTATGAGATGGTCCATATCGGGGAATGACATCTACTTCGAAATCGGGGTGAGACCGCTTAGTGATGGAACAAGTGAATCATGAAGTTTATCAAAGTTTTCTTGATTTTCATAGAGTCGGCCATAGATGTCTCTATGTGAAGTCAACTCCGAAATAAGTGTTCGTCGAATAAGAGTGTGATTTTCTTCTCCTTTTCCGAGCAAACCGGCAACGACACGATATCCACAATTGTCGTCGGTGCCAACATCAACTATGTTATCAATATATTTGTGCATAAAAAGCGGCATCTCATCAATGTAGATCATTGGAGATTTTTTGATCGGAGGTGTGCGCGGCGGCTTCAAAATACGGGCTCCTTTGTTAATACTACACTTGGACTTTGATGTTGGTGAATCCGGGATCAATGTATCAACATGTTCAAAGTAGGAAGGAGATCGTTTGGTTGATGTATCTTCTTGGGTACTTTTCGGCTTTTTTGGCACACATTTGGTTTTAATCGATTGAGATGGCGATTTCAAATCGGTGGTCTCCGGAAATGAAATTTTTCGCAATTGTTCTTTTATGTGCATTTTCATGGTGTCATCCGTTTTAGCAAACTTATCCATTATCACTTCCAACTCGTCAGAGATGGTAATTTTGGAATCATTTTCTTTCGGCGGCTCGAAATCATCATAACGGAGCTTTTTCCAATGGTCAATTACTTCATCCATGCGTATCGGTGAATTCAACTTCAACTTTTTAGAAATTATACAAGCACATGGAAGCCTGTATGTTTTTCTAAGTGTGCACCCACATTTAGAACTATACGGACCCGTTGTCTCCGTCAGCTTTGCCTCATGAAACATAAAATTCAATCCCGAACGGGATATGTTGTAAATCAATTGCAAGAATAGATTTTGCCCCTTAAACCAGTGTTTCATAACTGTCTTGCTCCGACCGAAAGATGTTTGAATTTCATTGTGTTGATTTTCGACCATTTGGTTCATGGTGTCTCATCCCCGACACAAATCCCCCTTGCTATCACCCAACCATCTCTTCAACGCCGCATGTGCGGATTCAACTCGGTTAGTTGTAGTGCAACCAAGATGTCTTACTCGGTCCGTCCAAGCACAAACAACTTTTTCCTTTACTTTGTCAAGGATGGTACTCTCAACGTAATGACAAAAAGTACTCAAAGAAACACACAAAGTCCGGAATTGTACAACTTTTTCGGTGTACAACTCTTCTAAACGTGCATCTAAAATCACCCTCCATGCGGCCATAATCTTGTCCACCACAACACCGGCTTTGATGATGTTACCGTTGTCATCCTTTCTTTCTTTCGTGCCAACCGCGGATTTGAGCTTACTTCTCACATTACATGTTATGTGATACCGACAAAGTAATGCAGTCGATGTCGAGAAGATGGTATCGACCGCATTTATCAAAGCATTATCTCGGTCGATAACAATGACACTTGGCATAGTCTTTTGATCGACCAACAAAGACTTACATATTCCCAAAGCCCATGTAAAGTTATCTTCTTTCTCACATTCCAAAAAAGTAAATCCAACCGAAAATGTATTGTCCGTCGAGGTCACACCGACAATTTCTAGAAGCGGAAGCCTATACTTGTTGGTCTTATACGTCGAATCCATTACAAGAACGGTTGGAAATGTGTTGAATAACTTGATACTTTTGGGATGAGTCCAGAATATGTCACGCACCGAAACTTTGTCCTCACACGTTCGGAAGCTTGAAACGTATTGGTTATCACCCAAAAGTTTCAAAAGTTGTTGCATTTCCGACCTCGTGCCTATTTTCAAGACTTTAAGATTGTGTCGTTCATTGTATACTTGCTTTATATTTGAAACACTATCCGTTTTTTTTTTTGCTTCAAATCGGCAAGTATGTTTCTCGGCGCCACTTTGACTATCGATAAGTCCTAAATAACATTCTTCTCTTCGCGGGACAACCGACACGCAATTGGATGCACGTGTAGCTTGGTTTCCAAGGCATGATTATGAAGCCCATAATTGACGCTAAAACGCCACAAATCATTAATCCTACAAGTCACGGGCAACCTAAACGGACACCCACACTTTCTCGATTCCGTGTCTTTGTGTTTTAATACCCGATTTATTGGTACATACTTCCCACCCCTCTCGCAATTCAACACGACAAAAGCTTTTCGTTTACTACTTCCATTGTCGGACCTTAATATGACAATTCCAAATCCAAGTTTAGTAGCTTCACTTCGAACCCAATCAAGCAAATGTTCACGACTAGCGAAGATCATATCATTTGTAAATTATTGTCGAACATCCATCGCAACGGTCATGGTTTTAACATCGTTAACCGGCTCTTTATCATTGTTAACCTCTTCTGGAACTTCTAAGTCATCGGCGACAATGTTGTCTGGATGCACCATACCTAACATATGCAAAAATATACTAAAGTTGTTAAAACTGTTTTTTTTAAGTTCTGCCAGGGCTTATTTCAGAAGTACATTTTCGAAATTTGTTAGGTGATTTATTTCGGAAATGTACTTCCGAACCAACGCAGATTTCAGTCCACCAATTCATCAACAATATAGTGTAATAGGAGATGATTTGAATGATGTTTACCTCAAATTGTAGCTTTCTATGCTCCCTTTAGTATGATCAACCGTTTTAAACTTGATTTTTAGACGAAAAATTGATTGAGATTGATTGAGTTTTGGAGAGGGTTTGGGATGAAAATGATGAAATAGTGAAGGAGGAAAAACTACATATATGGACAGCATATTTCAGAAATACACTTCCGAAATAATACCTGAAACGTTTTTTTTTTTTGAATTTTCAGTGATTTCGGAGATGCATCTCCGAAAACACCACAAAAAATTACTTCTGAAATGCATTTCTGAAGTAGGGGTATTTTTTGTTTTTCCCAGGAGGTTCTCCCTATAGGGGGTCTACAAAGAAAATCTCAAAAATAAATAGAGGTTCTACTTAATCACAATTTACTTAATCATAATTTAACGTGACAAATATTTTATGAGATCCTATTTATTTATAGTTTAATCTTAAAAAACTTAGGGTTGTAACGCCCGGAAATTTGATTATTCACTTAATTTAGATGTTTGGAGTGTTTATGGAATTTTTCGCGTTTTGGGACGATTAAGTCGGTATTAGTTCGGGATAGCGGATCGACAATTAATCGAGATTTTTAATATTTTTAGTATTAGAAATATTATTAGTGTCGGGTACTATTTGGGGAATTTTCAGAGCAAATAAAATTAGACCGTAAAACAAGAGTTAACGAGTAAATTGGTATTGGCCCAAATTGAAATGATTGAGAAGTGAGGATACACCTAGGTTTTTAGAAACTCAGTAACATAGCATTTGGAAAAAAGAGAAGGACGGCATAGAGAAGAGGAAATTGGAAAAGAAAAGAGTTACGAGAATTAGGCTGCGAAGAGAAAAACAGAAGAATTACGCGAAGCCGGAAAGCTTGGATTCGACCGGAATTGTAGAGCGGACTCCGAATACAAGATAAGGGTGGGGTTCTTGCTCTATAAACGGGGATATGATGGACCGTATGTGGGATTTAGGGAATTTTATTATCTCTTTGTGTTCGATTGATTTCTAAAAATTGTATGAAATTATTTATGTTTGATTCTGTGTAAATTTGTTGTTTCCGTAAAAATTGATGTGTTGATGATTTTATTGGTGTTAAATTTGTGTGAGTTGATGCATATAATTTGATACCGATACTCGTACGGCGGGTTGTTTATAACATCAATTTTTCGTTCTCCTATATACTTATATTGTTTCGATAATGAAAAAAAAATATTTATATTGAAAATACTTACTTTAGCGTCGTCACGTTCATGTAATGTTTGTTTTCATTCTACGTCACTGTAGTCTCACGTTTATTGACATAGAACCATGTTTCAATATATGGTATGCATAATTGTTTAGAGAATTGAATGAGCATGTAAAATCTGGAATTGAATGAGCATGTAAAATCTGGAAATAAATAAATTACATCATTCTAAAGAAGAAGAAAAAAGAGACGCTTGCTTAGAAGACAATATATATTGCATCGTTAATATGCATGTTGCTTCTCTTTTCTACTGTAGCGACCACTGTTATGTTATTTTGGTAGATATAATAAACTAAGTAGGTGGCAATTTGATGAAATATATTAATGTAAAGCATATCTTGTAGCTGTAAATTTAGTCAATTAGGAATCAGGTTGCAGGTTCACTAATATATAATACTTCATTAGTTTATAATAATAATAATAATAATAATAATAATAATAATAATAGTTTAATATTATTAGTGTAATATTTTTAGGAGTTTTGAGTTAGAGATGAATATTTGTATTATTTGGTTAATTTAAATTATCTTCAATAATGTTGTTAGAATTGTCAATAGGGTTGTCAGAGTTGCTTTCAAGTTGTTTAGAGTAAAATCTGATAAACTATAGATTAAAATTGAAGGTATTTGACCCTTTAGAGTCGTTTTATTATTACTTGAGTCAGACTATTAGCCAATTTGATGCATAAGTGTTACTCTTATATATAATAAGAATTGTCAGTAGGATATTTTTGGGCACTTTAGAGTTGTATGAATTATTGTAGAGTTGTTTAGAGTCCCTTCGAAACTCTGTCGAATTATAAATATATATTATTATAATTTTTTTGAGTTAATGATATAGAAGGAGTTAATGAAAATAACAGTAGCACTTTGTTGCCCATTAGTGTAGTGACCAATTTCGTAACAGAGGCATTATAAAAGTAGCAGAGGAATATAATAATAGACGGAAAAATATATAGCGAGTTTAATAATATTAGGAGTGTTCGGGAATAATCCGATAACCGTTGTGCTTGCGGTGTTATTGGTAATGTTGCAACGTGACGTATTTTTGTGAGTTTTGTGAAGTATGGCGATGTTTGCGTGAATTATCTGTGATGAATTATTGTTGTTGATTTGTCGTGTGATATATTGCGATGTTACGATGAGTTTTTGTGAATTATTGCGAAGTGCAGGATTTAAGGTGACGATTGTTTATCAATAACTATTGATATATTTTGGCGATGTAAGCGAATGCCTTTGTGACGATGTTTGGCGACATGTTTGTGATATAGGCGTATGTCTCGCGACGTTGTTTTGAGATGTTTGTGATTTGTTTCATTTCATCAGTGTCTCATGATTTGCATGTTTTAGCGACGGCCTGGATTGGCAAACAGTGACGAAGGCTTATGCCTGTTTTGATGCCTCTATTATCTGGCAATTGGCGATGGGGGCTGAAGCTCTGGGTACCACATGCATGTGCATTTGTTAGAGTCGCATTCCATTTGTGTGATTATGATGTTATGTGTTTTGATGTGTGAATTTATGTGACTTGTTATGAACTTTGAATATGATCTTATGTGAGATATTGTGACTTGTGTTGTTGATTGAAACAGTGAAGTAAACTAGACGGTAACGATTATACCGCAAAGCGATAATTATTATAACTTGAACCTGAATATACTGTTTATCATCACCCTGTTTATATTGTTTGATATTTCACCCTTTTCTTTTGTTTCGCCGTTACCTTTATACTGGTAACGTGCAGGTGATAGCTTGATGAAGATTTAGACGCTATGAGTTAAGTCGGTGGTCGCTCTGATACGTAGCACTCGGGGGGATAAACGATTGTTTTACTTATTGTTTTATTTGCTGAATTTTATATGGTTTTGGTTTAAATTATAACTTAAAGTTACCGTGCAAAGATGCTACGATATTATTTGAGTAATTATGAAATCTGTTGATTCCGCTGCGAGTTAATTGTTTTAATTTGAAACAAAGTGATTTTCGAGTAATGATTTAATTGTCGTTTTAAATTTCTGTGCTATGTATCTATATGAAGGAAAGTAAGCCGTAAATATTTTCGAATGACAAATATGTGATACATGAACTTGTTTGAAATTTATACTCTGATTTTTCTGTATAATTTATCGGGTAGATTTGGGGTGTTACAAGGGTCATATGCGGTAGGTCGCCTTACACAACCTCTAAAATAAATCTATTAAAGAATTCTTATTTTCATTATTATATATATATATATATATATATATATATATATATATATTGTTCTGGACTGTCTCGATGGCTAGGCACAGTCCAATCCAATCATACTCCAAGAACGGCCCAATAATGGTTGCCTTATCACCTGAGGGCAGTGGAGGCGTCATTTCCTGCCCGTCACCGGACTAGCTCCCCTCAGGTTGAGGACTGTCCTCTCGACCGGGAAACTTCCATCCTAGTAGTAAGGCACACGCCCCGCTCCCATCAGGGACGGAATAACCTCTGCCCGACATGCACCTGCGTCGACCAGGAACCACCCATCTGTCCGACCAACGACTAGTTTCGCGTAGCCTCCCAGGATTCTTAGACATACTCCTAGAATCCTGGTAGTCATGCGTTTTGGGCCTAAATCCATGATCTAGCCCGAAACGTGGACCAATGGTCAAGCGATGGGGGGACAATATAAAAAACCTCTCATTTGAGGGTCAGGTAACACAATTCTAAACCCTTGAACCACTTTCGTGTATCGGTGCTCCTACTTACTTGCTTGTCGGACTGTCTTGCAGATACACCCCCTCCTCCTCTTCATCAGCACCGTGTAGACGTCTCTGACCCACTTTCTAATTCCGATCACTCTCCGGATCAGTGGCGCCGCCTATGGGAAACTTGTTATCCCCATCTTTTTCTCCCCCTCACACAAAGACCAAAGTAGTTCTTACCAATCACCATGGCCAGCCTCGACGCTAATCACGATGTTCATGCCTCTGCTCTCTCCCCCGAGCAGAAGTGCAGCCCAGACTTCGTCAACTTTTTCTTGGAGGACGTAGTCCCTGGGAAAAGGGACGGTGCCATCGCGTCTCCATCCTTTGAAGACATCACCGACCTTGAAAACCAGAACGCTGAGCCCAGTTGTTCCAAGAAACTCCAAGAAAGCGCACTGGAATCCGTCCAGATTTCATTACCGGCTAACGCCGACCCTGTCCTTGCAGTCCTGGTCGAGACCCTGAACAAAACCAATTCCCTAATCCTGCAGCAAAACGAAAGGATATGGGCATTGGAAGGGGGTCACCACCGACAATCTACCCCGCGGAGACACCGAAGACGTTCGTCCATCCCTTCTCCTCGTCCCAGGGAACACCATCGAGAGATTCTAGCAATCAAGAAACGCGATCGAGCATCTCCCTGCCAGATCGATGTATCCCCGACTTCCAAGAAAAGTAGAGAAAATCCTCGGGCCGAAACTCGACGTACACCTCCTCAAGGTCACTCTAGAAGCCCGTCTCTCCGATTATATCGCAGGCGTCGAGGATCCATCGCTTGCTCCCCCAGCTCAAGCAACGAGGACGATCCCCGAGGCCTGCTGTCAGCGAAAATCTTAGCCACCCGCCTACCCAAGGGGATGGAAAATCCTCCCCTTTTGGGCACATACGACGACACTATCGACCCTGACAAGCACATAGAGAATATTGATGCTCTCCTCGACTATCGTGGCGTCAGGGGCGCGATAAAATGCAGATTGTTTCCCACCATGCACTCTGCGAAAAGGAGAAATGGACTGGTATAAAAGTCTCCCCAGCGGGTCCAAGACGTCCTAGAGGCAGTTTGGGAGGACTTTCTCCCGACACTTTACATCCTCCCGGCGCCATCCCCAATCCGAAGCGTCCCTCGAAACCATCATGCAAGGGAAAGATGAATCCATACGGGCATTCATCGAAAGATTAAATAAAGAGGTCGTCCAAGTCTCCACGATGAATGATATGAAAATAATATTTGCTCGAATTCGAACTACGACCACGCAGTGATTTCGCGAAAGCCGTCGGCATAGAGACCCCCTCTTCCCTCGAAGCCCTCCTCCTCCCTCGAGGCCCTCCTCCTCAAGGCCAGGGCGTATATTTAATATGAGGAGAAAGAGACGGCCAACACTGCTCGAGATAGCCGACATTATGAGAGAGTTAAAGTCTCGAAGTCGGAAGACCCCTCGACATCCCATCGGGGAGGAGACAAGAAGATGGACGACCGGAGCCGTGATACACAGGACTACAAGGGACCAGTCGGTGGGTTCCACAACTACACTCCTCTCATTGCCTCTCGCGAGAAAATCTTGTTCAAATGCTCTAATGCCCCGACACCAAGATAATTGCACATGATCTCGAACGCCTGCATGAAAGAGATGGCGCTCGGATGAAGTTGGGAAGGCGTCAGTCCAAGGTGCGCGAACACAACGATCTGAAAGTTGGAGAACGGGAGACGGAGACCAACATCCTTAAAGACATATTCATACATAGCAAAACGGACGTCACTGAACTTGGAACAACTCCTCTTCGTCTCTGTCGGGCAGGATCCGCCACAGAGTCGAACAAAGCAACATCCTCCTCGGATTCAGACGACGGTAGTATCTCCTCCTGGGCGGCCAGGTCACTTGAAAGTAGAGGAAAACAGTGAATTCGACGTTGTATCAAATCCACCCTTCCACCGTAAGTTAAGTGAAAGGGTAGAGCAAGGGACGCCAATGGCCCCCGGCCAAACCCTTATTCAACCGCCCAAAGGGAATTTGAGCACAAACGGATGAATTCACCGAGCGAAAAGATGAATTCGTTGAGCGTAAAGATGAATTCATCGAGCAATAAGATAAATTCACCGGACGAAAAGATGAATTCACCAAGCAAAAAGATGAATCTCACAGGCGAAAGCATGAGTTTTGCAGGCTGCAACATAAACAGCCTGAGGAGATCCATCAATCTCTTGAGGAAAACACACAAAATACATGCAAACGCATAACTCAACCTAAAAGAAAGGTAAAGAAACTTACTAGTATGATGAAGAACATGAGCCTACAGCGGAGAAAGCGGTGGAGACAGTGGTGATCGCGACGGCAGAGCAACGGAAAATAGAGAAAACCTTGAGAGCGTAAAACTTAAATGAGGGAAAAAATCCTCTTTTATAAGGCATGTACGGAAGGCGAAGCATTACGTTGTATCTGAAGCGTTGCCTACACGCACGCCTCGTTATGGACCTAGACCCTAGGCCATCATTAATCATTTAATGCACTGCCACATCATCCAAAACTCCTGCCACACACTACTATTCTGCCTTCCCGGCCAGAGGCAAACGTCTTGCCCTCCGCGCGAGCGCTCCCTGCTCGACCAGGTACATTTCTCCCAAGTGCAACCACGGACGAGGAACTCCCCGATACGCGTCAATCGAGGGCATAAAACGAGCATAAAGTCACAGCTCCTCGCCCAGAAGCTGTAACTTGGGGGGATCTTATTCTGGACTGGGCCGACGCATGACCCAAACATAGCGTAAGGCCCAAATCCCACCTAGCCCAAGAGAGGGCCCGATCGAGCTCCCCGTACGCCGGGAATGAATCATCCGGGGTTTAACTTGGAATGTCCGCGAACCTTTCGGGCAGGATCATGGATCGAGCGAGTCTTCCTACGGAGTCTCGGGCAGGTACCACCTGCGAGCACCTCCGTCTACCCCTCACTCCGAGGATCCTCCTCCTCGTAGGGTTCCTTCACCCTCAATCCTCCAAATAAGGCAGAGTCCACGCGCTTCCGAGAATACCGCATTTTCCCTAAAACTTTGGAGCGGTTGACCCATAATGGAGACCACGTGCTAGTCCCCACTACACGCGTAGAATCCTGGCAGTCTCCATTTTGGGCCTGGGCATCCAGTCCAAGATGGAGATCTTGGCCCAACGCTGGAGGCTATAAATACCCTCTTTCACTAGAGTGTCAGGTAACTTCATTCATTCTCACTCTTACGTTGTACTTGCACTCTGGTTGCTCTCTCTTCTCACTTTGACATCGGAGTACCTTGCAGGTACACCTCCCATTCATTTGAAGTCCAACTGTTGAAGACCATTGACGATCCAGTCTGATCAGGTACGATCACATGCAGTGCAAGTACCAAATACCCTTGTATTATAACCATTTGAGATAGTGAAAATACACCTCATTTTGTTCCTCTCAATTTTATCTCTTTCTTCGATTCATTTTAATCAAAGGTGCAAAGTATGTGTGTGAGAACAATGCTTAAACAAATTGTGTCGATCATACTTGTGCTTTAACAAAATGTGTCGATCATTCATGTGTTGATTGGGTGATCAAGCTTGAGTTTTGTTGCACCAAACATCAATATCATCATTGTCACTATTTAAAATATCATTAGTTTTCTAATGAGGTGAGCAATCAAACATCTTTCTTAAACATTATTTCTCAAATATTGAACATCTTTCTTAAATATTTGTCACTTAAACATCTTTTTTAAACTTTGATTTCTCAAATATCATTAATCACCAAAAGAATCATAGTTATTGATCTATTTAAATCAAGAGATTTAAATATTATTTTCAGCTTCAAACTGATAAATATTATTTTCCACTTAAACATACCAAACATTTAGAAAATTGCTAAATGTTATTGATGTTATTTTCAAAAGGATATGAAAATATTACATATAATTCTATTAAAGATTATTAATTGCAAAATGTAGGTAATAATCCATTGAAGGGTTTGGGAGAGAGACCCGTGTTGGCCGATATCAACTGGAATCACCTCCACTTATTGAGAGCGCTGCTCTATAAAGCCAGCGTTAACCTGAAACTACTTCCAGGTCACCACCCTAAGTTCACGGTCCGAATTGTTTCAAAACCATCTTAGGGCTCTCCCTTCAAACGCTGCATCGATCAAACTGGCCTCCCGCTCAATCCAATCATGGACAATTTCCTACACTTTATTACCCCCACTTGGGTCACAGGCACGCGTTACCATGCCCGGTGCTGCAACTTCCTCATTTCTGTAATATAAATCTTTACAATCTTTTTAGATAATTCGATGTGGGACTTGTCTTAAAAAAGTGACTATGTGATTGATACCATGACACGTCACACAATATAGACTTCATCAATATGAAATTTCCATGAGATAAATAGAGGACAGACTCTAGTCTAGACATAGAGGAGATGCAAAAGTGAATGTTCAATTTTGTAGCCAAGCTTTTAAAAACAAAACAAAAATATCTGTATTTGATAAGATGCACATTAAAGGTCGAATATATTTAGAATAAAACTTAATACTATAAACCTACCGCAAAAATTACAACAACAATAAATGTGCTTCACTTATGGATAACATTTATCAACCAAATCAAAACTAATCTAATTAATTTTGTAGCAATACAATTTAATTACATCAATCCAACCTATTTGCCATAGTATTTGATTGGCCTGATTGTAGGTATCTATTTACATGAATATGATGATCAATTCTCAAATAAAACATGCTTCATACTATGGCAAGTAGGATTGGATTGTTTATAAGGGCATTGAATCCAATAATTTGACAACCTCTGCCATTTGGGGCCTATCTTTCTGTAAATCATTAGTGCACATACAAGCAATGTGTACATACTCTTTAACACTCTCCTCCTTCAAATTTTCTTCTTCTCTTGGAATATTTACGTCCAGCATCTCCATTTCAGTGTTCCTTTCCTTCATCTTCCTGGCCCAATTAACAAGCCCAATATCTGTTCCTTCCAATTTGATAGACAAATTGGGCCTATGGCCCGCCATAGTTTCAATCATCAACACTCCAAAACTATATACATCCACTTTCGGGTATGCTACATTAGACCCTTGCCAATACTCTGGAGGCATGTAACCTGTAGTACCCGCCACCTGCGTTGACACGTGCGAATGTGATTTATCCATCCTACGTGCGAGCCCGAAATCAGCTATATAGGCCTGAAAATCAGAGTCCAACAACACATTGCTAGCTTTGATGTCACGATGAATAATGGGCTTTTCTAGCCCGTGTAAATAGCAAAGCCCATGGGCCACACCACGCATGATGTTGACTCTTGTTTCCCAAGACAAAGGAGAACGAATTAGATCTGTTGAAGATGAAACGTCGTTGTTTGGGGGAGTAGGGGGAGAAGGTTCGTGAAGCCATTGATCTAGGTTTCCTTTTTCGATGAACTCGTAAACGAGTAACCGTTCAGCTCCTGAGGCCCAGTAACCGCGGATCTTGACTATGTTTTGGTGACGAAGCTTGCTTAGGGTTTCCATCTCCGCCGCGAATTCGCGAAAGCCTTGGAAGGCGTCGGCGGATAGTTTTTTCACGGCGACGACGGCGCCGTTGGAGAGACGAGCTTTGTAGACGAGACCGAAGCTGCCGTCACCGACGATGTGGTTGGGGGAGAAGTCATTGGTGGCGCGGGAGAGTTCTTCCATGGAGATCTTGAGATTGGGGTCTTCGGACCAGCTGGCGTCAACTGGGAGGGAGTTTGAGCTGGTAGGGTAGTGATTTGGGTTTCGAAGTGGTCGGGTTCGGATCTGGTTATTACGGCGGGATTGGGTGATTTTGCGGTGCTGACAGACGAGTATGATGGCGGCGAATATGAATGTGACGATGATGAAGCTGCCGATGGCAGCCAGGAGGGCTTCGGTGACGTGATCCATAAAAGCAAAGAAAAAGTGTGAAATGATTGAGGGAAAGCAAAAAAAGGCATGAATGGAATTGAATAGAATGAATGGTGTGTGTAATTTAAGTGGAAAGAATAAGGGTTGGTTTCGTGGAAGGTGATATTTGTGAGAGAGTTGACTTGACTAGTCAACTGATTTTGTTTGCATCTTTAGAGACTACAGCATACATATATTCTGTTATGTTTCTTTTATATACAAAATAAAAAATAAAAAACTTGACTGGAAGCAAAAATGATCTGTTCTTAGTAAGTACTATTTGACTTTAGATCCTCAAATGAAGGAGACTATTAGAGTGGAATGGGTGAGTTTCCATGTATGTACTGTTAGAATTTCATGACAATGTCAAAAATTTTAGCATAACAAAAAAATGAATTTGTAAGTAGCATAACATGTCAAAATTATACTAATAAACAAGATTATGAATTTGTAAGTATCATTGATTACAGATTAGCTGAGGGTGAAATGTGGTGGGAATTTCAATCAGTCAAAAGCTTCATTTTGTTTTCGATATCTACTTCGGTAGCTTTTGCTTGGTCGGGTGCCTTTTGAGCAGTACAAGCAACATTTTTGACAATTGATGAGTAAAGATCGAACTCCACCTTCAGTTTTAGACAGCATGCTTGAATCCATTTCTCGGCTACGGTTGTAGATACACTGTCTTGGGTATCCCTCTCGTGTTCTTCAATGGCAGGCCGTATTTCGTTGTATAAAGAATCAAGAGCCTCTGTGGCTTCATCTTTTCTTTTCTACATGGAAAAGCTTCAAATGTGAGATGAACACAAAACCAGACATGGAGATATATAAATGACATTTACATGCTCCATAGAATGAAATGACAATGAAGTATTTTCAGATAAAGCAACAACGATGGTGATTCTTGACATATCCAAGCTATGCCTGATTAATTAAATTAATAATGTTACTATTGATGTTCTGTTATCTATGACAGTTAAGGTAAAATGATGTGCATTATGCAGAAATTGAGACAGATAAGGTAAAATGATGTGTGCATTATGCAGAAATTGTAACAGATCTATGTTCTTAGAAATTACTCTTTCTTTCCAAATTATAAGTCACTTTAGAAATGATAACAAAGGTCCTCCATATCGACCTATGAAATGATAACTACATTTTAAAAACATCTTTTTTGGAAGTACTAAGTTAAAATACCAAGGTAACGAAGATTTAGTTCACTAATAACATAATTTAAAGCTAGGTGATGATATTCCGCAATAGGCACTTAATAGAAATACATATCAACATCATACCTCATAATCTAAGATCTCATCTTGTGCTTCTTTTGATGCCAAAAGGCCAGCTGCATACTTTGCATCAATTTTCTTCTGTATGCGATTTTTAAACTTTCCCCCATTCTGTGCCTTTGATCTTTTGGAAGAGATGGACCTAGGTCCAATGCGATAGTTTCGTCCTGCAGTGTTACTTCGAATGCGCGATATCATTGCATTCTTTTGTGGAAGGTTGTGTTCGGTATCTTGGGAGTACAACTTCATGTCCTCACTTACTATTTCAGTTTTAATTTTTTGAATACTTAAATCCTTGATTTCAACTGAATCACCTAAATCCTTGATCTCAACTGAATCGACTGGTTGAACATTAAAAGCAGTGGACTCTGATAGTTCCTCAACTTTAACTATAATATCCATGGATTGTTCACTTTGTCCATCAGCATTTGACATCGGTTCATCCTCCGCAGAGTCATATAAAGGAATTTTCTCTATTGAGTATCTATAGTCAACAACATAAACAAAAACTTATAAACCAAGATATCACAAGAAATAGGAACTGAAGTAACCATGCAAAAAAGACCAAGTAAAATTAGAATAAAGCTTTGGTATTGCAGAAGCTATATATATATACGATCTAAGATAAAAGGGAAGGAAAGAGATTGATTTAAAGACTTTGAATTGCTTTTATGTTTGATACAATGATCTGATACAAAAAAACACACAAATGGGGTCATATTCAATCAAGCACAGGTTCCTGCACAAGGACTTCATATCATTGTGGGGTCTAGGAGTGGGAAAGGATTGAAATAGACAAAGATATCCAAGTTGCGTCTGTAATAGATAAAATGAAAGCTGTCTTTTAGAGATGAATACCTCCCAGAAAAGAATAAATTATAAATTACCTGTCATCATCATCTTCCCATAGATAAGTATCCTCCTGTTCAGATTTTTCCCAACATGAGGAAGAATAGATGGTTAAAACTAATAATAGTTAATGAAAAAAGGGGGGTAAAAGCAAAACAAGGATACCACAAGCTATTTTCAATTATTACAACTGCTAGATTTTTTCGCATTATAAATTTAATTTCGGCATGCATTCCACTGTATCTAAACTTGCATATTTAATTCAAATAGAAGAGCCCGCCTCCTTATCTATCAACACTCAATTTTCGCTTTTCATTAGGGATTAATTCCAACCGTAACAAATCAAAAGAATTAAAAAAACCTAGTCATCATCTTTCAGGCTATTGGATTTGGTGGGTCTTAAAAACCCACGGTCTACAATAATCTACACCATGCCCGGGCATTTGAAAGGCTTAGGCTTAGCCAATAAAAAAAGTGCATTAAATTTACATTCAAGCATTTCGACTTTTATAGATTACTAGTACCAAAGTTTAAAACTCACTTGAAAACCACGAGATTTTGCTCCAAGGAATCCGGAACATTTGGGCGCACCACAGAGGCAGCGAACCTTTGCACCTCCAAACCATTCAAAATTATAGTCATATGCCAATTCAGTTCCAATAGGAATATCTTGCCTTGCAAATATTCCAACTCTTATTTCCCCCATGACAGTCCATTTTCTTGTCTCACAATTTGGTTGACTGCAAACATAAAAGTGTTCAGTTGATGCCAAACCTTTGGCAGTGGGAAACAGAAGGATAACAAAGCAGGTCTACAATATTTGCATATATAAGCAGGTTCATTTCACTAAATCATACAGTAGCATTTTTGTTTGAAGTGATTTACCAGGAATGATTAATAAATCTGGCAATGCTTCCCTTTCTAGTTGCATCGATGGATTCAGACGCATTAAGAGAAATGATATATGCATCTGTAAGACCTGCAAAAGAAAACAAAAGTTTTATTAAAACATAGAGTTAAATACTAGTATCATATAAAAACATTAATTTTATTGACATTTGACCTTGAGTTTCATATGTATGGGATCTGCGTTTGGCTTCTTTCCATGATATTACTTCTCCACAGTATTCAATGACAAACTGTCCTGCCTGCATGAAATAAATAAATAAAAGAGTGACACTACAGCAATAAAAAAATTACTAGAAAAGTAGCCATATTAAGGCAGAAAATTCAATGACATTCTTCAATTTTAGCAAGTTCCTTTTCTCCAAATTCCATAGGAATTCATTATATGATTACCTTAATGTCCTCATCAGCCAAAAGACCCCACCCTCGGCCTTCAGTTTTAAATAACTTCGTTTTTGCATATTCACACTTCTGAAATTTCTGCAGGCAGGAGGACGTATGGGACATGAATATATTTAATCTAGAAAAGAGAGAAAGAAAATGAGAAATTTTCAAAAGGTTGTACAGAGCAACTGAACTGTAACTATGACCTGCTATTAACTAACTAGTTCATTGATGACTGAATGTCAGTTATGCCCGCTTAGTTAACCTACTAGAAACCTTTCTTGGTACCAACAGTCAAATACTCTTTCAGAATGTATCATATTTGAATTGACTTAAGCTTGTACGCTTCAACGTGTAAGGCGAAGTAAAGTTTAAGTAGGTGAAAGGTTAAAAAAAACATATGCAATGAAAATATGAAATGAAAAAGCTCAAAACAGACAAACTTGAATGCTACTGAGAAACTTGTAGGACAAAATAACGTGGAAAACAAATAGTAATAACTAATAACTTCTCTTGATCAATTTTCAATTACCTGAAGGATGGTAATAGTAAGACAAATATATATTATTGCATACAGACACGAACATTAACTCACCTGATTTTTACAGAGGATGCCACAAGGACAGTGACCAGGAGTACATTCGGTGCTGGTTAATACATTTAGGCACCCATCTGCACAGGCACTGTAAGGGTCATCTTCGTTATACCTGCATTCACATACAGCAATATCCTCCTCCTTCTGCTTCTTATGCCTGACAAGAAATAAAGAGAAGTGCAAATGCATTACTACACTTGTTAGACATTGATTATACAGGAGAGCAACAAAGCAAATTATTGGAAAACTTTCATGAATGTTGGTATTCATTTTATACTTTTAAGAAAAATAGGAATAGTATGTAAGGGTAAGAACAATATTGAAGCAACAAATTTATAAAATTTACTATTCCATTCACTTCCACTACAACTTCCAAATAATGAAATGGAAACTTTTCTCCGTTCAAGTGTTAAATATCTATACAAATATACGGTGACTTAATTCATTCTATCCAACTCAAACTCACTATAAAATATCCCACGAGGCCGAAATTAGAGCTGCATTTTCTAGAGAGTTTACTCTTTTTGGCTATTAGAATAAAGGAAATTTAGTGAGCCTGTTAACTCAATTGAAAGCTAAAAAAGAGAAATTTCAGCGCAAACAATTTAATTGTATTTGTCATATAAAAAAGTAGAATTCTCCAAAGAGGTTTCACCACAGATCAAACATAAGTGGGGGGAAAATGATAGCCCATAAGAAAGATGGTGTTAACTTTGTAAAGCTGTCATAACTCATGATGGTCCTAGCAAGAGTTTGCATCTACCTTATATACAAACATCTACGAGCTTATAAGCAAGATTGTCAAGATCGAGATCTTACATAAGATCGGGAGAGAATGGCAAGATCGTAAAATATAAAATCGTAGTTAAGATCGGAAGATTCTACCCAATTATTTTTGTAAGATCGAGAGGGGCTAACAAGATCGTAAAACATAAGATCGCAACAAAAATCGTAAGACCCTACTAAAATGAAAAAATAATAGTATATATTTAAGTATTTTTACCTGATATATGTTAGTACGCAAATGAAAAAATGATTCTTTTTCATATTCTTTAGACATGTATGATTGAGTGTTTATACTTTATTACTACCACATGGAACATTTGATAGACGTTAGGGATATATTTGGTCTATTATTAGGATTATTATCATAAGTCAATTAGTTAAAACAAACCCTTCAAGTGAGATGTTTATTCTCTAAACCCTAAATCTAAAACTTATTGTAATAGAGAAGTAAAGCGGACTTGCTTCGGATAGTTTGAATTTTTTTCATTTACAACATTAATTTTAATAAACACTGTGTTGTCAATTGCGGATAGCGGAAAATAGCTAATTGTTAAAATTCCCCTATGCAATAGTGCTATAGTGCAGGTATATTTGAAAAAAATGTAGTACGAAATAGCATATCGCATCGCAGTACAATAGTGGTTTGTCCTAATTTATATTCCAATTCAAAAGACTAATAAGCAGAAAACAGGAAGTTGAATCGAATGTCCTAAATTATAATCAGCTGGCATCGAATTATACTGAAACCAGTTAACCACTAAGAAATGGAGTTGAAAACAAATACGAAGTAAGAAAATTACTAACCTTCGCATATAAAAGTCATTCTGATTTATGTTAATGTAGTGAGGCAAATCTTCAGTATGAGTATCCTTCAAATCAATAAAATACTTGTTATTAACTTGACTCAAACATGAACAAAAGATTGTAATAAAGGAGGAAAAGAAAATTACCATATGAATAACCAGAGAAAGTGGAGTATAGGGCTAGATTCGCCTCCGGTGAGAAAGGGTTGGAAGGCGTGAAACCTGAAACGGGTAATGATCGAGGCAATTTCAAAGGAGAAATTGAATTCCGGTAGAGACTGGACCACTGCGCTTGTAACTGTATAGTGATTGCGGCACTTTCCTCACTCTGCTTTAATTCTGACTTCTACAGACCAAAATGGGAACCCAATTTGGTCATATAAACACAAAGAACAAAAAAAAATTAGAGGAAAAATGAACCCATATATTTTGATCGGTGTCTCAGTTTTCATATAAAAGCTGGTTAATTATGCTAATTTGTATTTTTAAATTGAAAAATGATATTTTTAACATCTTAAATAAAATAACTTAGTCCTAGTTTAAAATGAACAATTATTCCTAACAATTGTCATAGTTAAAAATAAACAATTATTCATAACAATTAACTATACTAAATTGCGGACCCGTGCTTCGCACAGGTATATTAGAGATAAAACTACAATTTTTTAAATTATATAGTTAATATTTAATTTTATTTGCATATAAAATTATTTTTTGACTATTTAGATTATGCTTTAAAAAAATTAGAATTTTCAAATTAAAAATATTAAAGGATATCCAAAAAAATATATACAAATAAAATAAAATAATAACATTATAATGTATTGCATAGATGACTTAATACTTATGTGTTCAATTATAAAAAGAAAAAGATTAACACTATATATTTTTCGGAGAATTTTACAAATTTTAAGAAGTTACAGTATGAAAACAAATTATTTAAATACAATATAGTAAAGTAATTTGAATCTTTAGCCGATATCATAAATCAAATTCTATTTCAAACTTACATGATAAATAACAAAATGAAATAGGAATTACAATACAAAATCAAAAAGTATATACCATATAAGAGCTAATATAAAATAAAAAATATATATGTGTATCATATAAGATGGGTTAGGAGTAAGGTCAAAGGAGAAAAAGACCCATAACAAAATTGTATATTACAACTATGTAAAACCCATGCATCGATTATGTATTTATATATGGGATCATAATTATTAATAGGACAATAATAACTCATATTAAAAATTATAACTCTTAATTTTAGTAATTAAAAACAGTTATTAAATTGTAACTCTTAATTTTAGTAATTAAAAATGGTTATTAACTAATGTTTGTATTGAGTGATAAAATAGTTAAGAAATAGAAAAAAAATAGTAAACCGTATAATAAAGCATAATAAATTTTATAATTGTTATAAATTGTTTTTAAATTATGATATTAAAATATAATAGAGAGATTATATATATATATATATATATATATATATATATATATATATATATATATATATATATATATATATATATTTTAACTTGATTAATTGGACGTAAACATTTTAAGTTATATAAGTAATTGAAGAAAATATTGATGTATGTTCATGAATTTAAAATATAGCTCATATAAAAAAATATATTTGGAGATAATGTTTTTGTAAAATGATAAGTCATGGATGTTTTTGTAAAATAATAAGTCATGGCTTTTATAATAATTGTATCATTACATTTTTAGGCACTACGTATCATGAATAACAGTACTAATGATTTTTTTAAACATATGTTTAGTATTGGTACAAATCAACATGTATATATTTCAATTGATTTTTATAAAAGAATATAGATCCGAGTTAAAATTTAAATAAAATAAAATTATACCATAGGTTTTAAAATAACTTTACTAACATCAACAAAGCATGATAGGTCAAATATATATTTTTCCTCATTTTTCTCATTGGAGACAAAAATAGAACCAATATCTCTTCATACAAATTTTAAATAGTTTAAACATACTTGATTTTTTATTTAATTTTATAATATTTTGACAATTAGTTGTCATAGTAAAAAATTGACATGGTTTTCTATAAGTAAAATCACTTGTTTTGAAATAGTGAATGATTGAAATGTATGAAGTTATTTGTAACATAAATGTACTATATTACACATGGAACGATTAATAAGTTGGACGAATCTCAAATACCAAAGTATATAAAATTACCTGCGACGTAGAAGTTTATGTTAAACTTGGAACAACATGTTCGAGATATGAGAAAACCAACAATTATGTATAACTAAGATCTCATTAGGTATGTAAATTTTATTTTTTATGACTCTATAATTCATAAATCTAAAAATAAATAAAAAATCAAAAACTTACAATTTGGGTGATAGGAGGATCTCCTAAACTCCATAATCTACTCTTTATTAGATGAAATAGTGTAATTAAAAGAATCTATTTGTTGAAAGAAGGTGGATATGACCATGAAAAACAATATGTTGATGATATTTTGTGTTATAAGTACGTTATTTATGTGTAAAGGAATATTTCAAAGAAAATTGGAATGGGCAAGTGAAAGAGTTTCTGTTATAAATTGTAAAATATTTAGTGTAATAATTAAGAATGAAATTATAACGTTTCATGAATAAATTTCGGTTACAAAAGTGAAATGTTAAAAGAATGAATTTATGAGCATGCTTAGTGAAAAAGATTATGTTACAATAACAAAAAAAGTAATTTAAAATACTTATATTTTATTATATACAAATAGAATAAATAGAATTGTAATTTTTTATTCATATTAAAAAATTATTACTATTTTTTTCTCTAATATAAAATAATTATATAAATGATAGTATTTTATTTGATCTATACGTATTTGTGACATTAAATAAGAAAAACATTTTTATACATTTTTTCTAGATAATATTTTATAAGGATATTTTGTATCTTACTAAATATAAATAAGAATTTTTTTATAGGAACACATTTTTTTTAGCTAAGATTTTTAAAGGAAATAGAATATGAAAAAGTGAGAATTAAAGTAAAGAACTATTTTTAAAAATTAAATTTTTGATAAGCCGCATATTAAATTATTAAGTCCTTATGCTTTAAAATCAAAAAATATTTTAACTATTCATTTCTAAATATTATATACAAATATTTTTTTTATATATTTAGATATTATATTATTATTAGTTAAATATTATATATTACACATTTATATAATTATTATTAATATTTGTGGCTGAATATTATATTATATTATTATTATGAGTATTATATTTATTTATTTTTAATATAGGAATAAATTAGTAAATGTCAAAATTAGGATTTTGGTTTAGATTTATTATCAAAGTGACATGTGGCTAAATTTTGTTTAGAGATACTACCAAGGTGACATGTGGCTAGGGTTGCCATCATGACAACTTTGGATTTATATATAAGATTGGCCTGAGTTAGATTTTGTTAAAAATTTGGAAATTTTAATATGTACCTCTACTTTTGTCTTTATACCCCTACAATTTTAAAAAAATGACAATTTTACCCTTCAAAGCTTTTAACCATTTTATTTTCTACTATTCACAAAAAAAAATTGAAAAGTCAAAAAATTGCACCCCTACGCAGGATTCCCGAAACATTTTCTACAAGACTTCCGGTATGTAAATATTTGAATCGGAACTAAAGCTTTAACACTTCTGATTTGCGTCAATAGTGGTCCGGAAGACTTTAACAAAGTGTTCCGGAATAGATTGATCCATTCCGAAACACTTTGTTAAAGTCTTCCGGACCACTATTGACGTAAACCGGAAGTCTTTTTTTAACTCTTCCGGAATGGTTTTTTGATCGGTGATGATTTTTTCTTTTTTTTCAAGTATAGAAGTTCCGCTCCAGATTTGTCAAAAAAACAAGACAGTTCTAAATACCACTGATATATTCACAACTTCTCAACGATTCGTCACACGAGATGAAGTTATCCGATGGATTAAGGATACTGGAATCAACAATAAAGTGAACATTATTATTGTAACGTCTGGAATTTAATTAATTATTTAGTTAAATTATTTTGGAATTAATTGTGAAAATGGTGGAATTATATTATGTTGAAGTGAGTTGTTATGAGGTAATATTCGATTAAGTGGTGGTTTATTAGTAATAATAGTGTTAGACTAAAATAAGACAACTTTGATGTGAGCTTAAGTTGTGTTGGTATTAGTATTATTGGGGTATATAAGTTAAGCCCAATAGAAGTGATAAAGAATATAAGAAATATGAGGTATATGAGAATTAGGTTTGTGTGGTCAGTAAGGGAAATAGAAGACTAAGTGAGTTGCTGTGAAAAAGGAAAAAGAATAAGGGTTTGGAAGAATTTTGTTGAACCGTGGAGTTGCAGAGAAGCAGTTCCGGAAACGGACGAGACAAGTTGCAGACATGAGGCATAGAGGCAGAGGATTAGAATACAGCCGGAAAATTATAAAGAGGCCGTCATTCCAAGGTAAGGGTGGGGTTCAATTCCTATAACCGGGTATATGATAAATTGTATGTGGGTTGGGTCGTATGAATTTCTGCCTCTGTGTTTGATTGATCTGTGTAGAAGAATTTGTTTAACATGTTAATTTGAGGAGGTGATAATTATTGCTTGATGTTGTTAGAATCGACGAGAATTGACACTGAAATTCAATGTTGTTGATGCGACTGGAATTGGTAATTAGATGTTGTAATGTAGTGGGTTTTTGAGTTGAAATTTATTGGATCGATTGAGTGAAGAATTTAGGAGAACGTATAAAACTACTTCAGGAAAAAATATTAACGAAGAGACGAAGTTAGAACTGTGGCGGGGTCACAAATATTAAGGGACATGCATCCCACATGTGAAGGAATGTGGTGGGGACCACCAGGAGGCAAGGGGCGGGCGTCCTATAGCTAAGGGAAGGGCGCCTTGTGTTGCAAAGAAGAAGAAAATTATATATGTTTAAGGGGCGGAAGCCACATGGCTTGGGGGTGGGCGTCCCACCTCTCCCCTTCTTCTTTTCCACGTGAGTATGGGTTAGTGTTAGGAGTTTAGTTATTCTCTTTCCTGGAAAGTAGTAGTATTGGCTTGAGGGAATCCAATATAAGCAGAATTAATTCGGAGTTAAACTCCCCCGTTTACAACTCCTCACTTAAAACCTACCCAATGCAATTCCAACCTATTCCTAGACCTGAGTATCTCCACTCACTCCCCCTCAATCACAGCAGTGATTACAAATAAACATAAACAATTACAGAGAGAAGACACTCTTCAAAAACACACCTTGATCTGCTTAAAAGCTTCAATCAAGAGACACACACTCGTGCTTAAAAGCTTAGAGTGACAATAAACACACACAACCTATTCCAACGCAATCATCAAGGACAATTGCTTGGATCACAAGAGACAGCTACAGAACTACGGTTCTTCACAATACACAAAATCTTCTGTCTGCGTTCCAAATTAGGATTGCAGTCTTTTTATATGCAGCTCTTGGGCCTTGGGCTTTTTTAGAAACAAATTAGGTTTAACCAAGTTAACCTAATTTACACGCCATCTGGTTGTTACAAAATATGTTGTCAACATGATCTTCTGGACGACATATTCAGCACACAATAAAAGGTTTCCTAAACTGATAATTGAGAGAAATCAGGAAACACATTTAATAAACAATAACAGCTCCTGTTTCACTACAGAACCTGTATTAGCTTCACACATGTGCAGCCTGCATAACACAATATTAACCAGGTATGTTTTACCACAAATGCAGCCAACATGAAAACACCTTCAATCTTCCCCTTTGGCAAATTTTTGGCTAAAACAACCTGTCACACCATATTAGAGAAATACTTGCAGCGGACACAAAGTAACCAAAACACAATCAAGGCAAGCTAATACAATACATTCAACATACATGACCAGTATGCACATAGTGCTCAAACAAATCAGACAGCAGCCACAAGAGCAGCACAAGCACAAACAGATCAACACAAAAATAAGCATATTAAACTTGTTGATCACACACAACCACCATTCTTGTTGTTCTGGGGTGACATTACTTCTTCTCCCCCTGTTTGGCCACAAAAGTTGCCAAAGCCAACAAAATGTCCTCTCCCCCTATTTTTTTTGTTAACTCTATGGTTCCTCAAGGACGCAGAGTCCTAACTTGCTTCGCATGTTTTCAAACTGTGCAGCATCAAGAGCTTTTGTGAAAATGTCATTGATTTTGTCAGAAACATTCTCGTCACTTTCGTTAGAATCATCAAGCACCATTCTCATTCTTGCAGGATTAGTCACTTTTGTATGCCTGTGTGGACAAGACATTGTTTTGAGCGAGATGAACAGAGATTGTTGAGGCATCTCAATGAGGTGAGTTAGCTCTAAACCTTTTTTTGTGGAAAAATTGTACTTTGTGATTACACTAGAGTTATTGTGATGGGATATCAGCTGAAGGATCCTGTTGTGACCCAGGAGGATCTTCACATCTAGCTTATTAACAATACCTAGATTAGAAGTTGACCTTTGCAAAAGGTTCTGTTTGTCCTCCACATAGTTTTTGATGTAGCATGGCATAGTTATGACATTCCACTCTATATTCTGGTGAGATACACTTTGGTGTATCCAGCTCGATTTAGACCAGCCCAAAAGATTTGTAGGAATCATACCTGGCATCAGATTCTCATCTTCAATTGAATTAGAAATATGATAATGATTTATGAGATAATATAACAATAATAGGTACTGCTAGTAGAAAATTGTGGAAGACAGTAGTTGCAGAAAATAATGAGCAATAGCAAGCTTTTAGCAGAAACTGATATCTAGTAGCATGTTTGGAAAAATTGATGACAGCATAAGAAAATTGAGTAGTAGGAAATAATTCTATCAGTAAAATAATTAATTTCAGTATACAATTAGTGTTTGTTGGAATACGTAGTAGCAGGTGCACAAATATTAGTAGTAGAAGCAGTTAGTACTATAACAGAATTATATCAGTACCGATTTAGCCGACTTAGCAGAGTTAAGCGGTAAGTTTAGTTGTTCGGAAGTAGTTGTAATTTGTCGGAGTAACTTGTACATACGGGTAGGTATTTTGGTTGGTTTGTTGTGTTGGTATATTGTCGAATGAATTGATTTGCAGGTGAAGTTGAATTATTTCGGTTTATGGAATTGTGTTGTTGATGAGTTTCTATTGAATACGTTGTTTTGAATACTTATTGTTGATTTTGTTGTTGTTATAAGTTGTTGCTGATATGTTGATTAAGTTTTATGCCTATGGCCAGTGTTGAAGCGACATTGAGTACCTCTGTTTATTAGTACAGTGTTGATGTAGGCCTATGCCTTGCGATGATGGTTGTTATTGTATGTGATTGTTGCATTCATACATTTGCATCTTTAAGTTGGTCTGGATTGTCAATTTTTAAGTTGGAGCTATGCTCACCACGTTGGCTTAGATTGGCAAAAAGTTGAAAGTTGAAAACTTATACCTAGATGCCTTGATAAACTGGCAATTTCTAAGTTGGGAGTTCTGCTCCAATGGTACCACATGCATATGCACAGTTGAGTCACATCTTGATTTGTGTGTTAAAGTTGTTGTTATTATTAAGTTGTGTTGATTTAAGTTATTATGTTGATGTGTTGGTTAATTAAAGTTGTCTAGTTGTTGTTATTAAGTTGTTTATTGATTGTTGCATAATTGTTGTCATGAAGTGATGATATTTTGTATGACTATGATCTAATATATCTTTTATCATACACTTGTTTATAGTTGTTGATATCTCACCCCTTTCATTTGTTTCGTCGTTGCCTTTATATTGGTAACGTGCAAGTATTCAAGAATGAAGAATTAGTAGCTGTCAGTCCAAGTCGGTTTAGTTGCTCTGATACGTAGCACTCGGGGAGGGACGAATAGTATTTGTTTCTATGTTGTTGTTACTACTCTAGTTGTTGAATAATTATAAGTTGAAATTGGTTTTAGTTGAATGAAGTTGTAAATGATTTTTAAGTTGAAAGTTGTGATTCCGCTGCGTAATTAATAAAAAGGTTGTTAGGTTTTCATATGAATAAATTATGTTGTAAATTGTTCATCCGAACGCTACATATCTATGTTAAATGAAATACTGGTTGTTTGATTTATGTTGAAATGTGATATCCCAAATAGTTGTTGGATGTTTTAAATTACTCCAATTTGTATTATAATTACCGGGTAGATTTAGGGTGTTACAATTATCACTCGTTTGGACAGCGAAACAAGCAAGAGAGGAAGAAGCGCTAAAGTGATATTTGGTTGCGATAAAGGGAGAAAATACAAAAACAAAAGTGATACTCAAAGTGCGACTAAGAGGTGTGGATGTCCATTAGAAATCAGGTCGACTCCGGCAAAAGATGAGTCTGGTTGATGTAAAATGTGGAGTTCATAATCATGGATTACCATATATATATATATATATATATATATATATATATATATATATATATATATATATATATATATATATATATATATATATATATATATATATATATATATATATATATGAGACGTATCAAATGAGAACGACTATAATGAGAACTGAGAACTTTTAATAATAACAATTAGATTTGAATTAATGGCTCAGATTTACCTTATATTTTAAAATATTTAATTAATGTTATTTTATGTAATATGTATTTAAAATATGAGGTAAATATGAGCCATTAATTCAAATCTAATGGCTATTATTAAAAGTTTTCAGTTCTCATTATAGCCAAAATTCTCATTTGATACGTCCCATATATATATATATATATATATATATATATATATAAATATAAGAAGGTCATTCATTTGTTGGTAGGTTGACCGCAGAAGAGAAAAAGTATGTTGCTGATTTGACAAAGAGACATGTTCCGCCTAGACACATTTTGAGTTCCTTCCAAGAGCGAGATCCAGAAAATGTCACTCGTATCGCACAAGTATACAAGCATAAGAGTGTGATAGAAGCTGAGATAAGAGGTCCAACAAGTGAGATACAACATTTGCTTAAGCTTATAGAGGAGGCGAACTATGTTTACTAGAGTAGGAAACAAGATTATTCGGGAGGTGTGAGAGATATTTTTTAGGCTAACCTAGATTCGGTGAAGTTGCTTAATCTTTTTTCATCTGTTTTGATTATGGACGCCACATATAAGACAAACAAATATAGACAACCTCTATTTGAAATAGTTGGCATGACATTGACCGAGTTGACATTTGTTGTTGCATTTGCTTATATGGAGTGTGAGTAAAAAGAGAGTTATTGTTGGGTCTTAGATAAGCTAAAGCAATTGTTTGTGAAGAAAAATGTGTGTCCACAAGTGATTTTGACGGATAGAGATATTGCTTTGATGAAAGCAGTTGAAGTTGTGTTTCCTACGACGCATACCTTGCTATGTCGATTTCACATTAACAAAAATGTTGGTGCAAAATGCAAGGAATATGTGGTGAAAGACATGCAATAGAAGATTGACGCAATGTGGAGAGATGTTGTATGGGCTAGTAATGAGGTTAAGTATAGTCAACGGTTGCAACATCTTGAGAAAGTGTGTATTGCTTATTGTGACTTCCTTGATTACGTGAAAAACACATGGTTGATCCCACATAGGCACAGATTTGTTGGTGCATGGATCGATCGAGTGCTTCATTTGGATAACACCACAACTAATCGGTATGTCATAATTGTTAGTCTTTTTAGTAAGTTTTATTTTTGACTATTTTATTTTATTGGTATACTTACTCTGTTTTATTTTTAGGGTTGAGTCTACACATTGGAAGCTAAAGCAGATGATAGGGAATAGTCTTGGTGACATGGTCAATGTTTGGGAAGCTATGAATTCCAACCTGAAAATACAAATAGGTAACATTCCAGCTTCTTTTCAAAAAAGTTTTTATGAGGTTGAGCACGCACACATTAGTCTATTTTATGATAATCAGTGTTGTTCGGTATCGAGAGCTGCTTTGAGACGCATTGCTGAAGAGTTATCGAGGCTTGATTATGTGTTAAATAAAAGGGAAAGATGTGGTTGTATTATGACAACATTGTGCTTGTGAGTTGGGAAAATATTTTGTTGTTGGACTCCCGATACCAATAGAAACTATTCATCTTCATTGGAGGATACTATCTATGGAAGGTGAATTGCCTTTAGATGAGGAAGTCGGATCAGAGGTGGATATGAGTAGTGCAATAGATTAATTGTGAAGAAGCTTTAGATCACTAGATGTTATTGGGAAAAGAGCATTGAAAAGGAGGGTGTGTGAACTTGCTTATCCGCAAAAACTTCATTGTGTCCACCACCTGAAAAAATAAAAACCAAAGGAGGAGTGAAGAGGAAAGGGAAGAAATCGGTTGGTTATGATGTTTATAGGGATCCTTCAGCTTATGAGTATGTTGGCATGTCGTCTCAATCTTCACAAAAACAATCTCAAGCATCACAGACTTCAAACAAGCAATCACAGTCAAAGAAGCAATCACAGTCAAAGAAGCAGGATTTCACCCTTCCGAGATTACTGTTGAATGCGGGTGAGGTTTCTTAAGAGATTCTCTGTTAAGTCCTTCTCCAGTCAGCACGGATCAAGCTTGGTTTCTTCCTCCACAATATTATATCCATACGAATTCGCGAAGCCGAGAGTTAAGCTAGACAAGGAGAGTTAAGCTAGACAAGAAGAACATTCAATGCACAATTCCCCAAGAGGCATCAATGTCCCATCAATATTATTATGCTTCCTTCCACTAGAAGTCAGACTTAACATGAACCCGACAAAGCTCTCGCTCTGTGTGTAGGAACATGGGCTTAAGGGTTGTCCGCAAGACCTACACAGAAGGCTCAATGACAAGCACATAAAGGAAAAACACACCTAACAATTAGTCCCTCATTTCTACAGAATTTACCACATCTCTCATCGTTGATATCTAATTAAACGACCATCTTCAGAGAGCGCCGAGTCACACACTGACAATTTTAGTCGTCCATATTATATAAAAGTCAGATCACGCCATTGTAGATATTCAATTTATTGTCATTCTCTTAATACTCTTCACTCAATAATTGATAAGAGCGTTGAAGTGTTAATATTGTAAGTCCACTCCCTCTCCGCTGTATCGAAAACTTGATTGCTATAAGATCTAATTTCACTCCCTAATTACATATTTCTTCTCGAAGGAAACACCATCCATCATAATATGCTTTTATTAAAATAGATTTGGGCTACATATTTTATTAAACACTTTCTTTTACTTAAGTATATTTTAATAAGACAATTCTTCTTCTTATTGGATTTTGGCCATATTATCTTAACTGTTGACAGAGGCAACACCAATTATGCTCAATGCAGAAACACAAGAAACCAATATTACTACATTTAGTTTTTCACCATTTCTTTAACTTGATGCAAAAATCTACTAGTAACGTAAATAAAAGGAAAAGCATTGTAGAGTATTGTATCCAGATTACAGAACAAGAAAGGAACAATTAAGAATGAAAGATCTGCTATGCTAAAAAAAGCTGACTTTGGCATGAGAATACATTGGTTTTTGTAATGCTTTAAACAACAAGTTGTTGGACAAGGATTATTTATGAGGAAAAAGCAATAATTTTTGGCAAGGGAAGGACGTCTAAAGCATCTCAAGCTGCTACGGTCAAGCTAAGCCAGGTTGGAACTTCTCTTTTGTCCATTGCCTCCTCTGCTTTTTTTGGACCCATCATCTATTGCCATCTCAAACAGTTATTTTCTTTATTGTTTAGAAAAAAGTTGTATAAGATTTAATCTAAAGGGGAAAATCATACTATCAACTTAATTGATTTTTTGAAGCTAACGATTTATATAAAAAAAAGTGAAAAAAAAAATAGAAGCTTGAGGTGATATAAAGTTATAAACCAAATCTAAGAAAAAGAGGGATCAAAAAGAGAAAAAAGAGAATAAACTACATATATCACACTATCTTATAATATTAGTATTATAATTTATTTTGATATTTTTATACGTATTAAAAATATAATTTTTATTGTGTAAAATGAAAAATTATAAATAATTTTACATAATTGTTCTTTATTGATGTTATTGAAGGGATAAACTAAATAAAATGAGAGAAGAAAGATTAATAAATATTTAAAAATATAATTAAAAAATATTATAATTAATTGATATTGTAAAATAACATATAATTTGATAACACTTTTCATTTACTCCATTCTAAAATAATTGTTAAATGTATACTTAAGCATTTTACAAAAATTAATACATTATAATGATTAAAAGAAGGATAACAATAATTGAAGGTTTAAAGAAATACAAGGGGGGAGGGAGATGGTTTGAATTGAGTTTTTAAATTTAAAGTTTTTTCGTTAATCCAAATACAAACAACACAAAGCTAACAATGACAAAGAACATAAGTATTTTATACTCGTTCACCGTTAACTAGGCTACTTCCAGTCCACCCATCAAGATAATTTTGCCTTATAAACAAGGAATTAATTCCCTAATCAAAAACTTTGATTATATCTACAAAGACTATCCATCAATGTCTTCTCAGGGATTCTAACTAACCTTAGTCCCTCAAGAAAATCAACTCAAAACTACCAGTCACTGACTTCTCGAGTTTTTTTAACTAAAGACCTAGTCACTCAAGGAGTTTAATCAACCGGTTAAAGTTACAAGGGTTTGTGTTTACAAAGTGCTTCTTAGAAAACTGATACATATAATTTCAATACAACAATATTTACAAAGAATGAAAGTTATAAAGCTTTCAAGATAACAACGACTTTCTTATTTGTGTAGATTTTTAACTTTCCGTTCTCAGTGTTTCTCTCTTGATTTTTCTTTTCTTTGAATATGTACGTTGTGGTTCTTCTTTTCCATTGCTTCAAGATCTCCTTTATATAGATGATGAATATATCTGTTGGAGAGGGAAGTTGAAAAGTTACAACTCATAGCTGCAAGAAGACATTTGATGCACAGTAGTGGAGTGGCGCTAGCCGCAGTCGTTAGGAAGTTTAATTAAAGGAATTATGTGTGAGGCAATTAGATATAAATTGATACCGACTCCTGAGAATTTAGTGACTTCAACGCCATTAAAAACCACTTATGAATTTTTTTTGGATTACATACATTATCTCAAATTTTAGATCAAACTAATCCACTGACGAGTCATTGAGAAGATTTGTATTCATATATTATATCTCCACTCATGTGGTATGGTACAAAAAAGTGGATTCTAGCTATAATTCATAAACGATTCATATATATATATATATATATATATATATATATATATATATATATATATATATATATATATATATATATATATATATATATATATATATATATATACATATATATATATAAATAAAGCGGGTTCCGGCTATAATCCAGAAACGTGAAATCAAAGTAGGTGATAAAGTGACTGGGAGACATGGAAATAAAGGTATCGTTTTAAAGGATTTGTCTAGATATGCCTTATTTGCAGCCTTAATAAGATAAGGAGGATTTAATATAACAACAAAAATATTAATCTAATAATCAACAAAAAAATAACAGGTACAAATATGAAATTGAGGCAACCTAATCCAAATTGATCTTGTAAGAGATCTGCTACGGAACAAATACGTTTATTCTTCAAATGGTTCATATCATCAAGTGTACCCATTCCAATTTTCATTAGAATCAAATGTCCCAAAAAATTAAGAGTGGAAGGGACTTCGACTGCCTTCTTGTATCGGGTGAAAAGAAGGGGGGTGCTAGGCTTAGTAGAGCTCGAACCTACAATATTACGTTATGAGCGGTACATTTCAACCAATTAAACTATAAGCCCTTACGGAACTCCACATAATTCGCTCACTTTGGGAAAAGTCGACGGAAATAAGAGGCCTTTGCTCTATCTGCTTCTTCCTCTTCTCAAGAATGAATAATTGGATAAGATGTTTTAAAAAAATTGATACTGACACACAGTCCTTTTTGCTGAGTAGCGTAAAGGATAATGATTTTGTATTATAATAATATTTTTACACTATCTTCCTTCAATGACAAGATCTTGAGTTAAAGGCTTTTGAAAATAAGTTGTTAGAAGTTTGGTCAGGGTTTAGAGTCATTTTTTCTCTTTAGTTAACTTCTTTAAGTCAGAGGCTTCTAATAAAATTTGTTGAAGCTTGATCAGAGTGTCTTCAGAATTTTGAGAATGTCGAGACTTATAAGATCCTTTTACAATTTGACTCGATGCTTTCAGATGCAAATTTGTTTGTAAACACATTTTGTATTCAACATTGGCTTATAGTGCATTTGGTGTCCAGAATTCAGAGTTGCTTGTTCAGAGTCTAGAACTTTCACTAGTCTAGAGTCCACAATTTGCTCGCCCAGAGTTTAGAACTAATTATCAAATCACATGCGCTTAACAAACCGTTAGAGTATATAATTATTCTCCTTATCATCAAAACTCAAGGATTCATTGCAGAATCAAATTTGTTCCAATAATTTTTTTTATCACAATATCTTTATTAATTATCGATGTATTCTAATAAATAATATAAACATAAGTTAGAGGATACTAAATTAGAAGTATTAATTGAAAATAAAACAAAAACTGCATTTAAAATTTATTACTATTTATTTTAAAATAAATAATTATGTTTAATATAACACTAATTTTAAATTAAAAGAACTTTTTTTTCATCTAAATAACTATTGGAAACAATTTTTTACCTCCACTTCCAAATAATTTCATAAAAACTTTAAACAAAAAATATATATTTTTTATTAAAAATTTAGTATTTGGTATAAAAAATAACAATTTATTATTTATTATGACTTAATAAAAGTTGATTAAATTGATATGAACACCATTCATGCAAAAATGTGATTTCAACCACATCACTTAATAATCAAACACTAATAATTTAATTTGAATAAACCAAACTTTTGTACTGATGACCAACCTAACTCAACCTAACCCGGTGACAAATGAAAAACAAATGAGTATCTTCATCAGAACAGAACCATTGGATCATGCCACAGATACGCTGACGTGTCACATAGTAAAAATACAACCTCAGACACAATTGTAACTGTGACAGTGACACCCACAGACAGTGACACCAGTAAAATCAATGAAGAAAGAGAACACAAGAATTCACTCTTTTCTTTTCCCATTTATTTTCTCGAGATTTTACTTTCCTAAGCTCAAAAAACTCACAAAACCGCCATTCCATACTTCTCTTTGGATCACACTTTTTTCTTTCTCTCTCTTCCTTTTTTTTGTCCTGCTTCAAGCTTTTTTTGTATCGCATTCCAAACTTAGCCCACAAATTTTGACTCTTCTATCTAACTCTTTGATTCAGTGGAATGCGAATGAAGCTAAGATGAACAGTTTCCATTTCTGGGTCTTACTACTTTCTTTCTCTCTCCTTGCCTAGTGTCATCAAGCAGGAGTTTTCATGGCTGCAAAGCGCGTGTACCAAGTTTGGAAAGGAAGTAATGTAAAGCTCTCTCCTTTCACTGTTTTCCTTCCATTTTTAGCTTATATTCCATATGGGTATCTCTAGATTTGTAGGTATAGATATGATTTGTTATGCTTCACTTTGTAAGCTTTGAATTTCTGAGGTAGTTTATGTTGCTGGAATGTGGAAGTGAAATGGGGGTTTTTAGATTTTAGATTTGACATTTGTAGCTTTAGTTGATAAGTATTGTTGAGGAAAGATGATATTCATGTTTGGTGTTTTCTTGCTGCTTCTGTGCTTTGTTTCCAATCTCTGGTACTATCTTTTTTGAACAATGTAGCATTTTGTTAATGATGTATTCCTTTGGCTAATTTCAGAAGTGCTTTTGTTAATCATAAACTAGTTTATGCTAAATTTTGCCTTCTTATCATAGCTCATATTTTTCTCCTTAATCTTTTGCAGAAATTCATATTTGGAGGGAGATTGGCATTTGGGCCTGATGCCAGATCCCTAATCATCACTTTTTCGCTGATTATTGTTCCAGTTATCATCTTTTGTGCATTTGTAGCAAGGCATCTTCGGCATGAATTTTCTTCATATTATTCAGGATATGCCATTTTAGTAGCAGCAATTCTCTTTACTATCCATGTAACTTCTGTTCATTTTTCTTTCATTTTTTTATGTTTTATCCGTTTGTTTACAAATAAATAAACCATCAACTCAATCCCTTAGTATATATTTCTAGGTTCTGGTGCTCCTCAGTCTTACTTCCGCGCGCGATCCAGGTATTGTTCCAAGGAATTCACATCCACCAGAAGAAGAGTTTCGATATGAGTCTTCTGGGGTAGGCGGACAACAAACGCCAACCCTTCAGTTCCCAAGAACAAAAGAAGTAATGGTCAATGGCATTACTGTAAAGGTGAAATATTGTGAAACTTGTATGCTGTATCGTCCTCCTCGTTGCTCGCATTGCTCCATATGCAACAACTGTGTTGAGCGTTTCGATCATCATTGCCCTTGGGTGGGCCAATGCATTGGACTGGTACGACGACAGTCACAATGTTGATACATGTTTTCTTCTTTGTTGATATTCTTTGGTTGTTATTCGTTTTCTCTGGTCCTAATTTGTTTTCGGGCCTTTCTAATGTGCAGAGGAACTACCGATACTTCTTTCTGTTTGTTTCTTCCGCAACGATTCTGTGTGTCTATGTGTTTTCTCTCTCGGCTTATTACATCAAGGTTCTGATGGATAATGATAACAATGGTACAGTGTGGAAGGCGATAAAAGACTCTCCTGCATCCGTGATATTAATGGCGTATTGTTTCATCTCTCTGTGGTTTGTTGGTGGACTAACTGGTTTTCATTTGTACCTTATAGGCTCAAACCAGGTCAGTCAATTTACTTTACGATTCCGATTTCTATATCTTCTTTTATATCTCATTCATCACTATTAGTGCCCTTTGTTTTGCAGACAACCTATGAAAATTTCCGGTATAGAGCTGATGGCAGGATCAATGTTTTTAATCGAGGTTGTATAAATAATTTTCTGGAAGTGTTTTGCACAGAAATAAAGCCGTCAAGGAACAATTTCAGGGCTTTTGTTCAAGAGGAGGGGCAAAGGCCGCTGACTCCGGTCTTTGCCCGGGGACATGAACAAGGTGATTTGAGTGGCGATCGTCGTCCTAAAGTTGAACATGATCTAGATATCGGTGAAGATCTATTGAAGATATCACAGCGTAGGAACATTGAAGAGCTCGACGAGGACATTCGGAGTAGAGGGAGCAATGGCGCGCCCCATATTACAGGTGATCCTGATTCCATTTTGTCATCAGATCATCGAGCTACCACAATAAGATCTGATACTAGGCACTCTCGTTGGGAAAGAAGTGGAAGCTGGGAAATTGCACAAGATGACTTCGCCAATTCAAATGTCACAGAAAGCAGAAATCATGTCACATCAAAGGAAATGCGCCAATGACGGGCATGATTACTCGAATACTAAAGATGGAAAAGAAAATGCTCCTTGATCATATTTTGAATAGGAGGTGAAGTAGTTAAAATATTGGTATAAAAACATAGCTTATCTTTTGTGAAGACATGAAAAATCTGTTATTTGTAGATGTTTAAGAGACAAAGTGTCTTGGTTATGTTTCTCCCCCATTTTTTAACTGTCTAATATGTGGATCTCATCTTTTACTTGGCTTTATTCTTTATGTAAATAATTAGCTGTGATACTGAAAAATCTTTGCTACATATATTTCGTTTTAGGCACTGTAAAAACTGTATTATCTTTGTTATTTATATGATTACTACAGTTTTGTTGATATTTTAGATAATAGAGTATGCTTTTTGAATTGATCTTAATGGTGGAAGCAGAAAACCAATGTTTCTTCAAGTAATTGCTTTATTCTCGTATTCAGAACTTGGAGCACCTTATATGTGGTTTTAATTAGATATTCACTTCATTATACTAATATCATGCCTATTTTCTCCAAGTGACTGTGTTTCAAAGGGACCTGAAACATCAGTTTAGACCACATCAAATTTATACCGTTTCCTTTGAGTTGAAGGTACACATACTATTAAAGTTGAGGTGTCCATCCCTCTGGTGCCATAGCCACACCATCTCAAATCATCTTAGAGGCAAGACAATTTGAATATGTTGCAGTGCTATGTACCTGAAAAATTCTATTTTGAAAAAGAGGAATTCTTATGTACATCAAAGACCTCCATGTGGTTGTTAGGCAAGTTTTATTGTAAACCCCTTATCTTGCAATTGACTTAAACAAGTTACTCTTCATGCTGGGAGCATACAACAAGTTATTGTAAACCTCTTTCAAGTCTTTTTTTTCTTTGAATTTAGCCTAGTATCCTTGTAGGACTTATCTCATCCTTACCTTGTTCAGGTTACAACCGAATAAAAGTCATTTTAATCTTCGTGTGCATGTATTTCATTTGTGGATATTAGAGTTTTTTCAAGTTTATGATAGTACTAACTTTCATGTTGTGCTATATGAGCGTAAACAGTAACCTAAACACTTGAGAGTTGAGTGAATTATATCTTGTGAGAATCTTACTACTAATTGGTAATATGTTTTTCCTATTTGCTTTGAATGTCACAAAAGAGTTTTTCATTAACTCCATGTTATTGAAGCTTAGACTTAGAATTTTACTTACACTTTTGTCATCTTGAAAACCTTTGGAAGTGCATCCTCTATTTTGTTTTTGTTTTGAAGTTTTATGTTATGAAGTTATAATTTTGTTCGGAGTGCAAAAGTTCAAGTGTGGAGAAATTTGATTAGTGCATTTTAATGCACATTCTTTTATGTTTGTATTTGGGCATTTCTCTAGTTTGTTTTGTTTATTTTACTATTTTATTATATTTTTAGAATTAAGTCTTTGTTTGCCTTTAATCTATTTTCGTCTGTTGTTTTCAGCTTTAGCGATTATTGTATAGTTGTTCACAGTTTGGATCATAACTTGAGCTACGAGAATCAGATTGATGCGTTCTAAGATGCGTTAGAAAACTAAGAGAAAGAGATACAACTTTCATGTTGGAGCCAGAAGTTAATTCAGAGTGCATAATTCCCAGTAATTCGTTGAAGCTTCAGACGTTATAAAATATTTAGTTTTGGGCTATTTTGGGCCGATTTCTTTTATGTTTCCGACCCAATTTGAGTTAGTAGTGAAAATCTTATTTTGTTTATAAGGCTTGTAGCCACGCTACATTACCATATATTCACTATTTACAAGAAAATGTTTTCTTTGTACGTTTTGGCCATGGAGAACTAATCCCTAAAGCGAAATCTTCCGATTACGGGTTTCACCATACTTTGAGGTTATAATAATTTTAATCAAGTTTCTATTTCGTTCAATTATATTATGTGATTCTTTTTATTCGATTTTCATAGAGTATATTGATTTAATTCGATTGTTGTATGATCCTTAACTATAATCACATTAGCGTTTGCTTAATTCGTTACCGTGTTTGATTAATTCGCGTTTGCTTAATCCGTGAGGGCTTAAATCCGTTTGCTTAATTCGAATAATAGGAACTTACATTACATCATATAAAACATGTTGCGCTTGAGATACGATACTCGAGTTGTCGTTACCGTAAACTACACTTTAAATTACTCGTTTTTGACCTGTGTGCGACAACGGATCAACCTTATGAAACTTTCACCACCTAATGGGTCCAGTCCCCATGATGTCTAACACAGGGGATGGTGGAGAAGGAATATAACATGTCTAAAGGACCTCACACATATCTGTTTACGAAGATGGCTCAAGTGTCTGCATTTCTCTATAGGCCTCCCGCTCCATTTGAAGGTCACCCTATTCATAACATGTGAGGTATAATGACTCATATGTGATTGCTTCCAGATGTATTCTCCTTAACATCTCAAGCCTTTTTATTTGTGTTGATTTCCTCACTCTTTATGTAATATTCTACTCACGTTACTACTTTCTCCACAGAAACAACATGCCTTTGGGGGAAGGATTCATTAAAAATGCTCAACCCTCATTCCATTATGGAAGGCTCCTATAAACATCTACTGGTTAGGGTGGAAGACCTTGATGGTTGCCTTGCTAAACCAAACAAAGATATTCTCTCAAGGATTCTTAAGGGTCTTGGCGAAGGTTGAACATATTGGTGATTGACATCCTCATGTGCTCGCTTGCTAAAAATTGGTGGACCAATGTCGTTACTAGATCCTATTAGCTAGACACCGAGAGTCGTGGGAGACTCATGTACCACCTAACATCACGTCTCTAATGGCGTTGGAAAGGAATCTTGGGCTTCAACGAACTCCATATATGTATTAGTGGAAGCAACATGCTTCTGAGGCTAACTTCTTCCATCAAACTTTACAAGCAATGATAGCTTTAAACTCTCCTGTTGGTGCTGCTGAAGGTGAATGACGTTGTCCACCAAGGTCTGAATATGGCTACGCAAATCGTACATAGCGACACACATTTCTGCTATGGCATCCTAGTTGCAGTTGGAGCTGTTGTTGGATGAAGTTGCTATTTTCTTTTTCACCATATTTAAAGACCGGGTTTGAAGAAGTGGATAACAACTTGACCACCTAATGCAAGGGAGGCCCAAGTGAAATTTACCAGGGCTCCACGGTTGACGTGAATTGTACTTGTTAAAAAAGTAAATTAAGGGTAACCCTGTATTTGGAGAGTTGTATGGATGTTTAGGGTTGTTGATAGTGTTTAGAGGTAGCTCACGCATAATGGTGATAAGCTCTATATCTATGATTTTTGTGAATAATTGATCTTTCCTCCTCAACCTTATGATTGAGGTATTTATAGAGATCTCTCGGGTCCGGGTCTTAGAATTCAGAGAATAGTTATCTTCTTCTTCTCTCGTGAACGTGGGATGTGGAAGTCGTTATCCCCTTATTATCGTTGAAAATGTGATTTTCCCTTTGAATGATATTTCTATAGTGTTAGTGCTAAGACACATCACTCCTGATGTTTTATAAGTGGGTGAAGAACAGTCTGATCCAAACTCAATAAAGGGCGAGTGCTATGACCATTGGACGACTACAAATATTAAACAAAATTCATTTTAAAATAGAATGACTAATAATTAAAGGATTGCTTTAAAGATATATATTAAAAAAATTCAATAAAATTATAGTGCTACCTTTTTTTAATATATTTTTTTAAATAACAAAATTGACAAGTCAATTTTTAAGAATATTTTCGCACTATGTAATATGTATTCCATGTAGACACTAGTATTATACGTAAACATCAAATTAATACAAGTTAAATTATCTTAATTAAGAAAGTTAAATAAATATAATTAATTTTATAAAAATACAAATTAAATTTATTAAAATGTCATTAATTAGTACTCCCTCCGTTATAAATTAGGTGTTCATTTTAAATTTTACACATTTTTTAATACAATAGTAGTTTTCTTGATTCAATGATAAAAGAAGTTATTTATAGCAGTTAGTTGAATGCATCATAATCAGAGTTAGTCAAAATTTTAACCCTCATTTATAGGGACAATTGGTTGTACACGACGGTGTAATAAACCAGAAAATTTTGGATAACCACAAAAACCCAACCGTCACAATCGCTAACACATTCCTTAAAAACCGTTTCATTACCTTAATTTAGAATTCCTGTAACTATAAAACACCCCAACACCCAGAAACCAATGAACACACTCTCCCTCAAACCAAGGAACACTAACAAACACCAAAAACAAAAGAACCAAAAGCAAGATGAATTCCTCAACAATCGGTTCCATGTTCCTTGGTTTGCTTCTAATATCTCAATACCCTTTCGCCGCAGACGCTAGGGCTCACATTGGATTACAATCCAGCCTAATTTCCGTTGTTTGCAGCACTTCATCCAACAAGGCAGAATGCAACGCCATCCTCGGATCAAGTCCTCTAGCCGCACAAGCGAAAAACTTCCGTCAACTCTCCAAGGTTGTTCTTGAAATGGCATACAACAAAGCCGCCGCAGGACAGGCTTTTCTTAAAAAATTGGCCGCATCAACCAAGTGTCCAGCACTTACACGGTGTGCTAACTTTGATTATGATGGTGTTGTTATGTCGTTTAGAAGCGCCCTTGGTGAGTTGAAGGAAGACCCTCAAACTGCTAACTATGATGCTAAGGTTGCTAGTGATGGAACTGCTCAATGTGATAGAGGAATGGTTGCAGAACATGTTGTTAATCCTCAAGTTACTGCTCTTAACAGTCAGATTAATTTTTATAGTGAATTGGCATTCTTAGTCACTAATAACCTTTGATTGTGTTTGTTGTTTTGTTGGGGATTATGGGAAAATTGGGATGGTTTATTTGGGTTGGATGAAGTTTAGGGTCTCATTAATTGGGTTTCAATGTATGAAGGGAGAGTTATTAATAAAATATAGCAATTTATTGCTTTTTTCTGTGTTCAATTACATTGAATATTTCACTGTTTAATTGTTTCTTTCTTTATACTCCAATTAAATTTTCCTCAAGTTTTAACAAATTATGATGTCAAAATGATATTGGACCCGTTTTTTGGCCTTTTTTTAAATGATTTTTTTTCAGTGTTACATAATTTTGTAAAATTTTTTTGAAAATTTTTCAACCAACCCCATGAATTTCTTAAACGCCACATAAATTTTCATTTTTGCCCATAGTTTTTGTAGATGGATCTCCGGAAGCAACCTATATTTTGAAAAAATTTGTCTCATTCCGTAGATGCAAAATTAGGGATGGCAAAATGGGCCAGACCCGCCGGGTCGGTCTGTTTGACCCGCCATTTTAGGCGAGCTGGGCTAAGGTTTTTGGCTCGATATCTTAAGTTGGCCCACCCCGCCTAACCCGCTTAAAGAAACGGGCTGAGGCGGGGCGAATTTTGTCTGCGGGCTTTTTGTTAAAAAAAATTATTTTTTATTTAGAACTAAAACAACTTTAACTATAAAAACAACACCCTTCTCTTATAATTATGTTGATTGAATTATATTCTAAATTATTATACATACAAATTGAATTATAATTGTAACGTTTTTTCTATAACTTTCTAATACATGTGTTGATTGGAAAAGTTTAAAATAAAAGAATAGTGGTATAACATGCATAGTTATTAAGTTGTTAATACATTTGCTCACATGTTTTCTTTTAAAAATAGATGTTGATTTTAAGAAAAGGAGGGATTTGATGAGTCTATAAGTGTGACAAATTTTGGATTTAACTATTAAGGAATCAGTTAATATAAAAGTTTATATGAAGTAATTAGTGAGAAAAAGTTAGGTGTTGATATTTTATGCACAACTATTTTATGCACCGTGATATATTATTATGTGGTGTAATTTTAAATTGTAACACCCGTATTTAATTAAATAATTTTAAATTAAATATATTGAGTATTTTTGCGATGATATGTGGAATTAGTTAATAATCGGGTAGAAAGTCGGATAAAGTCGGAAGATAACTAATATTAGAGTTATTATTTATTTTAGGACTTATTAAATAAATTTGGTTGGATTTAATTATAGGGGTGAATTAACAATGGAGGGGTATTAGTTAGTAAAACCCAAACATGAGTTTTAGAAGCCCATTATTTCTATTAGGTTTTGTTAGAGTAGTAGTAGTTATCAAACAAACCAAAGGAACACAAACAGTCACGTAGCAGAGAAGGAGGAAAATAAGAACTAAGGGTTTTGGTGCTAGCAGTCTGGATTTTGAAGGTTGCAGTGTTAGAGGTTGTAGTTTACCGATCGAATTTTCGAGCTCCATTCAATCCAAAGGTAAGGGGTGAGGTTCGACTAATATAATTGATTGTATGATGGTTGTTATTTAGGGTGGGATAATTTTACTGTTCATTTTGTATTCATGTATTGAAATTGTGATTTCTGTGATTTTATTGGTGTATCGGTTGATCTGGATTTTCAAACTAAGTTGTTCTGTGGTTGATGTTGTTGGCTTGTGTTGTATTGATTCAAGTTTGTAATATGTGTGTTGGTGAATCGATGAATTGTGTTGGAAATTATAACTTGTATGTGTTATGGGTTTACAAAATTGCAAGAATAGGAATGAAGGTGAATAGATGAACAGAAAACAACATAATGGATACGGGGGCCTCAAAAGAATTCGATGATCCTCCCCCCCCACATAAGGAGACAAACGTCTCCATGGTGTAGAATATGGATGCGGGCGCCTCCCTCCCTTAGGGGGGCCCACCTTTTGTTTCCCTTGATGTAGGATACATGCTAGGGTGATTTCATATGTGGTTCTTAGTAAACTCTAGTATAATTAGGTGAATTTATTCATAGAAATGACATGAATTAATATTAGGGAACTTAAACTAGTATAATAAAAAGATTCAATGGTCTAGTAATGTTCCAATAAGTTATATAAACTATTAGAATGCACATCATGTTTGGTAAAAGAATAGTAACAAGTAATAGTAGCCCTGTGTGTTTACTGTGGAAATTGATAAACAACCGCTGGTCCTCCTCAAAGCCTTAAAACTAAGGGTTACTTGCAAGATCGACCAGTTGATCTTAAGCCCACGTGTTAAAGTTTAGACTTGTATCTGTTTTGTCGAAGTGTTTGCCTAAGAAACGGTTTTCTAGGGCTGGTAATAAATACAATGTTTTTCCATACTGAATGCCAGATCTGACCGACAGGTGATTCGTGACCGACGGGACAAACCTAGACCTAAAGGTTTTTTGGTAAAAGTATGAACGTTCTGCCCTTGATCTTCTGGGGTGACTCATGACCACCAGACAGCGTCGATTCAGGGGTTGTTTTTTGATCGTAACAACCGGTCTTAGCCTACTTGGTTGAAGTAAAAATCAAAAGACAAAGCAAATGCTGGTTAAAGAACACAACATAAATGAAAGCTTCGAAACATACGATTAAAAAGTAAAGGATTTGCATTGAAAATAAAGATGGTGATTCACATACATCAAGACTTTCAACAACTCTTTTTTCCTTAAGGGCGAAAATTGGGCAGAGTATAAGCAAGCAGTTTGATTGTAATAGTGAACACACCTTTTCTACATTATTCTGACCTATTTATAGGATTTACATAAAATAACTACCTAACATAATCTATGATTAAGATTTGAATTGGCACCAACTGCTTCGTAGGATCTTTTTCTGTGTTTGGCGCTCTTGACATACGATCCTGGCTTGGTAACCGTCCACTAGCATTTCAAACCTTGGCATTTGAATTTCGCGCTTTGGTCACTTCTGGTAACTGCTTCCAGTTTTGACGTGTCCTTTACAATCGAAGGCTCGGTCTAAAAATTCTCTAAGTATGGAATCCCTACGTTCAACTTTCGCCCTTTTGCTTCAAATTTATACAACTTCGACATTCTTCCACTTCGACATTTACTTCATTCTTTGCTTGTGAGATTTTCTTGTTAGAGTGGAAAGGTCTTCTACTGAGGACACGTGTTCTGCTTTATCTCTAAAGTTTTTTCAGGGTAACAAAATGCCCCCTCAGAGATGCCATTTCGACCTGCAGGTGACATCCGTGAGAGAATGACGTCTATGAAAGTTCTTGCTTCGAACTAAACGTTTCCACTTTCCTCGCTTCGACTTGAACGTTTACACTTACTCAGTGGGGTGGAGTCACACCATCATTACCTCCACACACTTTACTGTGTCGAGACGTGAGCTCATTAAATGTGGTGTGATGGCACCTTTTTTGTGGCAGTGGTGGGCTCCACGCATGCGAAATCTCAGCTCCACGTGCTCCCCCTCTTGCCACGTCTGTGATTGTAGGAAATGTAGCGTCTTCCTTTGGCTATAAGTAGCCTTTTCTCTTAAAGATTTTCTTTCTTCTCTCTTTCACGTTTTAGTTTTCTTCCTCAATTTTCTCTGCTTTTAGCTGTTTCTTCAGACCGTTTTCGACTTCTTCAAAGAACTTCCTTCTTCAACAATGGCGGCTACTGCTCCAACCACTTCCCCAGCCAAGACTTATGAGCTCCGTCTTGTTGACGGCAAACCATATGTTCCAGAACCTCCGTTTTCTAAATCATGTACACACACACACACACATACACACACACACACACATATATATATATATATATATATATATATATATATATATATATATATATATATATATATATATATATAGAAGAATTTGACATGAATGAACATAGATTATCAACATGCAACCAGAATTTCTCCTCAAATCCCATAAACCCCAATTTCATATATTTTCCCACAAACTCCAAGTCTCTATCTATTAAGACTCACCTGTCAAAGGAGAAGAAGATGGAGTTGAACAATGTGATGAGGATGATTAGAAGCAAGTTTTGGGGTTGATCCTAGTTCATGCAATGTTGGTAGTGAAGTTGGAGCTTCCCTTCTCTTTCTCTTCCTTTCCCACGTTTCCTTCTTCTTTCTCCACGAAATTCTATTTTTGTTTTATTCCAATAGAAATGTCAACATTTTAAAATCCTTAGTTGACTCTATTTAAGAGGTGAAATGTCTATAACACTCTTAATCTCCTTATTTAGTTAATTTCCACAATTAAACTAAATAACATGACTTCTAATACTTGTCCTATTATAATCTCACTAATCAATTTTAGGGATAATTATTAGGTGGCAATTATACCGGGTATTACAGACACGCACATATCTCTTTAAATAACAAATTTTCATATTTTTCCAAGTAGAACTTTTTATAAATCAAATTTGACATCAAGAGAAGGTCAAGGAGTTAGAATAAATTTTTTCTCCATTTAAGACCAAATTCCTTCTCCTATTTCAAATATTGTTATTCTAAAATCATAGATGATCTTTTTAGATGATGCTAATTTTATCTTTTTAAAACATGTAATTGGCGGAATACTATTTTATTAATTTGATATTTTAGTATTATTTAGTTAACTTTGATCATAACTCGGAATATGCAGATTAAACTTATGTTTTAGTTGATTACTTATAATAACTCTTACAACTAGACATAAGTTAATTATTCAGAGTTAGTATTTGCTTTAGGAATAGAGGGAGGATTATTAAGTGATTTTTGAATTAACACGCTTCATAATCTAATAGATGGAGGAATTAGGGGATTTCTTTTTAAAAGAGAGCGTTTTACACCAAATAATTGATTATAACAAATATGTTAATTCATCATAATGATTAAAAAAAATATTTTATGAAAAAAATCGCAATTACAAAGCAGTAATAGTTAACATATTGAAAAAAGATTTGATAGCTTTTATCTCTGATATATTTTTCAATAAATTTCTTTTACTTTTTTGTTTTAAAATCAAATTCTTCACGATAAACCCCGGGGTTAAATAATTCTAATACTTTCGAATTTTGATGTTGAAATTGCACAATCTTTGCAAATAAGAATATTTTTATAAGTATTACTAATTGAAGAACTTTTAGTTAATTTATTTAAATAATTCTCCAAGTTTTTATTGTCATTGCTGCTGGGGATTGTTGATCAATTCCAACAAGACAATTGGTTTGTGATTTACTTTTGATTTTTTTTAGGCTTAATTGCAATTTTGGTCCTTCAATTTTTTCTTTTTTTTTTGGCAAAATATTCTTTTTGGTCCCGTAAGTTAACCTCAAGGTTCATTTTGGTCCCTTAATTTAAAAAACTTCCAAATTAGTCCTTTAACTCTTCAAAAGGTGTCATTTTAGTCTTTTTTGTTATATTAACGGTTGCTTTTTGAGTTTTCTCGTCGCTTACCAGAAGAAATTTTTGAAAACTAACATCATATTCTTTCAGAATATCATATTTTAAGGTGCTATCTAAATTAAGGATCTTTGTTTCCTTTTCTTCTATTAGTTGTGTAGTGTTATCTTTAAGTTCAGAATTTTCTTGTTTAAGTTTCTTTGTTTCAGTTAATAGATCAATCTTTAGCTTTTTAAAGTTAGTTCTTAATCTATTATGTCTTTCTAAAAGTTCTAATAAGCTTTCTTCAAGCTCTTTTCTAGTAAGTTCATAAAATACCTCATTTGATTCAGCTTCTGAGTCTGAGTCATCTTCTGTGGTGGCCATGTATGCTATGTTGGCATGTTCATCTTCTGAGTTGTATTCGTCTTCCGATGATTTAGAATCATCCCATTCAGCCATCAGTCTTTTCTTCCTTTCAGATCTTTTCTCAGGCCGTTCTTTTTGCAGTTTAGGATATTCACTTTTGAAGTGTCCTGGTTTGTTGCATTTATAGCACACATCGCTTCTTCTGCTTGGCCTTCTGTATTCAGATGATTCTCTTTTATATTCTGGTCTTCTGTAGTTTATGAACTTCCTTTGCTTGTTCCTCCAGAGTTGGTTTACTCTTCTGGATAGAAGAGACAACTCATCTTCTTCCTCTGATCCGGAATCACTTGAGCATTCTTCCTTAGCCTGCAAAGCATTAGTTTCATATTTTTTAACAGATTTAAGAGCTATAGACTTACCTTTCTTTAGAGGCTCATTTGCATCAAGCTCAATCTCATGACTTCTTAGTGCACTGATGAGTTCTTCAAGGGAGACTTCATCAAGATTCTTTGCAACTTTGAGTGCTGTAACCATTGGCCCCCATCTTCTTTTTAGACTTCTGATAATTTTCTTTACATGATCAACTTTGGTGTATCCTTTATTTAGAACTATTAGACCAACTATTAAGGTTTGAAATCTTGAGAACATGGCTTCAATAGTCTCGTCCTCTTTCATCTTGGAGGCTTCATACTTCTGAATTAAAGCTAGAGCTTTTGTTTCTTTGACTTGAGCATTGCCTTCATGAGTCATCTTGAGTGACTCAAATATATCATGTGTTGTATCTCTGTTGGTGATTTTTTCATATTCTGCTTGAGAGATGGCACTCAGCAAGATAGTTATGGCTTTATGATGATTCTTGAATTCCTTCTTCTGTTTATCATTCATGTTCTTCCTTGCTATCTTTTCTCCTGCATCTTCTGGATGATTGTAACCATCTACGACAATATCCCATAGATCAGGATCTTGTCCTAGAAAGAAACTTTCTATCCTATCTTTCCAATATCCAAAATTCTCTCTGTCGAATACAGGAGGTTTTGTGTAGCTGTTGTTGTTTGAATCATTCGCCATAGTGTTTTCCTTTTGGATCTTTTTTTGACACGGTTAAGTGCTTGCACCCAAAACCAGGTGCTCTGATACCAATTGAAGGTTGAGAAAACACTTAGAAGATGGGGGTTGAATAAGTGGGTTTAAAAAAAACTTTATGAAGGAAAGATAATCAGAACACAGTTATTTTTATCCTGGTTCACCTTCTCAATAAGGCTACCTCCAGTCCACCCTCAACAAGATGATTTTCCTCTCTCAACCGAGGTCTTAATCCACTATAATCAGAACTTGATTACACTTGAACGACTAAATGTCGTGACTCACAATACAATGCACGATCCAAATTGCTGGTGACTAACGATCCTACACAAGCCAACCGCTTGTGACTAACCAATCTTCTAAGACTCAACTAGTCTTAGACTTCTTGAGACTTTTGACCCACTGGTCTCTCAAGGACTTAGTTACCACGTAACTTCTGTTGATAGTGTATAATTTTGGTTCTAGAAAGCTGTAATCACCATTGTGATATTTCACTCAGATTAAGTACAGAATAAAGAACTCAGAATATGAATAAGAAAATTCTACTTCAGTGAGTTTTTCTTCACACTTGATGATTTATCAGAGTTGCAGCGTTCTTGTGTGTTCTTTCTTGTTTTCTTGTTTTCCGCTTGTTGTGTTGTGTATAGTTCTTCAAATGATCATGAGTATTTATAGCTTCAAAATTTTTTGACGGTAATCTCTAAAGCATGCATTCAGCATTAAATGGTTTGCGTGTTGTCTTTGCTTTTGTTTTCTCCAAGAATTTGCATGTGGATAGCTTCTTCAATCAACCTTGGAAATTACGCTTTTGGAGTGTTGCAGCCATTTTGCTAATGATTATATCTTCAACGGTTTAATTTAAATCAATATGCGTAAACTTTTGTTCAGTCTTTGTTCTTCAACTTCTGTTGTAGATATATTTACAGCGTGCGGTATAAGAAGTTCCTTTATAACTTGTGTTGTTTCTTTAGCTTTAAGATATGATTGTTGGTACTGGTACATCTTCAGAAATTTAGAACCATATGATTAGAGTACCATGTTTTCTTTATACAAAATTTGTTTGCTTGTTATCATCAAAACACTAAAATATAATTAGAACTAACTATGTTCTAACAGTATGTTGAGTTTGAAAATATAGCTTTAGCAGCAGCTTATCTGAACGACACATCTTGATTTTTGAGTTGGAAGACAAAGCTTATATGAGCTTGAAATCTTGACTTTTGATCTGGAAGAGTAGCTTATCTTTAGAAACACTTGAAAGTTATTTATCTGACGAGTCATTCAACGTTCTTCAGAACTGTTGATGTTACTTCAAAAATGGATGAATAGTTCTTCTAATGTGTGTCAACGCTGATTCTGATGATCTTATGGACAAAAATCCTTAATCTATCAAAATAGTGAAATATGCACTCTCAAGAAACTATTAGAGTACACAATTGTTACATAAAAATATATATGTATTATTATCATCAAAACTAAAGATTGAATGCAAAACCAAATCTTGTTCTAACAAGTTAAACCCTACTTCTTGAGCAGTATTAAGAGAATATATTGAGATATTAAGACCAATTCTCTCACTTTGGATTAGACAAGCCCTCAAATGAGGCTTAGATGAAACTCCTTTCTTGATGCTTCTTGTGGAAGAAGACTCATATGGATTTGTGACTTGATAGTGTTATCTTTCTTTGAGTGGGGAGCTCAATACCACAAGATCTCGATTTCTTTCCAATACAAAGTCCAATGATATGTATCACTGCACTTATCATGGCCTATTAAGATATGAAAAGTGACTATGATTCAAACCAAATTAGGGTAAAAATAAGAGAGCAAATTTTAGAGTGCAACAAAGGTATAAAAGGATTTTCTAATGTTTATCTTTAAAGTTATACTACCTCCAAAAAATTCTTGAACAACATATTAATTGTGAAGACAAGCTTCCTCAATTTCATGTTTTGATGATATCAACATTTATACATAAGCATCAAGAAAGGATGAGAAAAATATTCAAAGATCATTCAATCCAAGTCTCAATATAGCATCAAGTTTCTTAAAAAAACATTTGAAGACAATTTGGAGTTAAGGTATAAACATGTTATTATCTTGATAAAATAGTGTTCAAAATCCATACATTATTGCATAAGGTCACTAAGTCTTTTCCCTAAAAAATCTTGGCATTATAGAAGTCTTAAGAAATAAAAATCTGTTTTTTTTCTTCCAGTGTAACCGGTTACGATTATAGGCGTAACCAGTTACGGTCACGCAGCCAGACTTTTTTTACTTCTAGAATTCTTTTTTCCCCAACGTAATCGGTTACGATTCTTAGTGTAACCAGTTACAAAAATGTGTTTTTGAATTTTTCTTCTACAACGGTACAGTGTAACCGGTTACAGCCATTTTTGTAACCCGTTACGGCTGAAACAGTAGCACTTGTTCATTCTGTTTTAGTGCATACGGATCAGACTTTATTCCACTCAAACATTGCACATTTTCATTGAATCATACTCATTCCTAGGGGTGTTAAGACATTATATATATATATATATATATATATATATATATCCTATATTTTCAGATTTAAATTCACCTCTTCCATTTGCAATTATATACTCTTACTCTCTCAAATTTTATACCAAGTGCTCTTTGATATTCAAACTTTCACATTGAGTTTTTCGGCATCAGTGTTCCATACAAGTCCAGAAAAATTCATATCATTGATCATAAACATTGAGCACTATACTATCATTGATAATTGCTTGCTTGCAAGGGAAGATCTTTCTTATAGATAGATATAATATTCATATACTTTCTTACTTAAACAAATATTTAGATTTGTTGATTATTGTTGACTTGTCATTCAAGATTGTTGGAGACAAGGGTTGCTTGATTAAAGAGAGGATTGTTCTCTTAATCATTTGGTTTGATCAAGAAGGTGATTGTTCTCTTGATCATTTGTTAGTCAATCACAAGAGGATTGTTCTTGTGGATTGCATAGGCTTTTGTAAGTTGCTTACACTAGTAAAATCTCTTTCGTGTTTGAAAGGGGACTGGAGTATACTCGCGGACTGTGAGGAGAACCAGGATATATCGCCGTGTCATTTATTTTTCTGCAGTTTACGCTTTCCATAACTTCACCATAAACCAGAAAAATAATCCACATATTACCAAAAACCGATAAATTTTTTAAGAACCTAATTCACCCCCCCTCTTAGGCGCACTTCATATTTACATTAATGACTTCTGAAATCATCTCAACACACTCATAAATATGTTTGCATTAGCACTTAGCACAGCCGAGGCAGAATACATTATTGCAGGTAATTGTTGTGCTCAAATATTATAGTTGAAACAACAATTTAGTGACTACGGCTTAAATCTTAGATGCATACATCTTCGATGCGACAATGCAGGCGCAATCAATATTAAAAAGTAAATTCAAAAAATTAGATAATGAACAAGTTATTTTGAGTGTAACACGGTGAACTGACTTTTTATAATCGAAAATGTCGCGGTTAAGCATGAGTCGCCACCGACTTTTATTTTATCCAAACAAATTCAGAAAGGCTAAAAGAAACAGAAAAAAACCTTTTAAAGAAATCTAAGTTCGGGGGGTAATTTATGCAAAGGGAAGGTGTAAGGCACCCTTTGCATCCATGGTTATCCATGGGCTCTTAATTGCTTTGCTTGCTCGTTTTCAGAAAAAGTAGATGGAAAAGATAGGGACTTTAGCTTGTGAATAAGCGTTGCCCTTTTGAAAAATTATGAGGAAGAATATAATAAAAAGGTTTGAGCATTGCAAGGCAATTAGGGGCAATTACCTTAAACTCAGATGATAGGTCTCTTTTTGCCTTTCTGAATGAAAGGGTCTATCCTTGCCATAAGAGGGCAGGAAGCCTTTCGTTTGGAGGTTGAAGGGTCGTCGAAGCATCCTTTGCCATGAGACTGTCCCATGCCATAGAAGGGCAGGTAGTCTAAGGTAAGGATCAGAATAAGCCATTTTCGTAGGCAGCCAGAAGATACCTCAGCCTTTTTTTTGTAGGCAACATCCGAGGGTCGAGGTCATAATTGTGTATCGAAGGCAGCATCATTTAGGGTCGCATGACCTTTTAATTATCGAGGCAACAGGCTGAGGTATCCTCGTATTCGAGGGACATGACTTATTCTGCAAAAACACGAGGCAACAGGCAACAAGGCAACAAGGCAACAGACAACAGGCAACAGGCAACAGAGAGGGTTACCCAAAAAGCGTGCGTGTGTGCACCAATCATGTGATTCAATTCAGATTATATTATCTTGTGTTTAGTTATTCTAATTGATTCAGGGTTGCACTCCCTAAATTACTAACCACGCAGTACATAATAATATAAAGCAATAAAGGGGGCGGGAAATTGTAACCAGCGGATATAAAAATAAAAGGCAAAAGGTTTAACACAAGTAATAATTGAAAATAGAGTTTAGGGTTACCAATACTCGTAGCTTTGGCAGTCGACAACCCCTGAAAATTGGAAAAGAAAGAATAAACAGAGGGGTGAGTGCATTATCGGTTCGGAGGCAAACGAGGTTAACCCTAAAAAAAACAAAAGAATAAAGAATTTAAAAGTAAATGAATGAAGAGTACTTAGCTTGGCATTTATTCTGGCAGGGTTGGTGGGCAAAGGTTTGCCTGAAGCATTGACTCTGACCATCTGGGAATTGACAGAAGAAATAACAAGGCGTGAGTGTACAAACAATTCTTTGATATTTAAAAATAAACCCTAATTATATAATCTAATCAATTAATAAATATTTTTAATTAAGCAATTTAAATAATTTAAACCAAATTAATCATTTGAATCAAATAAGAATTATTTTTTGTTTTCATGTTTTTGTAAGAGAAGAGAGCTAGTAACAATTTAAAAAAGAAAATTTGAAAATAAAAGGTGTAAACAATGTATAATTAAATAAACAAAATAAGTTATAAAATAAATAAAAATTGGAAAAAGGAACTTAGCTGAATATTTTGGTGTGGCGCGGCCTTGAAGGTCTATAGTAGACCTGAGCCTTGGTATACGTTGGATTCTCTTGGATGATGATCTGATGGTTAGTTTGATGAAGGTGCATTGTAGCACGCGCGGATGAGAGTGCATGGGATCCTGTGGAAATAAAGCACACACAAAAATATGGTATATCCTGGGTATCGAACCCAGGTTCGTTCGATCACCAGCAAACAATGGCTGCCACCTGCGCTATCTTCCAACGCTGTTAATAATTCACTCGCAAATAAAATATAGAAAAAAAGAACGCCCAGATTTCAAAAGGAAAAAGACGCGCGCCAAACACGTCTTCTTCTTCGTTCAGCTCTTGAAACACAGAAACAAAAGGCAACGGTTTTTAGCGTGGCCTTAAGCATTCATCATCCCAATTCTCACATCAACATCAATAAACACATAAAAACAATGCAGATTAATCAAAAGGAACCTTGTGAATCCATTGGACTCATCAATTCGCCCTGAAATTGCTTCTAAAAGAAATCCCCTTTTGGAGTATCCGAAACCCTAACAATGGCTATTAGCGTATACAAGCACAGAATCACAATTAAACATCCAGAATCGGTTAGTGCATCATTACAAACAATATCATGCAATCAATTTGTATTTATAATGCCTGCAACATGGAAATCGAAAGTTGAAAAAAGGGGTGCAAACCGTGAACTTTTGGAGATGTTTCTGGACTCGTTTCTCGAAGGTAAAGGTCTGGATCGCTTCCTTAGAGGTCCAGGGACGGTTTGTAATCAACAAATATTCTTGAATTGGCTTGTAACTTCGATTTTGGTTTTGAAATTTTCTTGATTTCTTGAACTCGGGTGAAGCTTTCTCTGGCTGCAGAACCTCCTCTTTTTGGTGTGATCAAGTTCTGTACTTATAATAGAAGGTATTAGGTTAACAATTTTGGAGAGAATCTTATGAAATCAAAGATTGAAAATTAGTGAAAATTTGATTGAAAATTTAGGAAATATGTTTCTAAATTTAACCAAACTCAATCTTTTTATTCACCAATAAGGGGTACACGAATTTGAGGTTTCTTAGGGGAATATACTGATTGAATCTTGGCCTAAAATTGAAGAGAGATCATATCTTTTTATTTTTATTATTTTACATAATTAATTTGTGATTTAGAATAAATGAAACCATAAAATAATTAATAAAAAATAATAAAAATAGTGAGATATAATTTTGGGACATGCATGGGCCTAAGATGGAGTTTGGATGGAAAAACATAGGCCCACTTGGAAATGTTTGGGTTTTTGAACCTTTTCTCTTCACATTCTTTCTCAAAAATAGTCCAACTTTGACAAGGTGTATCTCCCTCAATTTTTGAGGTATGGAGGTGTTCTAAGACATTCTAGAAACCTTAGAGAGTCCTTTAATCAGTGCTTTTGGTCTCGTATCAAAATTAGTTTCCATGCTCATTTTATGTCCTTTTGAAAAACATGCCTTTTTGTTGACTTTTGAAAAGGACCTATAATGTATGAAGCCATATCCCTTAAACCATTGACCTATGGGCTTTGATTCTTGGACCATTGGATAGAGGAATGAATTCCCTTCAAAATGAGCCTTGGTGGGAATTTTTCTGATCAAGTATGAATATTTGGTGAATTTTCAAAGTTTGGTTGACTTTTTCAGTTCATGCCCAAAATAGTAACTTTTGACTTTTGACTTTTCTGATCTTTCCTTGCATCATCATGATCAACCCTTGATCAAATGATGATTTTAGGGTTATGAGAATGTTGTTGACCAAATATCTTGAACTTTGGCTTGAAATGACTACTTTGCCCTTGGGGATCGACTGTTGACCTAATCAGGATTTGAGGGACTTAATTAGCTCTGTTTGACTTGAAACTTTGCACAGAGATTCTTTGGGATGTTGGTGACCCTATGGAGCCACCTTGAGCCATTGATTCAATGATTTCCTTTTGACTGACCTAAACCCTAGTTCAGGGCCTTGTATAGGAGAGTGTGTTTTAGGAGCATTGTGTTTTGATTTGGGTTTGTGCAGGAGAAGAGTATGGGCAAATTTTGGGGTATGACATTGAGTCTCAAAGAAGTTAATTTACACAAATCCATTAAGCAAAATTTATTTATAGATATGAGAATAATATTGTTCATATATTAAATAATTATGTTATTAATAAGACTAATAAAATCTTTCTTTTATGCTCCACTAGTTTTTTCTCTCAATTATATTTTGATAATTCATATTTAAACGTGCATTACGCCGATTTGGCTTCTTAATTTGTTAATTTCACATTGGCTTCTTAATTTGTTATAGTTTAGGAAAATTTAATTGGAGTACAGGGAAAGAAATTATTAAACAATATAATTGAACACATAAAACAGCAATAGATATTGCTGTATTTTATTAATAACTCTCCCAAATAAATTTTCTCATAATCGACAAGGCAAATCAAAGGTTACGAGTGACTAGGAATGCCAATTCACTATAGAAACTAATCTGATGATTAAGAGCGGTAACTTGTGGGTTAACATCATTTGCGGCAACCATTGCACTCTCACATTGATCACTTCCATCACCAGCAATCTTAGCATCATAACTAGAAGTTCCATAATCTTCCTCCAACTCACCTAGAGAGCTTTTAAAAGACATAACAACATTGTCATAATCATTATTCGCACACTTTGTAAGTGCTGGACTATTGGTCGATGCTGCTAATGTTTTAAGAAAACTTTGTCCTGCAGCAGCTTTGTAGATTGCCATTTCAAGAACTGCCTTTGCGAGTCCATGGAAATTTTTG